>NW_022900942.1:6705019-6729006 GCF_012274545.1 Fukomys damarensis | reverse complement strand
TATATATATATATATATATATATATATATATATAGTGCACATCACTAATATGCATACTTTATGTCCAATATGGCACAAATCTGCTTGTGTATAATCATGTACACATCAGTGTGCATGTCAGTGTAATCTATGCATACATTACACAGCTGGCTCTAATCCATTTGTGTATAAATCATACACATGTCAATTTACATGTCAGTGTAACTACATATGATGCACATCATGGCACTTAATGCTGTTATTCTAGTAATTTTACTCATTTTCTTTAAACTTCTATGTCTGGTTTCTTTCACTTAACAGTATGGTCTCGAGGGATTGAGATCAAGAAGGAGGTAGAGGAAGGGAAAGGATGTAAAAAGATTTAAGCTGTGTTATATACATGTGCCAACTACTCAAAGAATGTAATCATGTATCACAAACATGTACTAAAATTTTTTTAAAACTTGATTAAAAATGTTAGTGCATAATTTAAAATTTTGAAAAATACAGGAAAGCATAAACAGAAATACCCATTTTTAGTTTTCATTCTTGCCTAAAATGATACACATAACATAGAACATGTGGTGACATTTATCAAAATAAAATATGGTTCTACTACAATCTTTTTATATAGCTATTTGAAAGTTTTATTAACTGAAGAGTTTCAGTATCCTATAGTAAAATCTCATATCTAGATAACATGTTTGTTCAGGGAAAAAGTGGTTAAGAGGAAGGGTTCTTCAATGCTGTATCATCTCAGATTTCTCATGTTATTCTGAATATAGTTACTGTTTAATTTTTTTAAAAATTATGGTCTCAGGGTGCATCCATTAACCTAGAATGACTCAAATGTATCTTTCTTTATGGCAGAGTAATATGCCATTTTATAGTATATACCACCACATTTTCTTTATCCATTTATCTGTTGATGGGCATATGAGCTGTTTCCAAGATGTAGCTATTATAAATTGTGCTGCTATAAACATGAGTATGAATATATCACTGTGGTATAAATGCTTTTAACTCTTGGGAAGATACCTAAAAGGGGTGCAGGTGGGTCACATGGAGCTTCTAGTTTTAGTTCTTTGAGGTAATTTTACTCATCTTAAGGTGGATTCATCTCTTAAAATTTTGATTTTATTTTTTACATTTTTGGTTGATACATAATCAAGGTGTATCTTTTGAAGTCTGTAATGGCCAATTGGTAATATAACACTAATAGCATTAGTATACTATGTTTCTCAGTTTGTACATATTTCATTTCATGGCTTATTTTATCAATATAAGGTATATACTATTATCATTTCTGCTTCACAAAAGAGGAATCTGAGGCACACAAATTAAATAGCCCAAGACCACAGCAGGAATGATGTGGTAGGCAGGGCTGGTTTTGGGCAGTCTCTATCCTTAGTTCATGTGCTCAGGCCTGCACCTGCTGCCTCGCAGCAGTGCCTGTTGAATCAGTGTTTTGTACATGAATAAATGAGGGATTAAATCCATCAGTTGATGCAACAGATGTTTTCTTTTCTTGAAAATGAAAAATTGGGGGTTCCTGAAGAATATAGATACCTGAAATCCATATTGAATTAATTGCTTCCATGAATAATGTATTTGTATCATCAAATATAATGAGATTTTGTCTCTCAAAGCTAAAGTCAGAATTATCACATCCACATCACGCAATCAGAGGTTTATGCATATTTTCCTCCGATTATTTTATTAGTGGTTTTTATACCTATTCTGTTGAGTTTGCTTTTATTTGTTTATTTGTTTATTTATTTATTTATTTATTGGTACTGGGCATTGAACTCGGGTCCTTGCGCTTGCAAGGCAGGTGGTGAAACCACTGAGCTAAATCCCCAGCTCCTGCGTTTGCTTTTATTAATGTACAATCTACTTAAATACAGCAGCATTCACATAGGTGCAGAATTGATGTACTGTCTTAAACACCTTTTGATAAGCTTTCAGCATAAATGCTGTCATTTAACTTTCAACATATAAATTGATAGTTACCTCAGATAATCAGAATGCATTTTAGTAAATCTGGTTACAAAGTAAACCTTTTTTTTTTTTTTTTTTTTGGTACCGGGGATTGAACTCGGGTCCTTGGGCTTGCAAGGCAGGCCACCGAACCGTTGAGCTAAATCCCTGGCCCTAAACCTTTTATTTCTTATATCAAAAAGTTAAGTTTCTTTTTAAGGGCAAGTAAAATTAGGCATGAAATGACAGATGAATTTTATGACCAAAGATGAGAACACCCGCTAGTGTCCAGTCAGACAAATGCAGTTGGGAAATAGGTGTTAAATACTGATTGATTTTGAGCAGGTTTTCTTAAATTTTTTAAAATCTGTATTGACTTCTTCATATATATACACCAGGGATTGAACTTGGGACCTTCCACTTACAAGGCAGGTGGCAGCACCACTGAGCTACATCCTGGCCCCTAAATTGACGTAATAAATTGTGATGTATTTGAATCTTCCTACACTTACATGTAGTAAAGACTCAAATTCAGTCAGCATCTTCACAGATGAACAATTGTAACCAAGAGAATATTTAAAACTCTTTCATAATTGAGCTACACTTACAGAATTACAATTCATATACCTGCTCTTTATTAGCTTCTACAAAAAAAAGCCAGAGTTTCTGTTCAACAGGTGTCTTCTGCCCAAGCATTTTTATCGTTAAAAGTCTTCAGCATCCGTTGAATGCATGCTTCAGATCTAGACTCTGACATCTCATTGCTGTCATGCGTGTCTGATGTGTCTTTTTGGTACTTCCTGATCCCCATGATGTGCTTCTTTCCTTGGTGGCATTTTCTGTCTACAGTTGTCACAAGAAGCTCCCTTGTACAGGTGGGGAAACCCCAAATCAAATGTAGTACTTTGGGCTCTGATCAGTTACATCAAAATGCCAGAGAGCTGCACCTGGAGCCTGAGAAAATCTCTAGGCTTCATAGTTTTCTTCATCTGTAAGTAGAAATGCCTACAAATAGAGATACTAAAGCAACAAATGATCGCAAAGATCTGCACAGAGACCAGATTCTGATGGTGGTCTAAGTTGGGCCTGACCTAATGCCCATCGCTGAAGGACTTATCAAAGTAAGGGTAGTAGATCCATGATGATCTCCTTCTTGGACTAAAATACTCAGCATCACAGTTAAACAAAAGCAACCTTTAGGCCAGGGATGTAGCTTGGTGGTACCGAACCTGCTTGGCAGACACAAGGTCCTGAGTTCAATCTCCGGTACTGGGGGGATAAAAAACAAAACGGGACCTTTTATCTCTGGCACATTCCTCAAAACCTGTGTTCAATTTTAAAAAGTGAATTATTACACATGGAACCATGGGGCGAGGAGGATTTGCTTACACACAACTTTTCCAGAAAGGATTTAAGGGACAATCCATTTTCATTTGAGATAGGCAGTTCCTACCTACTGAAGAACTGTCATTTTTTTTTAATTTGAAGAAACAAAATAAGCAAGATTATTTGTTCCAGAAATAAAAAACTAAAGGGAATTTTTTAATTACAATTAGAGTTTTTATCTCCTAGCTCATTTAAATGTTTATAGGTGTCAACTTCTGTGTTACTAGGAAGCAAGAAAACGTATCTCTGTGGCTTAGGAATCATGTAGATTGGGTGAGAGTACAGACCAGACCCCTACCAACCTGAAGAGCTCAGTAGAGTTTGTGACGTCTACAGGGGAAGCGTCTGCAGGGATAGGTACATGGGGGAGCAGGATCACCTGAGGTGCCCCCTGGCAGATGAGGTCACAGCAGCATACATAGTGGGCTTAGAGTCCTGGGGCCTTTTATAAGCTCCCCAACCCCCATTCCTTGGAAACACGCAAGCCAAACATGCCAATCTGCTCTTTTAACAAACATTTTCCTCCATTTACCCTAGGGAAGATCCTTATCTTTCAAGACTTTCTTCATCTGGGTTCTAATCAGCATATACCAAGGTAAGACAGGACCTGATTTTACTGGATCAAAGAAATATTTTTGGTCTTTTCTTAGCAATAGTGTTTTCACCTCCAGGTTAAATGCCAATCACTTAAAATTTCATTAGCCATTAAATGTTGCCTTCTGTTAATCTTGTAAATCAACATTCCAGCAATGTGGATTGGTATTTTTAAAAAGATGCATGCCAGCTAAAAAACTATTTCTAATTAAATATTAACCTAGAAAATTTTAACAAGCAGTTTTTTCACTGTATCCCTGCACAATCATTTCCTTTAATGGAGTGATACTACCGAGGCTCTGAGAAGTCTGAATTGTGTAACTCAAGTCATTAGTCACTCTGTTGTTCCAGTTTAAGTGAGAGATGCTTACAAGTGTAATTAGCTGCGGAGGACATAGATGCATGAAGGAATCATTATTCACATGAGTTGAAGTGCAGGTGTGGCTTCTACTTGACATTTCTAACTAACCAGGAGAGTGCCATACTTTATTTTATCCATAATCCCAAGTTTGGCTGGATTGTCTGACCACATGGAAGGAATATGGATGTGTACCTGATCCTGTATTTTAGCTATTGTGAAGGAGTTAGCCATGTCCATGATCATTTTCCTGGCCTGCCTGCAGAGTGATCCAGGTTCCAAGCCACACAGAAAAAACAGTCCTTTAAGAGGCCGCTCTGCCACTGTTTTCCAGGAGGCATCCTCATGTACGGAGCCCTGGTGCTCTTTGATTCAGAGTTCGTCCACGTCGTGGCCATCTCCTTCACAGCACTGATCCTGACTGAGCTTCTCATGGTGGCATTGACCATAAGGACATGGCACTGGCTGATGGTCATGGCGGAGTTCCTCAGTCTAGGCTGCTATGTGGCCTCACTTGCTTTTCTAAACGAATATTTTGGTAAGTGGCTTAAAATTATTTTTTTTGAATTATTGTCTATCAGTGGTTAAACATTTGTTATTGTTACTTTGTAAAACATTGTCTGAAATTGTAGATCACAATAAAACCCATACCATAAAGTTTCACAACACAAAAATTTATTTTTGTGGGCAGGTAAAATTCTTTGCATTAATTTATGGTTAAGATTTTCACCATCTGCCTTTAAAAAGACATTAAAGTTGTGTTTTTGTCCAACAACTCTTACCATAAGAGTTGTGTTATTTGCCCTCATTTTCATGACAAAAACCACTACCTACTCTAAGGCAGACACTTGCAAAGAGAAAGCCTTGGTGCTTACAAGCCACACAGTCTACTCCCTCCCTCAGCTGTCTGTACAGGTCACAGAATGCAGCCCAACTAGGTAGCTTTTAGTGGCATCGGATGTTATATCAGTGCACTCCTGTGATAAGAGTCTCAGCTCCCTCTTCTTGACTAGCCCTGGGTTCCAGTTGCCTCCAGTGTTGGCTGTGTTCCTCAAGCCCAGCCCAGCCTACTATAACTTGCCATGGGCCTTGCAACAGTGGTTTGGCCTCCCTGAGCCCTGTTCCTGAAAGTGAGGTTGTACATAAAGAGTGCTGGACAGGTATGAGGTATTCAGTGAGTGATGATTCAAGTGTGAGCTGTATTCTGACATGGATCCTTCTCAGACATTCAGATGTAGACTCAATGAGGCATGTCACCATCATGCCTTTTATCATTGTTCTCTACAGATTAAGAAGGAACAAGTTCGAGGATCTCAGAATGCCATATTTGTCTGTTATCTGTCACTTAGCTTTTCTCCAATAATGAGGCTTCCCTAGAAATGGGCTGGGGACCTCCTGCAACTCGTGGAGCCACTCCTCCTATTCACTCAACCATCAAAATCAACCTAATGTTAGTTTGCTTGTACTAGGTCCCTATCTGTGCATCTACAATCCTCTGTACCCTTCATTCTCATGACTGCACCACCCCCTTGCTGGTCCAGTCCTCCTGGCACACTTTGTCATCAAGTTCTTCTCTTCTTTCCTGAATCTCAGGCCTTTTCTAACCTGACATTGAAAAGGATGAAGCAGTGTCATAGTCAGATCCCTGCATCACCCCCATATTGGTTAATATGGCTAAGAAGACTGAATATGATTCTCAAGATTTTTTAAATGAGGGCAGAGAAAAAAGTAAGACAATGTTCACTCAGAGGAGGATCATTTAGCATAAGGCCTCACTTGGTTCCCAGAACATGATGTAATCTCTGTCTCCTGGGCCAAAACAGAAGGGTTGGGATGATGGTCACTGTATGCATGGTCATAATAGAACATAATCCCAAAGATACCTGAGAGCATCAAGCTGATGCCCTTTCTATATAAGCACTTAGCTGGTGCTCTTTCTGGTTGAGAAAAAGGTTTCAAATTTTCAAAAAGGTGAAAAGTGCATCCTGATGTATTCTCCACATCCATATCAATAGCAGCAAACATTAGCTTAGGTAATTGTTTTGCTGAGTCAGCCACACACTTATCCCTGAACACTGACTTCTAAATGGCCTGTGTGCTGAAGTTTGCAAGTAGATGTGAGCACAGAGCTACTCCAAGCACCAGGAGTTAAACCTGAAGTGAATGAGCCCACTCAGGTTGTACCCTGCCCTTATCAGACCATTCAGTGGGTATGTAGTATAGAGCATATAGGTAGGAAAAATTAAAAGTCTATGTTTTGTATTAAAAGAAACATTCACCAAAAACTGTGGACCTATGGCATGTAAGAAAGGGCCATTCTCAAATTAGAATATCTTAGTTATTTTGTTTGGAGAATAAGCACTTACTATATTTTCCTATGTGATCATGAATAAAGCTCTCAAACATGGGGAAATATTGATTTATTTTTATGACACTTCATTTTAATAGCATGTTTCCCTCATTTGACAATATAAACAAAACACAAAGCAAAATACCAAAATTGGGAAAACAAACCCAATGTAATATAAGCAGATATAAAACCGACTTTATAAACAGGAGGTATAAAAGTGGCAGACAAACCCAGCAATGTGAACTGGGCAGAATTGTTACCTGTCTAAACGTCACTTTTCTCATCCAGGCTGGAAATGGTACCAGCTTCTTCTAAACCCACACCCAGAGATAAGTAGCAGTGTGTCTAAGTATGTATGAGCAGGTCACAGAGCCTATAGTGTCTAAGTGTGGTGAGTACTCGGGTGTGAGCTGTGTTCTGAGATGCACCCTACATTCAGATGTAGACCTAATGAGGCATTTCTGAGTGTTTGCTTTTAAGAAAAGTAATTAATTTTTATTATGTTTAAAAAACTACATTGTAGGGCCAGGATTTAGCTCAGTGGTCCCACTGCCTGCCTTGCAAGCACGAGGACCGGTACCAAAAAAAAAAAAAAGACTGCATTGTAACAGGTAATGAAATGAAGGGGTTAAAACCACAGTCACAAGAGCTTTTCATGCTGATACTTTTATTGCTTTTTAATGTATTTCTTTAATTGGTAGCTAATCAATACAATGTCCTGATATGTCCTTTTGTCTGTCCTTCATTTTCTTGTTCCTGTTTTGTCTTGGAACAGGTATAGGCAGAGTATCTTTTGGAGCTTTCTTAGGTAGGTGAAGTTACCATTTCTTTCCAAGAGTATAGAAAATTTGAAGCCCCTTTTTTTAAAAAAAAAAAAGTAAAGAAAATCAGCAAAACAAAATTGATAAAGATGCTTAACTGATTAAAAAACAAAACAAAAAAAAAAACTTTGTCTATCTTACCTTACCACTTCCTACTGACTTCTTCAACCTCATATAAATCTTGCATGGGCCCGGGATTTAGCTTAATAGTTCCGCCACCTGCCTCACAAGCGCAAGGACCCAAGTTTGATCCCCAGTCCAAAAAAAAAAAAAAAACTTGCATGTAAGTTTCCCTGCCTCGTTCCAGGAGAGCCTCATAGGTATAATGGCTTCTGAGTGGAGGAGAGATGACACTCAGGCTGTTTTCCCCTCCCTAAAACAGTCTTAGTAACAAAGCTCCTAATAAAACTCTTCCAGGGCTTCTTGAAATTCAAGTTAACATTGACCTTTTCCTTATAGTCTTTATGTGCAGAAGATAGTTTTATCCACATACCTTACTTTTTTAAAAGTCTGTGACTCCTAGTAGATAGATTGTTTTTTTTTTAATCCCAGTGCCTGACAACAATCTACAGGAATTTCTGCAATAAGTAGAATTGAACTATGCAAATGTCAGGTTTTTCGAATGCCTCTTCTCATGAGTACTGTAAATAGCCATTGTTTCCAGCACATCTCTGTTAGGGTGCTAATCAGTTTTTTCCATAGTAACTGAAAATGCTCAGGACAGCCACACTGAAGAACAGACACATAAGAGTCTTTATGTCCAAACAGGGAGCTGCCACCTGCCCTCTTAAGGCCTATAAAGTCAGCCATACCTTGAGACTGGCCTGGACAGCCTGGGCAGGGCACAACAGTGTTTTGTAAATCCTGTTTTAAAAGTGCTATCTAGGGCCCAGAGATTTATTTCATAGTTCTGCCACCTGCCTTGCAAGCGCAAGGACCCAAGTTCAATCCCCAGTACCAAAAAAATTAAAAAACATAGAAGTGCTGTCTATTTGTTAATCGGTATATGGAATCACTGGCCATGTGCGTTCTCCAGTACTGTACTCTGGCTCCATTCATTCCATTTGAAGAGAGGCAGTTGTGCCAGGATGCAGGTAAAGCAGCATGACAGTAAAGCCTCCATGAGGCTGAGTTAGACTGCCTGTGCAAGTGCATGGCAGAGCTGCAGTAGACAGCCTGAGGGAGTCCTCAGAGTCCAGTCAGGTCTGTGCCGTGGTCTTGGGGCCTGGGAGCTCCCTGATTGGCTTTCACACTCTTTACCCCCTTCTGACAGATGTTGCCTTCATCACAACTGTGACCTTCTTGTGGAAAGTGTCGGCGATCACTGTGGTCAGCTGCCTTCCTCTCTACATCCTCAAGTACTTGAAGCGCAAGCTTTCTCCTCCCAGCTACTCCAAGCTGACCTCCTGAGGACCAGCACCTACTGCAGGACTGGACTGGTCCCTCTGGCATCTCCAAAGAGCACAGCGTCTGCACCATGTTCCTGAGGGAGGACGTGTGGCTGGGTAGACACCCTCCTATGCTGGACAGCATGGGAGACAGAGAGCTCTGTCAGGGCCGAGGGTCACCTAAACCCAAGCTTTTCTCTCCAGTGTCCATGCTGAAGCAGCATGAGCTCCTACCAAAAAGAAGTCTAATTCCTTCACTTCTGTTGTAAGGGATTTGACATTCTGAGAATTGTTTCTAGCATCCAAATTCTTCCTTTGATGGTATCATAAGAAAGCCATTCCTACTTGAACAATAAAGTCTAGACCCTGGAGATGCCTCATCTTCACATGCCACTGCCCTCATCAGATGATGGCTCCATTTCTACCCTTTGATGCTGCTGCTCTCTTCTTTAGATGCCCATCTTGCTTTTTTGTGAACACTGACACAGTCATGACTTCTCACCTACAGTGTGCTCCTCACATGCAAGCCCAAGTGACCAAATGGTAATATTTCTAGACATAATTCCATTGCAGTTAAAAATGTAAATCATTCCTCAAAGGCATTAATGTTAGGGAATATGATTTTTAAATTTTCATCCTTTTCTCTTTGTATAAATCACACCCAAAAACAGTTTCTCTATGTAGAAATCAGTTGCCTGTGAAACACATCACCGAAGATGCTTCGCTTGCTGTGTTAAGAGATGTCCTTAGTTTGTGTGGTTATCAACATTTACAGCATACCTAGGTGATGTTAGGGTAGAACTGCACTGAGAATATCTGTGAACAGGTCCCTTGGTTGGTCAGGCTGGGAGTCTGAGGGTAGAGCTATTTTCTCCTGCTCACCATGCTGTGGGGTATGGCTCAGCTGAATGTGCCATGAGCCATCCTCAGAACTTCTCAGCAAGCCCTTCAATAAGGAGCTGGTCAAACGCCAGCCTCTGAGTTTAAAGAGAGCCTTTCACATAATCTGAAGCAGGCTGTTACAGGCCTCTTTGCACTAGGTTTGTGTGATCCTGTTCTTGGCTTGATTTCACATTGAATGTGGTCCCCATCACCCCAGAACGCTTGGAGAATGCCAAGCTGTGTGAGTAGTGAGCCAGGGGATTCCCCGACAAACCATGGGTCTGGCATCACTGTCCACCCAGGGTCCCATCAGCTGCTGCCTTTCAGAGGAGAAAGAAATGCCTCAGCTGCAATAAAGCTTCATTTCTTCCCACATAATTTTTGGTGCCTTTTTGACTTGAATGCCTTTAGTAGGTTATCTTTTCAGGCTTGAGGATTCCCAGTTCCCAGACATACAACCAGAGAGCGCTGTTTCTCATATTCTCCACAAGGTGTCAGTATTATTTGTCAGTTAGTCCAGGAACCTTTGGCCATATAGGGTCGCCAGCCTGTCTTCTCTGTGTGCTGAACTAAGAGAAACTAGTGGTCACTAACTGACTTCATGGATTTGGATTTCACAGTGTCCTCATCCCTTATTTTGGCATAGTTTGAATTAAGGGCATGGGATTCACAGAATTGCCAGCCGTTCACAAGATGTGGCTACATCATTCACTCAGGGCTCCAGAGTGCAGAATACCAACTGTATATCAGACACTCACCACTGTGCTTTTTAAAAATAAAACAGCCAATAGGAAGTTGACCCAGCAATGGAGGGGGTGAGGCATGAAGATCACTACAAGTTCAAGGCAAACCTAGCTATATAGTGAGTTCAGGACTGTCCTCACACGCACACACACACACACACAAACCCTATCAAAAAAAAACTTTGACATGACCATAATAAGTTGCAGACAGTCTCAGGAAAACTACCACTAACCAGGACTTGAAAATATAGAAGCTTTCATGAGTCTTAGATTAGTTGGATACAAATTAGGAGAAAGTCAAATATCAGTCTCCAGACGTTAAGATGTGCGAAGTCCGAGAGACTGCAGGAAGCCACCATTGTGCTCAATCTGTGAAGCAAAAATAATCTCCACTTCAGGATTCCACTGTCCAGGTCAAATGAGGAGGCAATGGATGGGAAGGAGGCTCCAGATAGATGCTTGGCACACAGCGATTGACTCAGAAGACACTGTAATGTTTTTTTGCTAGATTGAAGGAAATAACTGAATAAAGGATCACTGAATCCAGGGAAGCCCAGGTTTATGAACAAGCTCAAAAGAAGGGAATAATGCCCTGGAATTGGACAAGGAGAACCTCCACATAGGGCAGTCATGCATTCTCCCTGGCTTCAGGGCAACCTCACTCTGTTAGTACTTCCAAGCTATAGAGCTCTGTCAGCTCAAAAATTCTGACTGTTGGTCTGTCTGTGTTCTCTACCCAACCACCACTGGGCTTCAGGAGGACTGCTTCTCAGCACCAATGTCCAGGAAGAGCATTTGGACCATCCAGGTTTCAACTTTGACCTTTCCTATTCATTAGAAGCTCTGTGAGAGAGGAGACCACTCTTATTCAGCACTTTCGTCACAGGTGTCGAGTGCATATAGGGACGTCACAGACACAGCCTTGAAAACAAGCTGTGTGACATGGAGATGAGTGCATGGGGAGCTGGCAGAATCAACAACCCAGGGTAGACTCCTCCGAGAGGTATGGTGGAAGTTGATGGGAGAAAAGTACCATCATCGTGCAGAGGTGAGAATGCAGGTGGGGATCTGGTGGGGGCAGAGTACCATGTGATGAGGCAGAATCAGCAACTAGGTGATACAGGTGAGAGAGGCAGGTAGGTCAGTGGGCGGATGGACAGATGTGTAGATGCTAGATAGGTGTGTGGATGGGTGGCCAGATAGGTAGATGACTTTCTCATGACTTTTCTCAACTCATGCTATCCCAAGGTAGTGACCATCATGCCTTTTCTTGCAATATTTATGAATCAGGGAGGTCACACTTCCTATACCCCTGTGAAGCCAGAACAGATTGCACAAGTGGCTGTTGGCCCTTCCTGTACTTGTTAGAACCCAGCAAGGAAGCCATAGTAGAGAACGCCCTTCTGGGACAGTAATAGGCAGATCTAGGCCCCCTCCAGCCTGTTGTTTCACCTCTGAGGCTCAGGGAACTGTGTCCACATTGTCGTCTGTGGGAAATAGAAGATCATTTCTATAAGTCCACTAGATGTCCGGCCAGAGGCAGAATGTCAGCCTGGATAAAAATGAACTAACCACATGTTGTCACAGGGCTGATAGCAAGAAGATGGGGCAGGTACTGTGTGCAAACAAGCATCAGAAAGCCAGGTGGCCATGTCATCATTCAGAATAGACTTCACACCGTGTCACTGAAGACAGGAACATTTGACAATAATTAAAAGTGGGAAGAAGGTGAAATAAAGGGTGAATGCATCAGAACTAATCTGGACTTACAGGCCAGTCACTGTCCACAGCATGGTTGTTGTGTTTAACACACCTCTGCAGTAACCAGTATTACCAACTGCATGGAAACCCAGAGGACACAGAAGTCAGGGTGATGCCTGACATTACAGAGCTCTGCAGCCGGCCAGTATGGAGGAACCTTCCTGAGGTCAGCCACATGCTGGGTCAGCAAGACCCCAGGAAAGCACAAATCACTGGAATCAAACATGGAGATCATATGGCTTACAGAAAAATCGACTAGAGAAATTCTGAACTATTTTCAGCTATAACTATATCAGAATTTGAAAGGTACAGTTAAAGCAATTCTTGAGGGAAATTTACACATTTAAATACAGGAAGGTATAAAATCTCTAAATTTCCACTATGGGCAAAGTAAGCAACCAAAAGGCAGGAAGCAAAAATAAAAGTGGATGTCAACAAAATAAAAAACATTAATAATAGAAAGCAACAAATCCAAAAGCCGGCTCCTTGACAGGATCATCAAAATTGAGTTTAAAAAAATGAAGCTATAGTGATGACAGAAACCATGGTAAATTACTACACTATTTGGTTCCACTGATAGGACATGAGGTGCAATCATTGATCACCAGGATCAGTGTGACTGCTAGCTTTCCATCGCTGTGATCAAATGCCTGAGAAAATAAAAGGGGAAACTGATGTTTGCTTCATGGTTTCAGGGGTTTCATTCCGTGGTCATCGGCTCCACAGTTTCTGGGCTCATGATGGCGAGGCAGACGTGATGGTGAGTGCACTGGTACAGAGCTGCTTGTCTCAGGCCAGCCAGGAAGCACTAGTACCATTACCACCTCCTGACAATGCCAAGACTTCCATACATCTGCCTTTGAGGGATATGATAGGGTCTTGGAGACCTACAGAGTCAGGTGGCTGCAAGGGGCGGTACAAGGGAGCTGTGCAACAGACCTTTGGTGTCTGTGTCAGTGGTGTCCACACCATAGCCTGGGAGGTCTGGACAGCTCCATGGGCACCAGTGTCCACTACTGGTCAAGACCTCTCATGCAGTAGAAGTGGGACAGGGGACCTTACCTGTTTTTTTCAACTTGGTGTGAATCTATGTGCAAAATAAAGTTTTTAAAATGTATCAAGAACATTATTAGCTGAGGACTGGGATAGTGAAAGGTTTAGAAGATTAATAGATGGATATCGCTTCCACTGGGTGGGCATGTGAGACATGCTGAGACCTGGGCTACAACTGCTCAAACCACTCATTCTGGAAGGAACACTGCCCAGCAATAGTCTCCTTACCCTGAGGGCTAGTCTGCCTGGGGGAGGTCTGTGAGCAGTCTTCTTACTCTTGGCTTGAAGCTGCTGTGTTGCTGGGTGGTACCATGTGCCTGTGGTGGTTGCCATTATGTAGTGGGCAGGCCCTGCCATTCCAGGGATCCAGAATTCCCTGTGTCCTGGAATCACCTCCCAATGCCTCAGCCCTCCTTGTGGCTGAGGACGAAGGGTCTCTCCAGGGTCCCCAAGAGTGAGAGAGATGCCAGGGAGGGGAAGCTGCCCTAGCAGTGGAAGCTGCAGACCCCTCACTTCTTCCTTGTCACTTCTCTCTTGGGGCCCCAGGGGTCACTGTTCACACACCCAGACAGCTGGGCTTTGCTGACACCAGCTGGTTTCTCATAGCAACCCCTCCCCTGGGGTCAGTGAAGTCAGCTAGCTGCCTTCAGGGGGATAGGATCACTTAAGGGCTGCTGCACCGCAGACTGCCCTCTCTTCTTGAGTTGGGTTCTTTGGGGGTGCCTGTGCTCAGAACTGGTAGGAAGATGTGCAGGATGCTGGCAGTGCCCATGCAGCCCTTGAGAGGACAGCAGCACCCAGATCACAGAAGTGGGTCCTGGTCCTCTCGTATTCCCACAACCCCTGTGTCCCACCTACTAGCTCAGCAGTTGCTACAGACTTGGGGGATAGAACTAGGTGTGGGGACAAAGAGGACACAGTAAGGAAGATGGGGAGTCTGCTACTGGAGTTGCCTGTCAGGCTCAGCAGAAGTCAGTGTTTAGTGTGCTTGGGGGTGCACTAAGGGAACTCTTAATGCCCAAGCAGTGTTGGACTGGCTCGCTCTTGCCTTCCCAGAGGCCCCTGCATCTGCCATCTGCTCCTCACAGTCACTGTGGTTTTGCAGCCCTGGAATACAAACCTGGGGTCTCTGTGGAGGGGCAGGGACTGCCAACTATGCCCACTTGGCCTGCTGCCACTACCCAGCTGAGCCCTGTGGCCTGTCACTCACCAGGAAAGCATCTCCTCTATCCCTGAGCTTCCAGTTTTCAAGGAACTTTGAACACATTGGTGGGCATGGAAAGTATGAGTGCCAGACCAGCCACCACATGTTTTCTTGGGGCTGTGCTGATAAGGGAAAGGTGGGTGTCCCTGCTGCTTCCTGTATTTCTGTCCCTGGCTCTCCCTTCTTCTGTCCCATGACATCCTCCTGACTCCCATTTTTGGAGACCACTCAAGCCTGGCCCCTGCTCAGATATATCTGCCCCGTACCCTTGATGTCCGTGGCATTGGGACCAGCCTTAGTGACCTCTGTACTTCTCTACAAGGACACTGTTGTACTGTGGAGATGGTCAGAGAGCACTGCATCAGTACCAGTGGGGGAGGGGGAGTAGAGAAACTGAGGCACTGAGAAGTTTAAAATTTCCCCAGAGCAGATAGCTGACCCAGAGCCCAGGATGCTCTCTGCATATAGCCTTTTGGACACGGCCATGTCCAGCGGCCTGTTTCCCAAGTCAAAACGTCAAGTTCATGCAGGTCCTCTGAAACCCTGTGCCTGTGTCTCAGGACCACTTGGAAGAGACCTGAGACAAGAGGATGGGCTGACATCACCAGCTCCACCTGGTGTCCACAGAGATGCCCCACAGGTGAGGCTTCAGGGGGCAAGCATCTAAGTCCTGCCAGTGGGACTTGGCCAGCCACCCATGTGCCCCAAGCTGTGCCAGCCCCTGCAGGAAGAGAGGGATGGCCTCTCTACCCCTCCAAGCAGGGACTGGCCTGTGAATCCCTTTAGGAAAACTGCTCATCTCAAAGCTCACAATGGCAAAGCCCCACACCTTCCCCCAGCTGCCCACCACAGCCAAAGACTTCCTGCCTTAGGCCCCTCCTCCAAGAGGTGTCCCATACCCCTCTGCCTGTCCCGCTGGTCAGTGGTCTGGAAGGGTTGGCCCCTCAAGGAGTGTCCAGTGGTTTGGGTCAGGATAGATCCAGCTTTGGCTTCTGATGACGCACAAGACGCTTACTTGTGGCCCTGCCAAGTGTTCTCTATCACCCATAAATATCAGGGCTTCCTCGCTGTGCACACTCCCTGTTTCCCACCCACTCTGCCCAATTCTGGTGCCCACAATATCCCTGGAGTTCTCTGTGATCCACATTGATGCCGCTAACAGATGTCATTCCAGAAAGTTCCAGGAGGGGGGGATAGAAGCCAAGAAACGGTACCTGCCACTCAGAAAGGTCCTGGCTCTAGCCAGGTTAGTGACGCTGGATGGGTGACAAGGGCTCTAGAGAAAATAATGTCTTGCTCAACTCGGACAACTAGAATCTGGGGAGCAGATTCTGACTGAAGAACTGCCCACTGTCCACAGGCACTATGGACACATGGTGTTCTTCTTTGCCAGAATAGGAAGCCTGTTGCCCCTCTTCTACAGAGCCACTAAGACGCAGACCCAGTCTGGGCCAGGAGAGCTCAATGGGCTACACCCTGGAATCGTGAGCCAAGTGCCTGCGGTGGGGACTGCACTGAGCTCAGCTTAGCCAGAGGTCCTCTGTGTCTCTGGGACAGGGGCCTTGGAGACATGGCAGAGGCCAAGGACTGAGGTCTGCATATCCATTTTGATGAATCCTGAATGCAGTAGGTACTAATAACAACTTACCAAAAGACCCAGAAGGAAACTTAGAAATCGTTCAGTGATTATGTTGTTTTTTGGAGGGTGGGGAGCTATTTTTCTCCCCTTTGGAGACAGGGTCTCACTAATATACTCCAAAGCCGGCTTTGATCTCACTGTATATCCCAGGCTATCACCAAGTGTCAGGATTATAGGTGTGCGCACTGGATCTGGCTTCCTCCAGCATTTTTTCTTTCTGTTTTTGGTACCTGGGATCAAACTCAGGCCCTTACACTTGCAGGGCAGGCGGCAGAACCACTGAGCCAAATCCCCAGCATCCTCCAGCATCTTGACTGTTCTGGAGCCTTCTACTGCCTCACCCTGGACCAGAACATACAGGAAACCACTTTCGTTCACTGCTTGCTCTGTCCACACAGGCCCTGGGGCAAGAACAGTTGTCCTAAGGTAGTAAGCACTGTGACTGTGACCTACATGCACAAAGACCTGTCCTCATGCCAATCAAGAAAACCAAATTCTGCATCAGGCATCCTATGTACTTCTAAACTCTATGCCCAGAAAGGGAACGTACTCAGATTCTCACACAAGAGCAGAGCATCTTGAGTGCTTGTTCCTCTCTTGCTATTGAAGAGAGTGAGTAGATTTTATCTAGATATTTAAAATGTTGGCTCTCAATGTGTTTGAGCCTTGGGAAACCCTGGAGCATGAACTACACGAAGGGCCCAGCAGACTACTGTCAGTATCTTCCAAGGACAGCAGTTTGTTTTGGGAGACACAGGCTACAAACATTGCTCAAGGAGCCTGGGGAAGCCTGTCCTTACAGTGCAAACGTGTGCTCTCATCCCCAGGCTGCCTCACACCAGAGGCAGCACTGTCAGGCACACGGGGTCACCTCACTCCATCCTGCAGTCACCCATGGCCCTTCTGTAGAGCCATCTAGCTGGGCAAGAATGGGAGCCTCAGGCTCACTCAGGAGTCCCTACTGATGTGACATCCTCTCCAGCCTGGAAGTGAGGGGAAAAAAGTGCTGTGCTTAGCCCTGCCTCTCCCCTCCATAGCAGCCCAGCTCAGGCCTCTTCATGTAGGTCAGGTTCTGCACAGATTAACTGGGGCCATAAGGACATGGACCATTTCTTTCCAATTATGCATCTGACTCCAACACCCCTTAGAGGTGCCTTTAATTGTCAGTATTTCTCTTTCTCTCTCAAGAGTTCATTTGTAATCCCCCAAAGTTGTGAGCTTATCATTATGCTGCCTGTAGGAGCTGGGCAGAAGCACCACTAGTTGCTCTAACTACAGCAGTTGTTGATCTGTTCATGTCATGTACACAGCACAGTTTCCGGGATGCACTCATGACACAGTCATGGAGCATCTGCCAGACTCCGCGGGGCTCTAATGAGAGGCCCCACCCATGGACAGGTGCAGAGCTGCTGGGCGTCCATCGCCGGCCATCATCCCACCATGGATGACTTTGACTCCATGACCCCGGGGGTCTGTAGATGCGATGGCAAGCACGTGACAGGCCTGTGAGCCAATGCTCCTACCCCACCCCCAGCTGCCCTGTGTCCTGAGCCAGTGGGGCTTCTCAGGTGAGGGCTCCTCGGGTGGAGTGGGCGGGTGGGGTTCTCCAGGAGAAGTGAGCCTGTCTGCAATTGGAAACAGCGTTGAGGACAGAGAAGGCAGTGCACTGCAAGGGGTGCCTTCATGGGGGTCTCTGGCCTCTCCAAATCTGTCCCCTGCCATCGGGAACTTCCCGGTGAGGCTGGAGATTCTTGCTGTGCTCATTTCAGCTCTCTCCCTCGCCTGGGGATGGGGCTCCCCCCTTGACCTCCTTGGGCCCCCTCCACAATATCTGACAAAATGAAAAGGGACGTAGAGGCAGCAGGAGGACAGCAGAAGGGGCTGAGTGAAAAGCGGGGCTCTTGGGCTTCCGCCGTCTTCTCTTGGGACTTTCAGCTCTCAGGGACTTTAAGGCCAAGGAGCCGAAACAGGCCTGCGGGGATGGATGACGCGTCAGAGGCAAACTGGAGAGGGAAGGAAGAGCACGCCAAGGAAAAGGGAGAGCACAGCTAATGATGGAACCCCGGGCTAGGAAAGGAAACGGAGGCTTCTAGCTGAGGGAAACTCGTAAAGCTCTGAAATGTAGACTTAATGGGAGGGCGCTGTGGGGGGCTGACAGGAACTGAGATACGTGGGAAGAGGCTTTGTTGTGGGATTTGAAGCTTTAAATGACCTCCTAGGGTGGGGTCAGAGGAAACCTAGGCATGGTGAAGATTAAGAATCCTTTCCCAGGGGCTGCCCCTGCTGCACCACATCCCTGGGGCCCACTGACACCCTCACCACTGCCACTCTTCCTGGGGACCAGCTGGGCCTCCCTCAAGGACCTGCCAATTACTCCCCTTTCTTCTGGACTCTTCCCAGACCTCATCCCCAGCACAGGCCACCCAGAGGCTCCAGGACACCTCCACCCTCAGAGGTAGCAACCCACATTCCCTCCACCCTGAGGATCCTGGCCAAGCTGTCAGGCTGCAGCTTTGGGTACCCACACAGGTCCTCACTAGGAATATAGGGCTCGCGCCATGAGGGAGCTATTCATGCACTCATTCTGCCAATCCTGAGGGATCATGGCCACATCGGCCACCAGACACAAACAGTACCCTCTGTGGAACCTGTGGCCCTGTCAGCAACCGTGTCCTTCCTCTATGCAGGATGGTTGCTAGGCTCCATACCCCCATACCCTGGAGGGGTGTCCATGACTTGTTCCAGCCCCACCTGGTGCTGCCTCACCCACTACAAGTGTGGAAAGACATGCTGTGTGTCCCCAGGGGCCCTGTGAGGATGGAGTGAGGGGACAACAAGGTAAGTGAGAATTGAAATCCCTAGGAAGTGACCAAGCACCTGCTGATGGCACTCTGGGTATTGATGGTTTACATGAGAGAGCAGGGAGGTGACAGCAGAGCCCCTCACAGTTCAGCTTGTTAACCACCTGCTCGGCTCCCCTTCGCCTTAGCTCTGCACTGGAGGAACCTCATCTGCCAAGGCCCAGCAGCTCTGTATTCTTCAACTTGTGTGGCCACAGGCCTTGTCTTCTCTGCAATATCAGGGCTTACTTAGCCTGAGTGAGGTGTCCATGCTTCCTGCCTGTGGAATTCTTGGGTTTCTGCCTGGGGCAAGTTCAGCGATCCTGGAGTCACAACAGGGGTCATTGTGAGCATCTACCCCTGGGCCCACTGGGAGAAGCCTAGTTAAGAATCAAGCAGAAGCCACACAGACACTAAAAAAATGGAAGCAGGAATTCAGACACTTGCACCCCCATGTCACAACAGCCCCATTCAGGGAAGCCAAATAGAAACAACTCACCAGCTGTCCATGGCCACATGGACAGCTGGGGGCAATGGCAAGCACCTGCTATCCACTCATCTGTCCTTGCTTCTGGGGAGGCTGAGGCAGGAGAATAGCTTAAGGACAGGAGTTCAGCCGGGACAACCTAGTAAGTTTCAGAAAAGAGAGGAGAGGAGAAGAGAGGAGGGGAGGAGAGGGAGGGGAAGAGAGAGGAGAAAAGAAAAGAAGAATGAAAAAGAATAAAGAAAATGCTGCAACATGGGAGAATCTTGAAGACACTGCAGAATAAGATAAGCCAAGCACAAAAATACAAATACTACACCATTCACTTCTGTGGGGTCCCTAGGGAGTGCAATCCAGAGAGATGGGACTAGCATGGTAGGTGTCAGGGCCCCGGAGGGGAGGAGAAGAGAGGGCAGTTGGTGTTGATGCAGAGCTTCTGTTCAGGAGGCTGAGAAAGTGCTGGGATGGATAGTGTGATGGTTGCAGAACATGGTGAGTGCACCCAATGCCACTGCACACTTAAAAATGGGCAAAAATAGCAAGTTTTGTGTTGCATGTATTTTAGCAGAACTTTTAAAAAGAAACCCCATTTTAAAGGGTCTGGGTGTGGCGGTTTCTGCCTGGAGCTGCGGCAGCTGAGGGTCTGATGTGGACATGGCTGTGAGGAGGCTGTGCTCACCTGCACTTTGGCACAAGGCCCCTTCCCGTGTCTAAGGAGAACCGAAGGCCGCCAGGTTTGTAAAAAGCCCCGTCTTCCTGGACATCAAACGGTCCCAATGCGACATCTTGATGGATTAAGTGTAAATGAATCAGAAGCACATGGATTAAATTTCCCTTGAAATTCACTCCAGTTTAAAAATTAATGGAAAAAGTGCCTGGCAAAACTTGTTTAGAGCTTTATTGAACCAAAACACTTTAAAAATAGTTTGAGAAGCTGGGCAAAACCAGGTTGTGGGCTTCTGTGCATCCGGGAGGAAGATCTGGGCCCTAGGCCTGCAAGCTGTGCCACACACAGGCAAGACTGAGTCCTTGGTACCAGAAAAGCAACCTGAAACAGCCTCATCACCCAAGACGGCCAAAATGGCTTGCTTTAGGTGGCTGCTTAGTCAAGAGATTTCAGTAAACTGCAGTTTAAGGAAAGTGACAGCGCAGCCATCCGAACACTGATTATTACTGTCATTATTGTTATTAATTTGGGAGAGGAAAACAGCCATGAGTTTAGAGGGACAAATGCAGAATCTTGTAGAGCAGCATGAATGTGTGTCCTGTAGGCCCCAGACTTCCCAAACAGTGAGCAAGGCTGCTCAGACATTGCCTCTGAGTCTGGCAAAACTGAGTGGGACGAGCCAGCATAGGCCTTCAGCCATGGGCTTTGCATACTCCTCTTCAAACAACGCTAGCATCGATACTGGGAGCTCTGCAACCCCACAGAAGCCTAAGTGACCTGGACTGGGTGGAACTGGGTGGAGGAGAGGGGGTGCTTACCTGGTGCTGAGCCATTCACTATGTACTCAGTCAAGGTGGGGGCAGTGTCCTAGTGAACGTGGACTGTTCTTGCTCAGCATGCCAACAGGGCCCAGAAAGCATAGCCTGCCAGGAGGGTTTGCCTGGTCCTCCTTTTTCTTCTTTCCTAGTTTCAAGGCTGTTTATTTTTCACTTCATCCAAAGTTGCTCTCTCTCCATTCCTGTGTAGAAAAGAGGGCTCTGGCCAGCCATGGTTAGTGGCTCTGATGGTGTTTAGGCTGCCTTGGCCATATGAGACAGAATCCCCAGTCAAATGCGCCCAGCGAAAGGAAAGCAATTTCCTTACCCAGTGAAAGCTTGTAGTGAGATTTCCTACTGTGGGCATCAGAGCTGTGCTTTTGCTTCCTCCCAGAGCTAAACATCAGAGGCTAATGCTACTGGGGGTGGGTGGTCCTCACTACAAAAGCCCAGGAGGTCACCAAACAACAGGTAAGCAAATAACAATAGTGAGCCCTACATAGGGCACTGTAGGAGTCCCCAGAGTTGCTGCCATATATCATCTAAAATAGCCAATTTCCAAAACAAAAAGCTTGCATGCAAAGAACATACATACAAGTATGATCTACAGTTTAAAAATAAAGCAGACAACAGAAATTTCCAGAATGACCAGAGGTTGGAGGTTAACAAGTGACTTCAAACTATCCACCATAAACTTGCTCACAGAGCTGACATGAAGCTTGACTAGTGCAGTCAAAGAAGGCATGATGATAATATCACATCAACTGGAGGTTGTAAAGAAGAGCCAGAAACTAGAAAAACAAAACAAAACTGAAAGCTCTGGAATCAGAAGATACAGCAGAATTGAGTAACTTACCAAAAAGGCTTAACAAATTTGATCAGGCTGAAGAAAGAATTAGTAAAACTGGAGATATGTTCATAAATTATGCAAATCAAGAGCACAGAGAAGCTGGGTACAGTGGTACCTACTTGTAATCCCAGACACATGGGAGACTAAAATAGAAGGATCACAAGTTCAAGTTCCATCTGAGCAACTCAGTGACACCTTGTCTCAACATAAAAAATAAGAAAGGGCTGGGAATGTAGTTCAATGTGAAGGCCTTCTGTTCAATCCCTAGTATCACCACCACCACAAAAAGAAAGATGAGAGAGAGAGAGAGAGAGAGAGAGAGAGAGAGAGAGAGGGAGGAGAGGAAGGAAGAAAGGAGGAAAGAAAGAAAGAAGACAAACAGAATAAAAAAAAAAACTAAAGTGAACCTCAGAGAAATGAGGGACACTACTGAGTGTGCCAGCTGGACGTATCAGACAGAGAAGAGGGAGCAAGAGATGGAGGGAGGAAGACAGAGATACAGAGATATGGAGAGAAGGAACAAAGAAGTTCAATGAACCCCAGTAAGTTAAACTCAGAGAGATCCACAAATTGCCACATCATAGTAAAAATGCTGAAAGTCAAGGACAAGGAGAAAGTCACAAAGCAGAAAAGAGACAGCAATGTGTCACTTCCAAGTAACCGCAGTAAGGTTAACATTTGACTTCTAAGCAGAAACTACTGATGCTGGAAGGCAATGAGATCATGTATCCAAAGTGCCCTATGAGAAAGAACTTGTCAACCAATACTCGTATAGCAACTAGAGTTTTCTTTCAAGAGTTAAGATACAATAAAGACTTTTCCAGAGAAATGAAAACTGAGAATTTACTGCTAGCAGACCCATTTTGTGAGAAACAAGAAGTTCTTCAGGCATAGGCAGTAACCTGAGGCCACATGAAGACAGACTGCCAATAAAGGCAATTATGTAATTTTATAAGATGGTATAAATGCATATTTTCTCTTTTCTTCTCATAACTCACTTAGAGAATAATTGTATAAAATAATATGTATGTAATGTAGTGCCAGGCCCCTGGCTTACAGAAATGTAACACATGTGTAATGGATTTGCTAATGACACAAAGGCAGGAGGTGGGAGCAAAGCTTCTTAAACTAAGGAAGTGAGTACAGATGGCAAAGTAATAATTATCACAATGTACCATTACTATTTGTTATATTGAGAAAGAAAGCACCATAAAGTGGGAATAAAGGAGTAGAGCTACATGGAAATAATGTTCCTGTGTATCACTGAAATTGAGCTAATAGAAACCTGAAGCCGACTATGAAGATAAGTGTATATGGCAAACACAAGAGCAACCACCAAAGAAATGACAAAAACTATATAAAAAGAAAAAACACTATATTAGGAAATATTCATCTAATGCAAAGGAAAAAGCAGTAAAAGCAGAATAGAGGGGGAACGACATATGAAAAATAGAAAACATGAAAAGTTAAGGCAGGAGTCTCATAAACTGAGCCCACTCTGGGCCTCTATGCTGTCTGCAGGAGACACTTTAGATTCAAAAGTACACAGCCACAAAAGAGTGGAACAGGAGCAGCAGCAGAGGTGCTGGAGCGACATTCTCACATAGGCAAGAGGACTTTGGAGCAGAAGCATTGCTAGAAAATGGTGGTTTGGATGCGAAGTATCCCCCAGAGGCATGGTCCAGGGGTTGCTGTGGGAATGGTAGGAAGTGGAGAGGTGGGAACCTGGTCCTGGGGGACGTGCCCTGGAAGAGGACCTTGGACGCAGCTCCTTCCTCCTCTCTTTCACTCTACCATGTGCTTCTGCCTCATCACAGGTCCAGAGCAATGGGGCTGCTTAATCCTGGACTGGAACCTCTGAGACTTTTATCCTGTAAAAGTTAACTATCTCAGATAGATTGTTACAGTGATGCTTCATAATAATGAAACATCTTCATGAAGAGAATATAAAAATTATAAACACAGGTACACCTCACAGAGCAAAGGTTGGCAACTGAAAGGAGAAATAGAGAGCTATACAGTTGAGTGGGGACTTCAACACCCTACTTCCAGTGACTGAACAACTAGACAGAACAAAAAAGTGGAAGCCTGAGGCTGGGGATTTAGCTCAGTGGTTCCCCTGCCTGCCTTGCAAACGAAAGGTCCTGAGTTGGATCCCTGTTAGCAAAAAAAAAAAAAAAAAAAAAAAAAAAA
>NW_022900942.1:6700703-6704833 GCF_012274545.1 Fukomys damarensis | reverse complement strand
AAAAAAAAAAAAAAAAAAAAAAGCGGGGGAGAAGACTGGACACTAGTATAAGCCTTCTCCTCTTCCCAGAGACCCATGGGACACCCACCTAGCAGCAGCAGAATGTAGAACATTCTTCTCAAGTGCCTGTTGCAAATTTTCTGGTGTAAACCACAGGCTAGGCTGCAAAGCAAAAGTAGGCTATCTAGGACCATGGGCCTGTAAGAACCACCATCACAGGCAGGCAAGCAGGTAGTCAGGAAGGGGAGGCAAGGAGATGAGGCAAAATAACTCTGAACTCTCAGCAGTGGAGCAGAGTGATTAGGAATGGTTTGGACGAAGAGGGTCCTGTGTGGCCATTTCAGGCACAGAATGTAGAAGGTAAAGAACATCAGGTGCCAGACTGAACATGTTGGCCTTGATCCTGATGCGTTAGGCACATGCCCAGGGGAGGGAGGTTAATTCATTATAATCGACTGAGTTCTTCCACCTTGTGTTAGCATTCCAAAATACCTGAGATAAATCAAAGCATGAAAATTTATTTGGCTTATGGTTTCAGATGTTTCAGTCCATGGTCAGTTGGCTCCACTGCCTTTGGGCCTGCAGCGAGGCAGAACATCATGGTGGGGAGTGCATGGTGAAGCAAAGCTGTTCATCTCATGGTGACTGGGAAGCAAATGAGAGAGAAGGAGCAGGGGCCCAATATCCCCTCCAGGGCATGCCCCCAGTGATCTACCTTCCTTCCACTAGGCCCTACCTCCTAGACTTTTCACTGTCTCCCAGTAGTGCTCCAAACTGATGACCAAGCCTTTAACATATGGAGGATTCAAGATCTAAACCATAACAGATTGGATGGCAGTGCATGAAATGGGCAACAGGGCCGAGAGTAGGCAGACAGACCAGAGAAGAACATTCTACACCATTCAGAGAAGAAGGGTAATTAAAGAGGTATTTCACAAGTTCAGTGTAAGATTGCTGAGCCCCAAATTTATGGCTTTCCAAGTATATCCCAAGGTGAAAGGAAAGTCTGCAAGTGCTAACAACACAGGTGCACACCAAAGGAACCCCTTTCCTCAACTCCAACCACTATGAGTCTTGCACGAATTTAACAAAGGTAAAGCTCTGGCTGGAGGTATGGCTCACGGGTAGAGCTTGGCCCTGGGTTCCATCCCCAGCAAACACACATGGAATAAATAACCTTTTCTGTCATTCTAGTTTATTAATTTCATCCTACTGTGCCAGGCCAGCCTTCTAGCGTCTCCACAGCCTTTGGGCCCCTTCCCTGTTAGATAGAAGGTGCTGTCCAGAGGAAAGGAGGTGAACCCACACATGCCATTTTAGGAGCTGAGTCAGAGGTGTGAAGGTAGCTGAAATGGAAGCATTAAATTGATCACTCACTACTGTGGCTCAGATTGTAGACATAGAACAACATGTGTGGGACATCTGTAGCCACAGACATTTGATGGGATTCAAGCAAGAAGCATCTGGTTGTGCAGTTCAGCAGAGGAGCCCTCCTGGTCCCAGGGTGCCTGGCCGCAGAGCAGCCCACAGGAGACCCGGGTGGGGCCAAGGGTCCCCAGGGGACTTAGGGCAGGAGGGTGAGCCTCAGGCCTGGGCACTAGGACTAGGCCCTCAGGTGCGGTGCGTTCCCCTGGAAACGCCCATCCCAGGAGAGGGAAGTATTATCTCTATAGCAGTGGTGTTTTCACACCAGGTTTACTCGGTCTCTAGGAAATACGGAAGGACACCGAAGTCTGCTCCTGGAAAAAAGATTTGGTACCCAAAGACACTTTTAAAATGCTAAGCTTCTCGGGGGTGGGGGGGACTTGCCCCCAATAATCCACAGAAACAACAGTAATCTAAAAATAGTCTTGTTTTCTGTCCTAAGCTCCTTTTAACTTTGTTAGTCATCACCAATTCTTAAAATAAAATCCGTGTAACGTCTCTCCTAGTAGCAGCTATAAACAAACCTCTAGAGGAGGCCGGAGGAAGAGGAAAAGAGGCGCTAGGAACTCTCGGTGAGCGCGGCCGGCGGGAGTGAAGCTAGTGGCCCCGGTGGCCCGAAGGGCCGGGCGCTTAGTAGGCGAAGGGGCCGCGCTCCGTGCGCCACCGCTCGGAACTCCCTGCGCCCTGGCGCTCCGCCACCGTGGTCCCGGCAACGGCATTAAACAGAGGGAAACAGGCCCGGGATTCCGTCACCCGCGGGGGATAAGGAGGGCATTGAGACAGACAGGAAAGAGCTCTCTGGATGGGGTGAAAAGTTATTTATTGGAGCGGGGAGTAAAGAGGGAAGGAAAAGTTGGAGAAGGGGAGGAGCAGAAGGGGGAGGAGGAAGGATGGGGTGGGGGAAGGCGAGGAAGGGGAGGAAGGGGGGAAGAAGAGGCGAGAGTTGCTCCCCTGCCTGCTGTGGCCCTTCCTTTGGCTTCCCTGGATGGGGTGGGGGAAGGCGAGGAAGGGGAGGAAGGGGGGAAGAAGAGGCGAGAGGTGCTCCCCTTCCTGCTGTGGCCCTTCCTATGTGGCTTCCCTTAGGGGCTGGGACGGCCGCGCGGTGTAGACGCAGAAGAGAGGACGCGCCGGGAGGTCGGTCCCTGACTAGACTCGCCGGATCCCCGCGCCTTGGGAGCGCCCCCAGCCACTCTGCAGACCCGGTCTTAGCCGCGCCTCAGTGCTTCTGTCCCGCCCGCCGGGACCTGGAAGCGAGAAGAGGGCGGGGACGGAAACTCTCCCAGCAAAGTCTTGGCAGGGTGGGCGGGACGGAAACTCCAGGCAGAATCCTGGCATCCAGGACCGGGACACCAGGACTTACTGAAGAAGGATTTTTTTTTTTTTTTTTAAGAAGAGCATAGAGGGAGGGGAACGGACAGAGTGACACCCGCCCCCAGCGGCGGCCTCGCTCATTCTAGACCCCGAGGCGTAGGTATCCTCGCGGGGTCCCCCAGCTACTCAGCCCGCGAGACCTTTCTGGTCCTCTCCACTCCTGGCTAGTAATTTAGCGGGCAGTGTGGTCCTTCCTCCCCTGACGCCCGGCTCCAGGCGCTTGAGCCGGTCCACAGGTAGCCACGCCAGACCCGGGGTTCTCCCTCCCCGTACCCCTGGGCGGTGGTCCCCTGGGCCGAGACCTGCAGTAGACAGACTTGAGCTCTGCAGAGCTGGAGCTGCGGAAAGGGCCCGGTAGGTGAGAGTGTATTGGACAGATTTTCTTCGCTCACATCTGTTATTGAACGTCGGACGCAATTGGCCAGCGCCACTCCCTGGTTGGATCAAATATTGACCCAAGTCACCCCTACCCCTTTTCCCTGAGTTCTCTAGAAGCCCCCACCCGCACAGCAATACCCCACAACCCCAGCTCCGACGCTTTCCAGCCCCATGGCACACATCCCTTTTCCTTTTGGGTTTATTTAAAACCATATAAGCTGTCGTAAGTAGATTTATGATTTCTATACACCAGACATTCTAATCACCCCGACATCCCAACTCTTCCATCCAAAGCCAACAGGAAAATACGGTCCGTTTTGGCAGCTGAACTGCGCCCGTGGAGATGGCGGGGAGATTTTAAAGAGGAAAGTGTAAAGTGACACTGGGAGGCGTTCGAAAAAGGCCGCACGCTGGCCCTGCCCACAGTCGGAAACCCCAGGGTCGCCTGCAGACGCTTCCAATCCCTGGGGCGCACGGGAGGGAGGAGAGGCCCGCAGGTGGGCGCGCTCTCCTCGACCCCAAGCCCAGCTCCTGCAACCAACAAACTGGGTCGCGCCGATATTTACAGAATAAAAATGACGATATCTGGCCAACCCAGGATGGCCAATCTGTTAGTAATTTAGCGGGATGGGAATTTCCTTTCTAGGGCCTGCCAGTGGAAGCGCTTTTCCAAATTTCCATAGCGGGGGAAGCCTGCGATTTTACATAATGACTTCAGCATGCAGGCCTTTCTCTGCACCCCTCCGCCGCCATCCACACCCCAGTCCCCTCATTAAAGCAGTGTGGTTCTCTCGGTACACCCGCGTGGACCCAGGCGTCGGGTCTGGCCCGTTCGCCCGAATCCCCCTCTCGCGCCCCTTCCCTCGGGCCATTTCGCCAGCCAGCCGGGAGTTCCCACCCGCGCCTCTTGAGCCGGTCTTCTCCTTGGTGCACCTCTGCCCGCCTTTCGTGGCCTT
>NW_022900942.1:6696398-6700007 GCF_012274545.1 Fukomys damarensis | reverse complement strand
GAGCCTGGCAGCTGGGCAGGGGTCTGCGCGCCCAAAAGGGCGCGGGCGGCCGGCGCCGCACGGATTGAGTAGGGTGTCCCCCTGGTGTTTCCCCGGCGCAGCCCTAATTTCGAGCGCTCTTTCTTGCCAATAGGTGTCTCCTCTTCTCTAGCGCTAAGTGCGCGAACTCGGCCTTGGCTAGGGCAGCCTCCCCATGATCCCGGCTGTGGGAATTGAGTATAAATGCAAGCAATTTGGGAATGGGGCTAGGTAGGGTCCTCAGATCACAAAGGACCCTTTGGGATAAGTGAGGTTTCTTTGGAGATGAGGGACGACCCTCGAGGGAGGCAAGGCCACCCACTGGGGCAAAGAGTAGCCCCCAGAAGTGAAGTTTGAGGATTTCTGTTCCTCTCTGAACGCCGAGTTGAGCCAACTGCCTCCAGATGGTGGAGGCCCCACCGCGGCAGCGCCATCATGCCTGTGGTCAAATGCGGGTGGGAGCACAGCCCCCCTACTGGGCCCATCCTTGGTTCTTTAGAGGAGGGACTTCCAGTGTAAAAACTGCCTCTGGAAGCTTGGAAGGGACTCCCAGAGCTCAAGCTGCTTTTTTTTTTTTTTTTTGTAAAAAGGCAATCAGTTTCTGCTCCGAGCCTGAGAGGGCTAACCCAGTGGACTTTTTGCAGGGCCTTCCTGCAAGCCCATCTCCTGCTGTCTCATTAAAAGAATCATCACAATAACAAAAACCATCCCATAGGCTCCTGCAGGTGTCCTTTGGAAGCCTGGAGAAGGGATGGTTGGCATTTCCTTAGGATTAAAATGGCCAACCCAGGAAGAAAATTGGGAGACTCCTCTCCCAGTTATCAGCTCTGAAGTGTATTACTTAAAAGTATTGAAAGCTGGTAAGCCTGCCAATGCTAGTGTGTCCTCAGTTGTAACTGCAGACGTCCTTGAAGGGAAATGCTAGTTTCCTGCACAATACTAATAAATGTTCCCTTGCCCTGGAACTGCAGCTCCCATAGACGGACAGCTTTGGAGAACTCACATCTCTAACAAAGATGAGCTGGAGCCAGTAAAGTCAGCACAAGAGGATCAGAATTTTCAGAGCCTAGATGTCCCATGTAGAAAGTATTCTGTGAACTCTGGATGAAGAAAGGTAGATGTGGCTCATGCTTCTTACCATTTCATCCCAACTTCAGAAAACGCTTAAATGTTGAAACACCAGGCAGTGTTTTAATGTCTACACAACAAGATATTGCTATGAGAAAAGTTTAACGATGTTTTTGGTGTGGTTTGGGCTTTGAATCCTTGGATTCTTATTTTCCCATATATTTGTCACTACTTTAGAAAATATAGGTCTGCCTAAGTTTAGATTTTTTTTTTTACTTGAAGAATCAACGTTCCATTTTGTGATAAATATTTTTTCTCTTTAAAAGAGGAAAAAAAACACTGATGGGGTAGTAGTTGTTTTTTCATGTTTCCTACTTAAGAAATAAGCTTGAAAATGCCCCAGCTAAAAGGCCATACAGTGGGGACAATAATGCCCTTTAACTAAATAATACTGATGTATTTTGCAGGGACTACAAAATTGGGCTAACTAGGAAGTGGATCCCACCTCGTGCAGAGGCAGGATACCACATAGCAGAGAGAGTGGTGGCAGGTCTGGGTCCGCCATTACTGAGGGCTACTGGGAAAACAGCCCATGTCCCTCCTGGGTAGGCCATGGCTGGCACATCAGCTGCCTTCTGAGGGCTTGAACGATTATTGCAGTCCTCAGTCTAATGAGCATCTGGTAGAAGCTCGTTAGGCTAGGCACCGCCATTTCTGAAGGCCCTGTGCTGTTCTCCCCAGGAGAACGCCCAGAAATGCAGGCCTGTAGGTAGGCACCCAGTCGAAGCTGCTCCACAGAATGCCCCACAGGCTCTCCAGGGCTGAACAAAGCATACCCTGTTCTCCCGCCCCTTAGCTTCTTGGCATTGTTTCCTAATCCAGATTAGAAAATGCCACAGTGCCTGCACCCTGCTTTATCACACCTAGCAATGGAGCTCTGTATCCCATTAACATCCTGCAGCCTCTGGAGGAAGCAGTCCAAGCTAAACACTTGCATCAAGACTAGAGTGTCTGCTGAACTGGCAAATGAGAGTCCAGACCAATAGCTGCAATGGGACAGGAAGACAAGCTAAACCGTAGCATCACAAGGGGTGCCTTTACCCTACAGCTGGCTGTCTGATTTCCTGGGTGGGTGACTGGGATTCGGAAGGAACCCATCCTGCCTCCTGAAGAGCTCTAAGGCCTGAGGCTTCCCTCCTTTGGGCCAGTGTTTGGGGGTATGTTTACCCTGAACAGTGTAAGCAACAGTTGTGCAAAAAGCTGTAGTCTAAACAGATGAGAGGGCTGTTACTTGTGTGTAATTTTTTAGTGGTGCTAAAAATGTGGCTGAAATTAAAAAAAAAAAGAAAACAAAAAGAGAGAAAATAAAATCTTGAGGCTTCTCCACAGAAAACAGAACTTCTATTTGCCCGAAGGTCAGCAGAAAAGCAAACTAAAACAAAACAACCCTCCAACAAGCATCTCAAAGTGAGAACTATTATTAGAAACTAAATCAGGCCAAACTGAACCATAGTTTATCACGAGAGAAAACCAGCCATTGGAAAAGGGTCCTGGGAGGAGGTGGCAGGTCCACGTGAGGCCCAGGTTACCACCTCTGGAAAAAGCCATCCCCCAGGGCTGCAGGGCCCCAGGGCAGAAAGGAGGAGGCAGGGGATTAGCAGTGGTGACAAAGTTAACACTGACCTCCATCCTCCCTTTCCTTCCTGATTCCCTCCCACGGTCATGCTCAGCCTTGCTCTGTCGCCCAGGCCACCATTTTCCTGATATTCCAGATGTTGGTTTTACATGGTGCCAAGACAGGAGGAAAGTCAGAACAAAAAGCTGGGAGAAACAGGAAAAGGATGGACCGGGCTCTGAGGCACAGCCTTTCCTACTGACCATGCAGTGTGTACCAGACTGTGCAGGGGCCTGGGCAAGCCTCCACACCCCCAGCTTTTGAGTTTAAAATTACCCCACAACGTTAGCAAGGTCCTGTGGACGCAGGAACATGTGGCGTTTTAGGAGCTGAGATCTAAAGAGGCCGGTATTGCAGGAAAGTGGGCTGCCACCAGCTAGGTGCAGGCAGAGGGAAGGCACAGTCCTGAGTCACTGGACGGATTGTAAACTGCACCCAGCACAGGACAGAGCACTGGGGACCCCATGGAAGCCCCACCCCACTCCCTGGTACTTTCGGTTAATTTCTCTAGCAAAGACGTGGAAAACTCAAGTCCCCTGAATGTAGGGTTGAAGTTGCAGAGCTCAGCTGAGGCTCAGGCCTGGGGCCCTGGCAGGAGGAGGGCAGGCTGGGGGAGGAGGACGAAGGAAACCTTGAGCATGGAGTGGACCACAGTTTGAGGCCCTCTCGCCCCTCCTTTTAAACTTTTGGCGCATCTAACAGCTTTGGTCTTAGTCCCAGCGGAAGGACTAGCTAACCTTTGCCGGACGCGCCTAGGTCGCCCGATCGCCCGAAGCTCCAGCCTAGCCCATGTCGCCCCGCACTCGTCGCGCCTGGCCGAGAGGGGACCGCGGGGCGGCGCCAGGGCT
>NW_022900942.1:6656824-6695924 GCF_012274545.1 Fukomys damarensis | reverse complement strand
GACACCTGTGGCCGAGGCAGGTGCCACGCGCGGCCGCAGGGCACTGCTTGGCGTCCTGCAGTGGAGCATCGGGTACGGAGGGCAGTGGGAGGAGGCCGCCTCTGTCCCGGGTGGCCCTTTCCGAGGGGGACAGTGGCCTGCGCTCAGGACTTGGAGCTCGTTGCCCGGGAACAGATGGTTTGCGTAGCTGCCAGAGGGCAGTGGGAAGCCGCCCTCCATGAGCCGGTTGGGGCTCCTCCGTAGCTTGGGGGCCAGTGGCCGGGAGGAGGCCAGACCTGGCACTGGCTCCCGGGGAGTCTCAGGCACAGTGTTGGGTGGGTTTGTTTGTGCCTGCTTTTACTTTATCTTCTTTCTGTCAAAAATAAAGGTTCCGGTTAATAAACGACATGTGAGCCCCCCTTCCGCCCATTTGACACTCAGATAATGAGCAGAGCCTACCCCCAGCAGCCTGGGTCCTGCCCAGCAGTCTTCTGTGTTCCCAGTGGCGCACAGCCCCAGACAGCCCTCCGTGCTCTGCCCAGGGAATCATCCGGCTCGAGTGCAGATGAAGTGATGGAACTGGGGCAGGCACTTTGGCTGGGAGAGACTGAACATCTCTGTAATGATAGTGTCATGTTTTCCATGGCACTCACTACTCTTTTTGAAAAATCCAAAGTCTTTTTCATGTCTGAAAGTAAGTGTTCCAACCAGGCCCCTCTGCCTGGTGTTCATTATCCACCCTCCTGAAACCCTTCCCTGGTAGACTCTTTTCGTTGTATTCTGTGGATGGGGCTCCAGCTCCGTGCGAGCAGTGGGAGCCAAGGCAGGTGAGAGTGGGAGAGAGGCAGTTGTTGGGAAGAGATCTGAGGCTGAAAGTGGAGATCTGGGTCCTTGTGGCCCTTTTTGCTTTCCAGCTAGGATTTGGCTGCTTGCAGCAGAACTTCCCAGAGTTCTTTCCAGTCCTCTTCTTCTTGAGTTCAGTGGGCTTTGTGCAAGAGCTTTCAGTTTCAATTATCAGTTCATTCAGTAGCTATCACTAATCTTTGTAGCATGGAAATATTGACCCCACTCTAGTCCTCTTCTTATGGTATCCACTGTAGTCTCAGAAAATTTCATCCACTTTAGCTTTAATGTCTTTAGGGGTGAGCCCATAGCCAGGCAGAGCCAAGGCCCCTGTCTCCTGAAGCTGTTCGAGGACAGAGTAGGGCCTCGCTGCTCTCTTTGATCCCTTTCAGGTTGATACAGCTGGTCACAAGCTCAGCAAGAGAAGCAGAGACCAGGATCTAGGGCCTTTCTAGTTTGTTTGAAGTCGTGGGCCTACTGGGGCCTTGTTGGGGGAGCAGAGCATGTAGCTGGCTGCTATTGCTCTCCTGCCTGCTTCAGGGAAGCAGACCTGGTGTTTACCCCATAGAATGGCAGTTTTCGGGGCCTATAGGGCCAGGTGTGCTGCTGGGCAGGTCCTGGTGGATCTCAGTGCCACGGGCCACCACCATGCATCTAGTGCATATAATTGGACCCAGCACTGTGTATGGATGGCATCCACTCTTATGTACTTGAGATTTCCTGGGGTACACAATGCTGATGATTAGGTTTAGGCAGGCTCATTTGGGAAGAAACACTGGGAAGCAGAGTGGGTGGCTTCTCCTTGCAGATGCCACACACTGTGCTGATTGGGTACTGGTGAGCTCAGTGTTCCCACCAGGCTGGAGAAGCAGGTGGGCTCAGGACACCCCACCCTATGTAGCCCCATACATGCATGTGCCTCCAAGTGCTCCTGATGCGTTTGATCTAAACAATAACAAGAGAAGAAGTAGATACACACTTGGCCCCAGAAGGTCCTAGACAGGCTCTCTGGGCCTAACAGACTACGGTGTCCCTGAGCACTCCCCAGAGCTAGGCGCATGGTGGTGCACACCTCGTGAACCCAGCTACTCCAGAAGCTGAGGCAGGACAAGGCCAGTTAGAGGCAACCTGGACAGCTTAGTGAGATCCTGCCTCAAAATAAATACAAAAGGCTGGGAAGTGTTACTCAGTGATAGAACTCTTATGCTCGGCCCTAAGTTCTCCCCCAGTACCAAGCAAAAAAAGAGCTAAAGCTAAACTGAGGCTCCCAAGGCTGCCCTTGGAGCATTCTTGCTAAGTGTGTGTCCCTGTTCCTTAGAGAAGTCTCCAGGGTGTAGCAGCTTGTCAGGTGCCTCCAGTTTGTGGGGGAGGTATTGCAGACACTGGAGAGAGCTTTGGGCAGGGAAGCCAGGCCTGGGAAGAGCACCTTCCCCCCTTTCTTTTGGTGTCAGAGCAGTTGCTGAAAGACTCCCCACATACATTCAATATCTAGTACACATCTCATGGTCCCTCCTTCTTTACCCTGTACTGGGATGGAGCCCAGGCTTCACACTGAGCTATGTCTCTAGCCATTTTGCTTTGTTTATTTTACTTTGCTCACCAAGCTGCCCAACCTGATTTGAAACTTTTGCTTCTCCTGCCTCAGTCTCCTGAGTAGCTGAAAGCACAGGCAGGCTTATGTCACCATATCCGGCCATTTCTCTCTTTCTCTTTCTTTCTTTCTTTTATTTTTTTTTCTTGTGAAAGATATCCAAGCTTTAAAAAAAATTATTATTATTGTTACTGTCATATTACATTTTAATTATTCAGTTATATTAATTCACTTACATTACATTAAGTTATTATATTAAAATCTCCATCTCCCTAATGGGAGATGGAAGGTAATCCATATTACTTCTGGAGTGAGCCTGGATATAAATGAGTTAATGAATAATTCTAGATTGGTTACAAAGCAAAGCAGTATTGAGTTTTATAGATTATAATAACTAAGCACAAACTTTCACATTGTCAGAAAGGATGCACTAGCCCTGAGTGTCGGAGGCAGCATGCAGCTACACATCCCAGGAAAGACACAAGTGTTGGGTCAGGAGCCCTTGGGCTGGGCCACAGGTCCCAGGCTCTTGGAGGCTCTTTGAAAGGAAAGACTGTGTCTGTGTCTCCTTATTTCCAAAATTCTCAGCAGGTGCAAGTTATAGACAGTCTATAACCCTGTGTCGGGATAACAAAAAGAGAATTTTTTAAATATTGTGTCTTGGACAGGAAAGGAGCGATGTGGGCTCCCAGTGTCTGGCATCTTCCTCTTTCCACTGGGCTTGCTGGGCTCCAGGTCCCCTTCCTGGGCAGAAGGCAAGGCCGTGGGTTCCCTTCTAGGGCTCAGGAAATAGCTGCTTTGCTCGTCAGCTGGGAGGCTGGTGAGCTGCTTTCCGCCCCATGGCGCCTGTTTTCTAAGTTATTTTGGCTGCCCTGGACGTGGCCAGTACTGTCGCTGTGGCAACTTGGGAGGAAACTGGCAAAGGCCTCTGGGTACTGCAGGGAGCCACGGACCTTTGCAGGGACAGCTCTGCCCACCTGCTTCAGGCTCTACCAGGGGCATTGAACTGTTCATGTGTGGAAAGCGGATGTTGCAGAGAAGGAATTTTGAAGAATTCTTATTCTCAAGGCCATTTTCCATGAATACAGTGGCTTCTCTTCCCCTGGAAGCTATGGAGGAGCCTGTGACATGTCAGCCCCTGCTGCAGGAAACCCATGGGGAGAGGCAGGCCTCACTCTGGGGCCTCACTAAGGTTCAGCATTGAAAGGAAAGCATTCTAGTCCCTGCTGCAGTTGCTGCCTTCAAGGACCCCAGATGTCTTAACCATGGACAGGCTTGTCTATGAACAGGATATTGCAGTTTTGTGTCATGTATTTAGAGGGGGACCACAGCTAGTTTAGAACAACTTGGATGTGTTTTATTTTCTTGAAAACATAAGATGTGCAAGTGATGCTTAAAACAATGTGTGAGAGGTGTGGGGGAATGTTCTGGTAGGTCTTTGCAGAAGGAGGTGCGGGGGTTGGGGGGCTGTCCGGACCAAGCACCCTCCAACATGCTGTAGCGAGTTTATTTGTGGAGTTCTGGGTGCTGTTTGTTTGCTGCTGTAGCTGTAGTGAGCCCAGCTTTCTGCCGCTGTAAATCTCCCTGCAACAGATTGCTGCACGATGGCACCTCAGAACCTGTTGCTGTCTGTCATGCCTCCGGCCTGACCCTGTTACCACACTGCCCTGTTAGGTGGTGCCGTCCAGTAGGTAGTGTGCTAGTAAACAGCTCCCAATAGCAAGGTCTCTGTAGTTCTTGGGTTGTTGTGTTTCATTTTATTCCAGTCATGTAAACTCACAGTCTGGCCTGGACCGGTGGCCTCTCCTGCCACATGTGCAAGAAGCACAAGGTGGCTGGCAGCCTGAGGACAGGGTCTGGCTGCAGACTCTTTCCAGTGCTATTTCTAGCTTCATGTCCTGTGGCTCAACCTCGGCAAAGGCTAAAGGGGATGTTCCTTAAAATGAAAAATAAAAGTTGTTCATGATGGGTAGGCGCCCTTGAGCTTGTGAACGATGAGTGAGCTGATGGAGGCCCAAGGTGGTGATTGCTGTTAGAAGGCAGTGTGGTTGACCTGTCTCCATTCATGTGCTAGGTGAGTTTCCTGGGGAAGAGCACCTGTACAGTGTATTTCAGCCCTGACCAAGCTCAGCAGGGTGCTGAATTGTGGGCTGCCCTTGCTCACCAGCAGCGAGTCCTAATGGGGAGCACATTGACTACTTTTATTTTGTGGTTGTTCAGTAATAATGGCATTGTACAGCTCTGAAATAAATTATTCCACAGAGTGAGACAGAGTACCTCTGACAATTCAGGCTTGTTGAGTTTGCTGAGGTTGAGGGTATCTGGTGCAAACTGGCCAGGGCTCCTTGTTCCCCATTCTGGTGCCATCTTTGCACATCCAGCACCTAGTATGGTGTCTGCACAGGAGAGTGGCTGAGGGTGTGCAAGAGCAGAGGAGGAAGAAGCTGGCCATGTTTTCACTGCTTCGACTTCCAGGACAGGATTTGAGTTTGCATCACGCCTTCTTGTTGAGGACAGTGCTTCTGTACAGACTCACTGGAACTGTGCTTTGACAGTGAATGCAGCTAGGCACACGGGGAGTAAGGTGGTGGCATTTGGGCTCTTCAGTGGCAACCAGCCAGACATGAATCAGCCCAACATCTCAGATATTTAAAAAAGTTAGTGGCAATGTTCTCACTGCCCATTGTAGATGGAATCCCTTTACACGGTTCAAGAGTTTGCATTTGAGTACAGTGTGAGTAGAAATTCAAAGAAGGCTGGGGCCTGGGCCTCTGCCTGAGGAGGTGGGAGTTAGGGGACAGGGCTCGCTTTGGCCAAGTGGGGCCCCTTTGCTTCAAGACTTTTCTGGCCCTTGACTGCTAGGGACAGTTCTGCATAGGGCCTTGGGCTGAGTGTCCACTTAGAGATCTGGGCAGTTACGTTTTCATTTTATAGCTTTGGTAAGGAACACTCACCCATAGGTGAATCCTTTTTGCTTTAATAGAGGCTTTGTATGTTTTTTTCTTTTCCCCAGAGCCTGCATTTTCTGCTTTCTCAAAAGGGCCTGGATCTGTCCCTAAATTGAAACACTACTTGGTTCAAGCAAAGGCCCCTTTTGAGATGTCCTGGGGCACTTGGGCTGTATTCTGTGCACTTCCTGTTCTCCGTGGCTGGGCCCAGGGCAAGAATGTCCCTCTTCTGCATTTTCCTGGCCAGTGTAGCCCTTCCCACAGAAACCCCATTCCAACTACTTCCCAAAAGCAGACTGCACAGAGCCCATTAGACCACCCCCTCTTCCTCCCCACCCCACCATTTCCTCTGGCATCTTCTGTGATCACCCCCACCCCAGTCAAACCCTGGGTTCTGTCACTGTGAGGGCACCTGGCTGGGGGCTGAGTCCTAGTGGCAGCTGGGGAGCTCAGGATTTGCTCTGCTGACGCTGGGAGTGTTTAGAGAAGCCTTTGGAGCTGCTTTCTGAGGACAGAGGTAGCTCAGCTGGGGCCAACAGTTGCTGAAAGGAATAGTGTTCTTATACTTGGGAGACAGGAAGTAGAGGAACCTGTGAATCTACCACAGTTGAGTCTCTGCTAAGGTCCAGTGGCTGGAGGTAGTGCAGGGAGGGATGGGCACTGCCTTAGGCGCTTTATGATGAATGTTCCTGGCTGCTGTAATGTGTGGTATTTCCCACCAGCCTCACACTTCATACTTTTTAGTTTTCTGGAGTTGGATTAACTAAAATGAAAGTTCATCTTTACTTGAATGTTATACTGTATGTTTCCAACAGAGCAGAGGGCTCTAAACACACTGTGCTACCATCCTAGCATGAGATCCAAGCATGTGCTCCCCTGTGGGAAAGCTGGGGCCTTCATGGCTGCTTTCATCTGGGGTCAGACATGACTGCCACCCTTCTCAGGATGTGGCACCTTGAGGACAGCATGTCTAGAGGTGGACATGGAGCCTCCTGCATGTGAGGCACCTGTCCCAGCTCACCTGCCTGAGGGGCCTGTTCTTCAGGCCCTGCTGCTGAAGAGCAAAGACCACAGACCAGCAGCTTGTCGCTCTACATAGCGGGGAGCATGCAGGTGGGCACCCAGGTTGGGAGCAAGAGTTAGTCGGTGAGTGTCTAAGAACTCTGGGAGATCAGAAAGGGCCTGGTGAAGGTGAGGGCACAGCAGTATCAGGTGCTACAGAAATTTCTAAAGAGACACATGTTTCAAGTGACATAACATTGTGTCAGTTACTTTCCTCTGGTTGCTGAGAGGTAATACCCAACACCTGAAGGTAAAGGGGGAAAGGTTTATTTGGCTTACAGTTTGTAGAGGTTTCAGTCCATAACAGGCTGGCTCCAAGGCAGGGTGGGAGAGGGGCAATAGTTCATGGCATCAGAAAACAGCAAAAGCAACAAGAGACCTTAACAGCATCTTTCTGCCTCTTTTATCTCATTCAGATTACCAGGATTAGGGCAGTGCCAAACCGGTCGAGTGCTTTAATAATCATAATCTCTTAATCCCAGCATCACACACTCTCGATTCAGCTACCTCAGAAAAAAACCCTACCTACATTTACATGAGGCTTCGGGGGGACATTTAGACACAAGCCCTAAGAAACATCATCATCAGACCCACAGGCAGAAATTCTGTGTTAAGTGGTGAAACCAAATACTGTGCTGGAAATGAAGGGAGACAAATATTCATTTAACTTATAATTAATTTGGGGATATACCAACTATAATAAAATTATTCATTGAAATCTAATTATGAAAAATCCTGCCCTATGAATGTGTGGCTGTACCCTCCCATTGTCAATACTATTCTACTGAATGATCGACTTCTTGTCTGAAGAAGGCCCATCCCGTGCGTGCCCTTGGTTGGTTTTCAGGTGACATTGGGGTTAGAGAAGTGCTGGGATGGCACTCAGGACCTCTGCAGAGCAGCATCCAGTGTGTGCAGCAGTGGAGCATCATGCCAGTGCCTTGGCAGTCACTCTCCATGTGTGCTTGCCCAGAGGTTGTGCACATCGGACATAGGGTCTGCCCATCTCCACCTTCTGAAGGCCAGGCCTGCACAGCCTGTTTGGACTTTCAGGGAGGGCTGGGGTGCAGCTGACTCACCCTGGGGCCCTGTGTCCAGAGTCAGTGCAACAGCCCTGGCTTAGGGACTCTGTAAAGCTTGCTCTGGGTAGTCTCCATGGGGCCTCTGCTAGCTGGCCAAAGTCTGTCTCCTTCCTCAGAGCCCTTACTTTCTCTAGGAAGTGGCTTCCTGAATGATTTTTTAAAAGATTCAAATCTAATTTTTGACATTAGATTCTGGCTTCCTATCTTGATGGGGGTGGTATTACGATCAGGAAATGGGGCTTGTGCATGGTAAGGACCCACTACCAGTTTTTTAGTTCAGCTGGAGGGGGTGGCCTGGCACAGACACATCAACAGGACTTGGTTTCTGCCACATAGGGCTTCTGATGTCTGCCCTGGATTCTCTGCCCCCTCCTTGTTGTGCTGTGCAGTTTCCAGAAGGCAGCCAGGATTTACCCCATCTCGTGTCCTCTCACCCTGCCTGAGCTTGCCTTCAGGGAGAGAAGACATTGTGGAAATAGTGAGCAGTGTTTTGGTGAAAGGGATTTTGCCCTGATAAAAGAACTCCTTGATAAGTAAGGATTATAAAAGACTGGATTTCAACAGCTAGTGGTTGCAGCGCTCGCTTTGGCAGCACATATACAACAGCTAGTGGTTGGATGACTACTTCTGGAAATAGGTAACAATGAAAGCAGAATCCCACCTATTTGGGAACCAGGAAAATACAGCTGAGTTTAAACTGGTGCTTTGAGACTCTTGTTTTTCTGGGGTTCCTCTTCATCAGGTTCTGAACCAGGACACATCAGAAGAGCAGTGCCATCTGTGGATAAAAGCCTTTCCCGCCAGTGCACTAATCCAGGGTTGGATCTAGAATTTCCATGAACTGTTTCCATTATTTAGAGACCTGGGAATGTTAGGCTGTAGGCATGTAAGAGGCTCTAGGGTGCTAGGAGAAGTCTTTCACATCAGAAATCCAGGAGCCTGGGTTTCCTATTGAAGTAACTAATTACAACAATAATGATTTTTTACAAATTTTTATTGAGGTAAAATTAATATATAATGATTCTTAAGTTTAGCTATGCATCACAATCACATGCTTTGTTTTGTTCTTTAGATGAATTTCTCTGGCATGAGCCAGTCTTAGATATCCGTGAGAGGAACCCTAAAATTCATGTTTGCAAACAATCCTTGAGGTATTTTCTATCAGCTGCGGAAGGAAGCACTATGACAACAGTTAACCTATTAAAATCTTTTTAAATGTCTAGGTCCTTGTAACTAGAACATCCCTCCCTCCATCAACCCACCCATCCATCATCCATCTTTCACTTATGCACTCTTCCTAGATATTCCTCTATCATCCATCCATTCATCCATCCACCTCTCCATCATCCACCTACCCATCTGTCCCTCCACCTGTCTGTCATCCACCCATAAAATGCAGTGAACACTGCTTGTGTGCCGGGCATAGTCCTAGGCTCTGAAAACAGCTATGAACCAAAAAGACTAAAGCAGGCCAAAGATGCTGCCACCATGGAACTTGTTTTTTCCTGGCCAAAGAGATGTTGGAAGAGATGAACAAATAAAAAACACCCAGTGTTAGATTTTGATACGTGTTGAAGAGAAAAAAGTAAACTAGAGAAGGTGACCCTGGTGTTGCGTTGGGGCCTGAAGTCAGGGTAGAGTACTTGGGGATTGCAATTTTTGAGCCTACTCTGAAGTCAGTAAGAGGACAGCTGTGCAGCTCTGGGAAAGGAGAGCAGCCGGCGTAGGGAGGTATTGTGGGGGTGTGGAGTGGTACCTGTGCCTATCAGGGGCTGGTGGAGCTAGATCTTGGGCCCGCAGAGCCATGGGTCTGTGCTTGCCAGCCCCTCATGCCGTCTTCTCTTTTCTCTCCAGAACACTACACCTATTCATCCTCCAGCCTCAGCTCTGCTCTGCCTCTCCCTGTGGCACATACCTCCTTGCCAGCCCCGTGCCATGATCTTCAGACATCCACGCCAGACATCTCAGCCATCCCTTCAGCAAATCACCCCTCAGGGTATGGAGGGGCTGTGGACAGTGGGGCCTCTGGGTACTTTCTGTCTTCCAGCAATACCCGGCCCAATGGGGCCCCACCCCTGGAGAGCCCTCGAATCGAGATCACCTCATACCTGGGCCTGCATCACGGCAGCAGCCAGTTTTTCCACGATGTGGAGGTGGAGGATGTGCTCCCCAGTTGTAAGCGGTCACCATCCACGGCCACGCTGAGCCTGCCCAGCCTGGAGGCCTACAGAGACCCCTCATGCCTGAGCCCGGCCAGCAGCCTGTCTTCCCGGAGCTGCAACTCTGAGGCCTCCTCCTACGAGTCCAACTATTCATACCCATATGCGTCCCCCCAGACATCCCCGTGGCAGTCGCCTTGCGTGTCTCCCAAGACCACAGACCCTGAGGAAGGCTTTCCCCGAGGCCTGGGCACCTGCCACCTGCTGAGCTCCCCGAGACACTCCCCGTCCACCTCACCCCGCACAAGCATCACTGAGGAGAGCTGGCTGGGGGCCCGAGGTTCCCGGCCCACATCTCCTTGTAACAAACGGAAGTACAGCCTCAATGGCCGGCAGCCCTCTTGCTCTCCGCACCACTCACCCACGCCGTCTCCACATGGCTCCCCACGGGTCAGCGTGACTGAGGACACCTGGCTGGGCAACTCCACCCAGTACACCAGCTCGGCCATTGTGGCAGCCATCAATGCCCTGACCACCGACAGCAGTCTGGACTTGGGTGACGGCGTCCCTGTCAAGTCCCGCAAGACAGCCCTGGAGCACTCGCCCTCAGTGGCACTCAAGGTGGAGCCGGCCGGAGAGGACCTGGGCACGACACCACCCACGTCTGACTTCCCACCTGAGGAGTTCACCTTCCAGCACCTGCGGAAGGGTGCTTTCTGTGAACAGTACCTGTCAGTGCCACAGCCCCCGTACCAGTGGGCCAAGCCCAAGTCTCTGACCCCGGCATCCTACATGAGGTGAGTGGCCGCAGCTGGGGGGTTCAGGCTGCTCCGTTGCTCCTGTTAGACTTGCCGGCAGGGAGGGGAAGGAGATTCACTGTGATTTCTTCATGCTGCACCGCACCTCTGCTTTCTGCTCATGCTCCCTGAGGGCCGCCAGCCTGCCTCCAGGTTTCTGTTTCCCGAGGAGCTGACCCTGACAGCCTCATTGTGACCTGATCATTTACAAAGACCCTGTTTCATCCGAGGTCCTTTCATAATCCCAGGTTTAGGGCTTCACCATAGTAATCTGGGGACATAATTCTGCCGTAGCAAGATTCGCACACAGTCGTGTTTTTGATAAAACCAAGCCACACAGTCACCCGTGTGTGCCTGCCTGCTGCTCACCCACTTCCTCTCTTGCCTTAATTGCTGTCACTGCGGCTGGCACAGATGGGACCTCAGCTCAACAATCCCCCAGAGCAGCCGCCTCGCTGGTGTTTGGTGAACAACACACCCGCCTCCTCCCAGGAGACTGGCTCTCACTCGCTGGCAGTCTGGTGACAGGGAGCTTGAGCGTGCTCTCCACTTCAGTCTTGGGTTGTTGCTTTTCCTTTTTAATGGGGCACTGGGTTGCTCGTGTTCTACTGGGCCCACTTAACCAGCCCAGTGCTTAACAGCTTTCCCCACAGGTGGGCCATTCATGACCCCTGGCAAGGTGCTTTCTGCTCCAGGATTTTCATCTGCGGAATAAAAATGTCCACCCAGGCCACCAGTGGCCACTTTCAAGGCCAGGGCGAGTCCTAGGCTGAGGGAATGAACACTCCTGTGGACTCTGTGTACACCCTAGAGCAGTTTAGGCCTGACTCTTTTTTGTTTTGTTTTTTCCTGTTTTCACCTTGCTTAGGGTATCCCAGGGTGGGAGTAGGGCAGCATGAGCCCCAGAGGAACAGGAGATGAAGGAGGTGACTGGCTGCAGAGGCCTCTGCCCCTCTGGGGTCCTCCCTTCACAGCACAGTTTCATGGCCATGCCCTGTCAGGGCTGCACACGGATAGTTAGTGCTGGCTGTGAATATCCTTGCTGCAAGTTTTTGAGTCTGTAGCAGGGAATGACAGGAGTCTGTCTGATGGCGAGCACCGGGCTTCCTGGGCAGTTTTGTTGGGAGAGAAAGAAGTGCTGCTCCTTGCATGTCTGCCTTCCTCTCTGTTCAGTTCCATGAGGCTTAAGGGGCTGATGATTCAGTTATCATCAAAATGAGTGTCTCAGAGCTGGGCATTGTGACACACACCTGTGATCCTAGAACTCTGAGAGGCTGAGGCAGGAGGATCACAAGTTCAAGCCTAGCATAGGCTACTTCACAAATTAGTGAGACTGTCTCAAACTAGGAATTATAAATATGACAGGAGTCTGTCTGATGGCGAGCACCGGGCTTCCTGGGCAGTTTTGTTGGGAGAGAAAGAAGTGCTGCTCCTTGCATGTCTGCCTTCCTCTCTGTTCAGTTCCATGAGGCTTAAGGGGCTGATGATTCAGTTATCATCAAAATGAGTGTCTCAGAGCTGGGCATTGTGACACACACCTGTGATCCTAGAACTCTGAGAGGCTGAGGCAGGAGGATCACAAGTTCAAGCCTAGCATAGGCTACTTCACAAATTAGTGAGACTGTCTCAAACGGGGAATTATAAAAGGGCTAGGGATGGAGCTCAGTGTGAAAGCCCCAGGGTTCCATCCTTAGCATGGCAAAAAAAAAGGGAGAGAGAAAGATCATTTTAGGGCTAAAAATAGCTTCATAAACATGAGAATCTACAAAAAAAAAATCCACTTGGAAGTCATTTGAGATATTTAAGAACTGTTTATGCCTGCAGTACTATCATTATAATTTGTATTTAACTCAAAAGACTATCTCAGTGCTAATTCTCACCATCCACTCCCTCACATACTACACTCGGTGATACCAGTTTCACAGACAATGAGGGTCATTGTCACGTATAGTGGGCTTGACTGAACTCTTCAGAGCAAGTGCAGAGGGATATGATCAGTATAACTATGATGATAGACACAAACAGTCCCTTAAATTTTCTTAAAATTCAGATAAGCCTTGTAGTTTAGTGTCCTGGAGCTGTCACAACCAAGTGCCCAGGCAGAACATAGAAGATAGAACATAGAAGATCTGTTTCTCACATCTTTGGAGGCAGGAGTCCAAGATCAAGGTGCCACAGGGGTGGTTCCCCCGAGGCCCGTCTCATTGGATTACAGATGCTGTCATTTCCCAATATCCTCAAGTAGTTGTCCCTGAATTTGTGTCCAGATGTCCCCCTTCTCTGATGAGGGTCTCCCCTACTGACCTTGTTTTAGCTTGGTCACTTCTTTAAGGGCCCTTTCTGCAAATATAGTCACATGCTGAGGTCAGCACTGCCATACAGGAATTCTGAGGGCCACAACCAGGGCCTGACTGCCTGTCCTCTATCTCAGGAAAATGGCAGGACCTCTCTGAATGTAAAGGCCATTCTTTGGCTTTTTCTTGGTCCTGGGCAGGGACTCTGGCATTCCTAGTGGATCATGGCCTGCTATCTGCCCATCTCAGACCTGCCTGGCAAGGCCGTTGGAAAGCACAGTTGCTGTTTTCTTCCTTTGCTTGGGAGCATTGGCAGTGATCTCATGGCAAATGATGCTGTCATCTTTATCTCCTGGTCACAGAGCTTGCTGGCTAGGTGTGATGCCCATGACATTCCTGTGAGTTAAACCAAACAAACAAGAGGAGTGGAATGTACCAAATCACCTTAGGGGTTTGACATTCACCTTTCTCTCTGTTTTGGTTCTACCTCAAAATATGTTTCCTGGTCCCTTATGATGTGTTTCCACAGACCTCATTAAATGCTGCTCTGGGGCAGCTGGAAGCCACAAGCCGGATGAGATGTGAAGTTATTTTGTCAGTGAAAGGGAGCGGCCAGAGTTCCTTCCCCATGGATGCTCTTGGTGGATATGCAGGATACCACACCACTGATACCTGGGACTGCTGCTAATCTGCCGTATTACTTGTCTCCCAGTTTGGGATGGGAACTTCTCACAGCCAGTCAGTTTTCCCCTTTCCTAGGATGCAGGACCTCAGCTCTTTCAGTCTGTACCAATTTTTTGCTGTGTTTCGTTTTGCTGTGTGATTGAACTCTGGACCTTCCACTTGCGAGGCAGGTGCAGAATCACTGAGCTAAATCCCAGCCCGGTCTGTCTGTCGCACTGTTAAAGGAGCTTACAATGAAGTAACCCAGGCTCATCTTCCCCAAGGAGTTTAGATGTTGGAATCATTTCCCTTTTGGGGACTTTCTTGTACTTTTTTATTACCCCGTCTTCTGTGCAGAGCACTCTGATAGGCCCACATAGATTAAAAAAATGATACCAAAATTTTTTTTTAAATCTGGAGATCGAACTTGGGACCTTGCACTTGTGAGGCAGGCGGCAGCACCACTGAGCGAAATCCCTGGCCCACCAAATTCTGCTAGAACTAAAGAAACTACTATTACATTTGTGAATGCAATGAGAGTATGTGATAGAGTTGCACAATTTAACATTTAATTGAATGTCACTTATAGCTTAGGGAGCAATGCAGAAATCACGGATGACTTCCTCAACAGCCCCTACCCCTAAGAAAATCAAAAGTTTAATTTCTCTACCTAGCATCTGGCTGCATAGCCTCTTTGGAAGGAGCAGGGTTTCTTCCCTCTTTCTTTGTGCCTGTAGGCTTTGTGTGACACTGCTGAGCACAGAGAGAGCACACCCTGGCATGGTAGTGCATACAGCGGACACCTGGGACCTGTCCCTGGCCAGTGGAGGGTGTGTACCTGCTGCTGTACAGAAGATGCCAACTCACATTCAATTATTTCTAAATGTGGTTTTAGATGGAGGCTTGGGATTTATATATTAACCCAGCGGAACTAAAGTTTAAATGATCCTTTGTCCATCTGTTCCTCACCGAACCACATCTAACCAAGTGCTTGTCATTACTGTGTGTGTGTGTGTGTGTGTGTGTGTGTCTGCTCTTTCAGAAGGGGCTTATGTAAGGTCTCAACCTTTGGTCTGTGAAGGCCTTGTACTGTCTGTGCCCTCATGGTCTCTGGATCTGCCTATCAGGAGGCAAATGTATAGGAAGAATTTAGATAAAAAGGATCTAGTTTGAAGAAAGCAGAAGCATTTTACTTGAGAGTGTTTGCAATACAGCAGCACATGTGTTGAGTTAAATCCTCTGTGTGAACTACTGCTTGTTTTCTTTCTCTTTTAAAGCCAGTACATGTTTGCAGTACATAATGATTACATTTATCAAGAGGAGTAGGTACATGGCCATAACATCTTGATTCTTTTTTTTTCTTCTTCCCTTCTCCTACTTACCAAATCACTGCTTTTTAAAAGGAGTAGAATTTCTAAGGGAGAGGACAGACTTGGTGAATAGGTTTTATACAAAGCCTGCTTGGTTCTGAGGATCACAAGTAGGTAAATGTATTGGTCAGCTTTTGTTGCTGTGACCAAATACCTGAGAAAATCAATTTAAAGAGAAAGATTCATTTTATTTCATGGTTTCAGAGGATCTAGTCCATGATTAGTTGGCTTCATTATTTTGGGCTTGAGGTGAGGCAGACAGGTCAGCCAGGAAGCAGGGAGAAAGCCAGAGAGGAAGAGGCTGGAGACCAGATACAGTCATCCCTCGGTTCTATCCCTGTGATCTGTTGCCCTCAACTAGGCCCCATCTCTTGTTTCCATCAACTCCCAATAAGACCATCAAATTATGGTCTCATCATTGATAAAATTAGAGCCCTTGCAATCAGATCTCTTCCCTTTTTTAGATTCCAGCCATGTCCAAATCAGTGTATGTCAGTCATCGGTTCAGGTTTTGGCTGTGATGTTAGAGATCTTAGTGGTATCACTAGCTTTGATGCTATGCATAAGTGTTATCTTCAGAAGCCCTAACAAAAGCTCTTGCATTTTAGAAGTTAAGTGAATAGTTTAGTTTTTCCTAAAGTGGAATAAGATTAAATAAGCCTGTAGATTAGCAACAAGTAAATCTACGTCTTGTCTTTCTCCAAACATAAATCTCCTATGCATGTCATTCAGGAATTTCTACAGAATTTAGATAGCTGTTCTACTTTTGCAACTGGATGCAGGTCTGGGTTGGGCAAGATATCAGTGGAAGATGGTATGGGCACCTGGGTCCCCAGGCCTACCTCCAGGCTCTGGTGGCCAGGCTGGACTGTTCATAGCTCTGATTCTTAAAAAAGGAGCATTGTCTTGGGCTCCTTTTGAAGTCACAGATTGCATATTGACTCCAAACCAGTGTGCTGGAGGGCTGTGCCCTTGGAGGTTCTCCCAAGAGCAAGGAGAACATGGATGGTAGTAGCCATAGGGGGTCATCCTGGCACATCTCACTGCAGACTGAGGGCATTTGCATCACCTCTTTGGCAGACAGACAGCCCAGAAGTCGAGGACATGAAATTTGCCTTTGTGGTTTGCAAAACACTTTCATGGCTGGACCTCAACTATTGCATAAAAGTGGTCACGACTGTTTCAGTCCCTGTCCCCATAAGCCTTACCCTTTCCAGGGAAGGAAACTGGTGCATTGCTTATGAGCTGATTCCCTTACTGCAGCCTGGCTGTGGTACCTAAGCCTGTCAATTTAGAGACTCGACAGGCCTTTTCAGTCACTCTCCTGGTTCCGAGCATATATGGATGGCCTGTGCCTCTCCTTAGCTCCTTTCAGTGGACTACTCAGAACTAGGTCTTAACCGAACTCCTGACTGACAGACTGGAAGGTAGGCCTGTTGTCTGGAGCACACAGCTTTCTTCAGTACTTTGAGAACTACAACCATGGCTGCTTTACCTTGACTGCAGAGAGGACAGGGAGGGAATAAAGCTGTGGGTAGATGTGTGTTCTGTGTGTTTAGTAGTTACTTTCTGAGGGCTTCTTCTTGATTTGGAGATCAGCCTCTGCTGTCCATACCCAGCTGGGTGAGCTGACTGTCCTGCTTATCAGACTGAACGCCTGCCTTGCAAGGGTGAGTGGGTGCATGGAGCAGTCTCTCCACCTGCCTTCCCACCCTCCTGTCAGCCTGCAGAACCTAGGTGTTCCCAGGAACTGCAGAGAGGGCCGGGGTCCTTGCTGTGACTGTGGGATGAGTCCTCCCACCCCGTGCACACACTGCCTATGCCCTGCAGATAAGGAAGCATGGGACCCATCAGGGCTCTGCTTTGCACCTGACTCCTAGTGGGACCAAGCCTGAGTTGGGGACCCTTATTAAGGACCCCCAATTAATAGCAGACTGGAATGCATTTCCAAGATGACCTGGCCCTGAAGCCTGCTTGTTCCCCAAACACCATCTCTCTGGGGCCACAACTCCTAAGAGTTCTGTGGTCAGCCTTCCTCTCAAGTCCTGTACAAGACCACCAGGCAGCAAGGAGGCACTGGGACAGGATTGAGCCTGCAGTTCAGAGGCTACAGTGTCCTGGAGTAGGTCACTGCCTTCTAGGACCCCTACAGGCAACACCCATGCACATCTGGAGCACGGAAGACATTATGTCTCATGGTCACCAGCCACAGCAGTGCTTGGGCATGTCACTTGTCACACCTCCTTCTGAAGTCATAGCAGATGCCTGGATGTGCTCTACCACCCTGATTTCTGATTAGATTAACCTGATATTTCTATTAGGATTTTTAAGTAGGCTATGAAAATAGAAGGTGCCTGTCATATGGAAGGAATCAGCCCTTGGTCTTCTTTGGAATGTTCTCTTGTGGGCAAAGGGGAACTCAGGTACTTTTTTATTCCTGGAGAGGACAAGATCACTTTAATCCTGTGGCTTTATGCTCAAGTTTGCAGATCCAACCACAGAGACCTGAAATGTTAATCTCAGAATGGTCACAGTGCCATCTGATTGGCTGTGTCGGTTTTACTAATGTTGGCACTGTGTGGGGTAGAAGGAAGGGTAATCCCAAGCTTGGAAGCTGTCAAAAGTCTCCAGCTTTGAGATTTCACTCCAGCTGGGAGACAGTATCTAGAGCTGCTGTGCATCAGTGACCGCAGACATAACATTCAATTCCTGCCCAGCGTTATTGTTTGAGGAAAGACGTAGAAAGTAGAGGTGGTGACTTGCAGCTGGGTCAGCTGTGAATACATGTTGCTGCACAGGGATGGAAATCTGATGTCTTGAGCTAAAATATTTTATCTGTGCTGATGGGGTTTGCCTTTTTATTACCCATTCTAAAATATTTTCTGGAAGTTTGGGTTTGACACGTAAGTATTAAAGAATAATTGTAAAGGCTGCGTTTGGGTAAAGGCTTTTCCCTCCAAGATTCCCTAATGAAAACACTTACTCTGACTTTGATTTCCATCAGCATGGGGCTTGGATAAACCGTTTCCCAGGCCAGGACACTGGAGAGAAGGCAAAAGGACCACATCCCACCACAGTTGCTTTGGCTTAGCTTTGCAGGTAGAGGGTTCTGCTTTCCTTGGAAGCAATTGCTTCTCCTTGGGATGTGATCACATGCATGTTCTTGAGAAGCAGTGATTGCAAGCTTGTTCCTGAGGTTCTTCGTGAAGGAGAGATTGTGCATCTCTGTCTCTGTGAGGTGAACATCCATCTTTGTTCCCTTTGGACAGATTGCTGTTTCTGGAGCAACATGATTCACCCTCGTCCCTAGGATGAGACTTGGGTGGAAGTGTCCACATGGAACTCTCTCTCTTGCCCCAGTGCTATCTCCATGGAGGTGGATGTGGCTGGGTGTGTTCCCAAAGCTTCAGGCCATGTTTGGACTTTTCCTGATGACCCTGGTTTCTCTTGAAGCCATAACTCTAAGTGTCAAGGGGCCCATTAGTCAGAAGCGTGGTTGGTTTGGAAGTCCCTGCCTTAGGCTGTTAGTGTGGCTGTGGCACAGTTGATAAGCTTGCTGCTGTGTTTGTTGGGGGGTTTGGGGCATGTGCATGGATCCACTTTGTACTGTGCAGGAGGGGACTGCTTGTGAAAATGTCAAGATATGAAATGGAGCTGTGTGGCCTCCAGACTCTTGCTTGGGTGGAACATGGTGTGATCATCATGATCAGATGCCAGGCTTAAGTTCACCTTATCTGGCCACAGCCTTTGTGGTCACCTGGGGGCTGGGAGTACCTGATCGTGCATGGTGGAGGTGGCTGGTATAGAAATTGGCACAAAAGGCTATGGAAAGTAGCATTGTTTTTCTCTTCAGCCAGAAACCTAATGAGGAGTGGACCAGGTGGCCGTTTTTGGCAGTGCAACCACACAGGAGATGTAGTTGACGGTGCTGTAGCCACGCACAGGCTCAAGGTGGGCTGCCTCAGCCGTGTTCCTAGAGCTGTGACTCCAGGTGTTATAGTCCTCTGTATCAGCCACAGCTGGTGCACTGCAGGGCCTCTTAGTGTCTCTACCCAGGGGAGGAGGGAGCTCTTATGCTATATATCCACAGATGACTGAGAAACTTCCTTAATTTCAGCTCAGAGCATCACACCCTGAACTGGGGATGTTGGCTTTAACTTAGCCTTTAACAGCAATGCTTTCTACTTAACCAGTGGCCAGGTTCTCCTGTAGGTCAGAAACCAACTGGATGGATGAGTGAGCTTCATGAGCTTGACTAGTGAATATTTCAGCATCACCGGGACATCAGAGCAGTGCCTTCTGTTGCCTCATCCTACAGTCATTTGTGTGATACTGAGTTTCTTGTTATTTGTTTGTTTTTATTTTTCATAAGTGACCACAGAAGGCGTGGCCTGAAGCATTCTGGTTGCTCAGACGTCCTCAGTAAAACCACAGGTTAGCTATGACTTCCAGGAAGAAGTGGGCCTAGAAAAAGGCACAATTTGCAGTAACTTGAATCTACCTCCGAGGGTAGAGCATGAGGAGGGACAGCCTGGGAGTTCTTGTCTCATGGGTGTGTCCCCCTGGGTACTTCTCCCTATCCTTCCTCTCTGTGGGCTCTGCAGCCTGAGAACAGGTACAGGAGAGGAAGCGTGTATGACTTGCACAGTGTCTGCCCTCTGGTCAGGAGGGACCTCTGAAAGTAGAGTTCCTTTCCTTTCAAACCTCACCCCTTGCTCTTGAGTGGCAGGGAGTGTCTGGGCGTCATAAGCAGGTGTGTTCTCCTGTCTTTAGACTTTCAGGAAGGAAGGGTGCAGTGCCAGTGGGCTCTGGCTTGGAGTGGAAGAGGACTCCCCACTCAGAGGAGCTGTCAGCTCTGGGGTGAGGGTGGAAGCCCAGGTCTTCCTAGGGAACCTGCAGCTCAGCCTGGCTCCAGCTCTGCAGTGTACTCTGCCCAGATACAAGGCAGCATGAAGGGCCAGGGACAGCCATGGAGCCCCAAGCCTGTGGGCAGGGCCTGGGCTCCAGGCTCAGTTGAAAGTTCATGGGATATCCCAGGGTGTTTTTTTTTTGAAGGGGGAGTTGGTAGGGGTACAGGCAGAGGGAATAGAGCAAGATTAAAATGGATTCTCCAAGGGGCTGGAAGAGATTGCTTCCTTGGAAAATCTGAACACCTGTTTCATGGGACCTTGGAGCATAACCAATTCATATGAAATTCCTGAGTCTGTCATTTAAAACAAACATTCCTCCTGTTGTCTATGTGTATTCTGCAAGTTCCATATCTGCAGTGGCTTTGACTGGATTTGAACTCCTAAGCCTAATACGTGCTCCCTCTGTGGGACAGAGGCTGGCCACAGTGCTCCTCCATCCTTGCTTCTGTGCAGGGGCTCTGGCTCTCCATGCACACAGACCTGCTGATCCAGCACAGGGAGCAGGGCAAGGAGAGGTGAGTGTCCAGTGGCTCTGGGTTGTGACCGGTCCTGAGGGCAGCAGGAGGAGGGTCAGCCTACACACTGTCATGTTGGGGCTGAACCAAGAATAAAGGGCAAAGGCAGGCAGAGGGGTGGTGGCTCCTCTGTCCTGAGCCCACTGGGGTGAGTAAGGGCTGTGGATTGGTTCCTTATGATCTCCATTTTTTTTCGCACTTATGTTTCCATAAAGGTGCATTTTCTGACTGTGTGTGCGCTTGGGTGCCATTGTGTGCATACCTTCCCCCACAAACCCCCACAGTGCAGAGTGCCTATTCTGGGTTGTTGGGAAAGCCATTAGTGACAGGTGTATAGGAAGTCAGTGCCTGAGGCCGAACAGAGGGCCACAGGTCAGGCTCTTCACCTTATCTGTGAGATTTGGAGGCTCCAATAACTCCTGGGTTGCCATGGCCCCTTGCCATGCCTGCCCTTTGTTGAGACCTTTCTTCTCAGAACTCATGGGTTACAGCCACATAGTACTTGAGGTCATCCCAGGTGCACTGTGGAAGTTGAGTACTTGTACCCAAGGGCAGGCCTGACAGGAAAGGGGTGCCTTGTCCAGAGGCAATGCTCAGATTTGGGCAGAGCAGGGAATGTTTCACCCACAGACCCCACACCCTACCAGCCAGAAACTTGGTTTTGTCCCAGTTTGACTACCTGTCTTCTCACAACTGGGTATGAGCTGACCTCCAGGAAGACTAACCTCTCTGGGGCAGGACAAACTTTCTCAGGCCAGATTCTCCTGTTGGAGGGCTGTGGCCCACACTAGACCTCTGAGATGTCACTGTGTGATCCTGGACTTGACCTCAGGTGGATGCGTAGATGGACTCTGCTGCAGGGGTTGAGAAGTGCCTGCCTCCTTCTTTCCTTTGTTCCTTCTCCCCATCCTTTTTTTTTTTCATTTTGAACTAAGGGGAAAATCCAAATAACTAAACAACAAGGAGCCCTTTGGCTGCTGACCCTGAGAAAATGTGTTATAACTTTGAAAATCTTATTTTCTTTAAGCTTGTTTTAATTATCCTTCCTTTGGGTAATTTTAACCCTGCCAGATTTACAGTTGACAGCTTCATCTGTCCTAGAATTATGGAAATCATCCATAGATAGCCTTTATGTGCTTTTTCACCTAGGGGTTTTAACTCTTTCTTGGAAAATTTGGAATCAAAAGGATTTTACCTAAGCCATGTAATCAGAACTGCCTCCTTGGGTTTTGGGGTAAGTTACACTGAGGTCCTTCTACTTCTTCAGGGCCTGACTTGTGGAGAAAGTTCCTCTTCAGGAGCTGGGTGACAGTGATCTTGCTCAGGGAGGGAACCCGGGAGACCTCCATCGTCCCTAACCGGTTAACCACAGTGTGGGGGTAGAGGCATGCCCAGAAGGTTAGCACTTGAAATTTTTTAAAATACTATTTTTTTGGCTATATAAATGAGATCCTTCACTTTGGAATATTTAAAAAATACACATAATCAAAAATAAAAAGGAATTCCTGATAATTCTGTGGCTTTGTCACAGTGATCGTTTTAGTTCTTGCCCTCCACACTTACCCTTGAAAACTGTTTTTGATCTTTCATTTTTCACATCAGGAAACTTTAAACATAGATGCAGAGAGGCCACGTCTGCCCTTCTACCCGCCTCACACCACTTCCCCTGTGGGTTTACCACCCTCTGAAGCCAGTGTAGGCGTCCTATCACTTTATCTGTGTTTCCATGTGTCTCTCTCAAAGGTGGGGACTCATTTTAAGAAACTAATAGTACCATTATATCATCTGGTAACAAATGTAAAATGATCTCTTTGTGTGTATGAGCAAATCAGTATTAAAAATCCCTGGTCCATAATTTTCTTGGTGGCTGCTGCAGCCAGTTTCCACATGGGTCCCTTCCTCTGGCAGTGGATGGGTCGGCTCTTAATGTTCTGCATTCTTCTTCCCTGTGGAAGTTGTAGGAGACACGTCTCCCACCTGGGTTTCATGGGTGGCTTCTAGGGTGTCATTTGGCTCTTTGGCCCACATGTAATTTGTTTATCCCTCAAATTGCTATGGCCTCAGGCTCTCTAGGAATCGGATATTTTGTTTGGCGAAGTGATACTCTCATCTCTTGGTGATGTTAGTGGGATTTTAAGGTGCTGGTGGTCCACGGCACTGTGGTACTGTGCAGTGTGCATCAGGTATCTAGGAGTGGAGCTGTTCTGGTGGGCAGAGTGGCCCAACTCTGTCCCTCTTCAGGGGCTCGACTGTGAGGCTGGTGGGCACAGCAGTGGTTGAGGAGTCGAGGGTGGGCTCCACTGCACCCCCATTATCAGTTTGCTGTTGCTGAGACGACCTTGGCTTTAAGTTCTACTGCAGATAATGCCTGTGTTTCAGTTTTTCTTCCTGTGGTTTACTTGCTTCTGGGCCCCTGGGATGTCCTGTGCTAGTAGAAATGCCAAAAGCAGAGCTCGGCGAACACCTATAAAGTGAAGCTTTATCTCAGAAGACTGTCTTATCCCAAAGTCTTTTTGAAATCTGGGATGAGGTCTATGAGTGATTCTGACCCAGGAAGTGTAGTCTTTCATGGGGCTGGGTGGGAGACCCTTCCTGTGTGCTTCTGTGCAGCCTAGCACAGCAGTGCCAGACAGTGAGGAACCCTGACAGCCTTGCAGGTCCTCAGGGGAGTGAGCCGGGAAATGCTGACCGGTGTAGATAGGAGCTGGGGGCATGGACACCTTTGGGCTCTGGCTCTGGACTGCAGTGTGTGGGAGGCTTCCACGCTGTGAATGGGGCACCTGTATCATCCTCCACACTTTTCATCTGAGAGGGATCACAAGTCTTTCTCATGGGAAGTGGGTCTCAGTGCTGATAACAGTGATTCGGACAAGGAGAGCTGGGGCTCCTTCTGCCACACACCCATAGGCCTAGGAAGGTATGACCGGCCTCACCTGCAGCCTGGCTTCTCAAACTTGAGCTGTGCTCCTTCCCACCCTGCACCCCAGTGCAGAAGTGCATTGACTGCTGGAGCCTGAGGCCTCTGAGACTCAGAGAATTAAGGAACAATTCCTTACCAAAATTTTCTTGCACACATTTGTGAAAAGTCTGAGATCTGCTCGAAGGTGTGTGTTTGGAGTAGGCTTCAAGGTGCTGTGTGTGCTTGCCTCCCGGTGCTGTTCATATCATGGACATTTGTAATAGAAAGTCCTGGAAGCAACCCAAGGTCCAACAATAAAGTAATAATTATTTACATGATCAGATGTGATGCTGTGATTAAGCCATCTGTGAACAATATGCCCTGATGCTCAAATATGATCTTTCTTTACAAGAACAAAAGAAGCACTCAGAAGGGTGAGGCAGAAGGATTGTCATGAGCTAAAGGCCAAGCTGTGCTACATTGTGAGACTCTCTCAAAAAACAAAAGACCAAAACAAACAAAACCCCAAACCAAAATACTAAGCTGTACATTTTGTTTTGTGAAGATATATCCCTTTTTATGTATAAATCTTTATGTATCTTTACTCAGGTATTTTAATGACACTGCTGGGTGACAGTGTAGATTAAATGATAAGTGGGTGACTTCAAATGGCTTCCCTTGTACCAACCCAGGGAACGTTAAGGACTTGTGCAGCCTCTGGATTTCTTGGTTACATGGAGTGTGACTTTTACAAAGATGGAATTGTGTAAAAGATGAGCTTAAAGTTGGAAGTCAGGATCTGTCCCAAGTGTAGGTCGAAGTAGGTGAACTCCAGCTGCTGAGGCTGGGGCTGGTCAGGGAAGTCTTTCGGTGGAGCAGAAGCTGTGGCCCTCTTTGCTGCGTGGTACCCCCAGAGAGCAGCAAGTGGGGGTAGAAGGGTCACCCCACCAAACTTCACTCCTCTCTAGCCTTGGTCCTTTTGTCTAATCTGAGAAGCAGGTTTGCATTTTTATGGAGCTGCCAAATTCATGCTGAAAATTTCCAACCAAAACTAACAATCTTGATTTTTCGTATTACAGTATTTGTTTCATAAACTATTATTACTGTGAGCTGTATATACATTATGTTAAAAATCTATAAATGATTCAGTAGCAAACTACACAAAGTCATTCTTATATACTAGTCAAGTGCAGAAGGTTTAGACCGTCTCACCTCTAGGAAAGATGGTCACTTTTGCCAGAGTGAGAGACTGGACTTTCCCTTTCCCTTCTTCGTTGCGTCTTGTTTCTCTTTCTCTGTCTCTGTCTGTATCTGCCTTTGTCTCTGTGTCTGTGTCTGTCTCTTTCTGTTTCTGACTGAGATGATTACCCCTCAGGCAGTGGGTGTCTTTGCATCTTCAGTGGCCCCCACACTTGTGCCCTTTCCACTGGTCAGGGAGCAGGATGATCACTGCAGAGGAACCCTCAGTTTTCCAGGTCTGCCTCTTGCACTAGGAGCCAGGCCCCTCAGCTCGCTGGACCACCCTCCCCTCCCCAGCAGTGGCAGTTGGCCCCAACTCTGTAGAGTGGCCTTCCCCAGGACGCTGTCCTCCCTCCTGACCAAGCTTTCTGCTCAGCCACTCTTCCTTCCGCCTGGCAGCACTGCCGGAAACTAGGCGTGTGATGAGATAACCCCACACAGGAAATGACCCTGACAGCCGCAGCCGTGAAACTGCTCAGTGCGTGGCAGTACTTCCCAAATAGCAGCACTGCCCCGATGCTGTTCAGTACTGCTCCGAAGACCAGCCACACCCAGCCTTTGCTGGGGGCTTTCTCTGCTCTGGGCAGACAGAGTCTCATCACAACTTGTACCCAATGTGTGCGGGTTAAATACTGGGATTTCATGCTGGACTCCCAGGTCACTTTGCACCTGGTCAAAATAGAGTCAGTGTTCTCTCCAGGCAGGTGGGCTGTGAGCAGTTCTGTTTGTCCTTCTAGTTCTGGGCAGAAGTTGCCAGTGAATTGGTGGTTTGAGGGAAGTTGCTCCCAGAGCCCCAGAGCAGCTGGACACCAAGACATGGCTCCCAGGAGGTGACCATCTTTCTTACAGGACACAAGGCTGTGACTTTGCTCCCTGACTGACATCTCTCCAAGCTTTCTCCATAGTACTGGGCAGGCGGGTTCAGTCAGCATTTTAAGATTCTGGCTGAGGCTACTGAGAGACCAGGATCATGGGCTCTGCCCACAGTGAGAAGTCTTGTTTGCTTGGCATGTGCCTCTGATTTTAAGAAGCTTTTCAGTCAGTAATCTATCTTGTGAGGAAGTTTAGATAATTTACAGAAAGTTATCATGAAGGAAGGAAAATATTTTGATCATGGTGTGAGGAGCTGGCAAGATGTGACCCCACATGGTGAAAAAGTGGCCACTGACTTTACACTACTTAGGTCACTCAAATCAGGATGCTGCCGCTACTGATGGGTTCTAGGAAAGTAAGGTGGAGGGTGGCTTGCTAGTTGTGTCCTGAGGCATGAGCTGAGCTTGGTGGTTTGAGAGTGCATCTACCGGCCTGACCCTTAATGGTTTTCTCTTCCTTTGCAGCCCATCTCTGCCCGCTCTAGACTGGCAGCTGCCGTCCCACTCTGGCCCCTATGAGCTGCGGATTGAGGTGCAGCCCAAATCCCACCACAGAGCTCACTATGAGACAGAGGGCAGCCGTGGGGCCGTGAAGGCATCAGCTGGAGGACATCCCATCGTGCAGGTATGGGGACTGCTAGATTAGAGCACAGCTTGTGTGACTCCCCCAACCCTCCCCAGTGCAAACACTGCCTCTGACCAGTGCAGCTAATGTTATGCATAGTATGCAGGGAAGTCCTCCTTTTCTTCTCAGTGTTGATGCCTCTTGACTTATGTCAGAGTTATGCCCTGATGAACCCGTTGCAAATTCCCTTCTAGTCTACACTGCCCTCACTGCCCTCGCTCTGCACCATGACGAGGAAGTGCACCCCTTACTGCTATTCCAGGAAGAGGGAAAATTCAGAATTTGAAGTATCATTATTCTAAATGCATATCTGTGATTGCTTTCTTACCACTGTAAAACTAGAAGATCATAAGGTGAATTTTGAAAGTCAGGTGAACTGTGAAATCTCAAATGGAAGAGAAGACCCTATAGCTCTTGTCCCTACAGGTCATCCATAACTGTTTTAAAGGTTTGCTCAAGGCAGGTGTGTTTACACCTTGAGGATATGCCCTTGAGGACATGGATGTACTGGGTGGATAATTTGATTTCCTGGAGCAGAGGTTCTTCAGATGTGCCCTCCACCACTTGCCTCTCCTCATTTGGGCATTTGGTAGAAATGCCGGCGCTGGGTATAGGACCCGCTCTGGGTGCGCCTGGAGGCCTGTACTCCCACCCTGCAGGCCTGAGGGGCAGGCAGTGAGGTGGAGGCTGCCCAGGGAGAGGTGGTGAGCTAGGCCATGGCCATACCTGTGCTGGGTCCCTTGCTGGGGACCAGTTGCTCTAGTGACATTTCCCTGCCTGATTAACACCTCAGGTAGGGAACAAGTTCATTTTCTGTAGAGCTAGAACATCCCCCGGCATTGGCTGGGAGACAGATTGGTGACTGAGGGGCCAGTATCTGACCCATTTCTGTCACTTCACTGGGACATCGAAGTGAAATCCTGATCAGTGATGTGATTGCTTCCCTTTGTTATGCCCGTCACATCATAAGCATTAAACCCACATCCCAGATGTTGCTTTACAACAACCACTGAGAGGCCCTTTTGCCCTCTGGCCAGGTCTCCAGCCATGAAGTGTTACAGGGAGCCCTTTCCCCAGTGCCCTCAACATCACCAACCTGGCGCCAACCCTGCTATTTAGGGAATGATGCAGGCCGGAAGGGATGCTCAGCAGGGCACCCTGTATTTTTATTTTATTCCATTTAGGTAAATAAAAAGCTTGTGAGGGCAGGAGGCCATGCAGACAAATGGCTGTTTGCCAACGCAGCAATCAGCTACATGGAATTAGCCAGGCTAGGTGTAGAAATGAAGCACTTTAGCAGTGCTTGCAGATGATATTAAGGTGATATTTGTGGCCTGTGTGCTTGATGGCAATTAATACCTACTTTGTTAGCTGCTTGATGTGAGAAAATGCAGGAGTCACAGCAGCCAGTTTGACATTTTAAGTTTCTGCCTTCCCAGGTGGAAAAAAGTCAGATAATGCCTGCATTTAGTTGTGCTAAATAACTATAGGTATTTACCTACTCTTTTTTGCTATGGTTCTCACTGAATGAAAGTGCATTATTGCTGAATGGAAAAGATATTAAAGAGGAGAGGAAATAAGTCTGTTAAAGAAGGAGGTATGAAAATAAGCAATAAAGAAATAATGGCTAAACACCCCCCATTTATTGTAAATTATATCAGCAAGGGGTGCTGACCATGGGGCTGATGATGTAAACACTGAGTCTTTATCGTGAAGGCAGAGCATCGGGCTGCAGTCTGTGCCTTTGCAACATTCGATTTTGTGGTGGTGGTAAGAATCTTGGCTGCTTTTTGGAGAATACAGTGGTGATGAGTGTGGAGAGTCCTTGAGTTTTAACAGACTGGTTTCCACCATCGGTCAACAGCCCCAGGAACTGTTGTCAAGCACCTGTGACACTCTGGAAAACCCGTGGTGTGGCCCCATGCCTAGGGCATTGGCTCTATTGCTGCCTTCCCCTGCCTTGGGCACAGGATGTGACATTCATCGGTCAGTATAGACAATGTTGGGAAAATGGACATTTTAAAGGAATTGCAAATCTTGAAATGGTCATTTAAAATTTCTCTGATATGTATGCTCAAAATTATTTCAAGTCAAAGGGTACATATTAGCGAAGGGTGACAAAATGAGACAGACCGTATGTTTCAGTAGAACAATCACCACCACTTCCTTACAGTTGAAACAATCCCTGAACAGAAAAGAATGTCAGGATCTGTCATCATTTCTCATGGTGAAAAAGTAGTAATTTAAAGTTTTTCTGATGTGTCCCCGCTACGTGAACTCACGTCTATGCTGGTGTGAGGTAAGCAACTAAAAAGAGGGGGTTTTGGGGTTTTGTTTTCTTTTTCGGTTGATGGACCACAAATTGGATAAAAATAGAATTTGCACATAATTATAAAACATACAAAAATAGAAAACTCTCTCAGTTGCTATGAAAGCTCTGTAACCACAAGGTTCTGTTCTGTGCTGTTGAGTTATTTTGGCACATCCTTTGACACCAGCCGCCCTGATGCCCAACCCTCCTTTCGCTTCCAGAGGTGGGTTCATGACACAATGCCCCTGAGAAAGACCACAGCTCAGTCCACATGTTGGGGACATAGCCCCCCGTGGGCTGTCTCATGGCCAGTGGACACTGTCATAGCCTCAGCTGTTCAGAGCCACTGTCTTGTGGAAGCTGTGGGAGCCCTTGGGTGTTCAGAGGTGCTAGTCTCTCTAGTATATTTTCCCTCTGTGTTTCACAAAGATTGTAAAATCAAAGCGAGCGATCTGCAGCAGTGATTGCCTAGCAGTGGCCCAGAGGAAGATGGGAGAAGGCGAGAGGGAGGACTGCCATCTGTCTCTGATGCCATGGGTAGGTGCAGGTGAGGCAGCCCTCAGTACCCGCTGCCATGTCTGCCACAGGAAGCAAGGATAATGAACCACAACAGCCCTGTTTGAGTGGAGTCAGAGGCTGCAGTGTCTCAAATTAGGAATGGGTGTTAGTGTCTGGCCAAGACTCCTTTGTTAGAGGACTTTCCCTAGCCCTTGGCTGGCCATGTGGTACATGGTGCATTCAGGACCTCTTCCCTCTGCTTGCAGTGTTTGGGGGGGGTTCTGCTCTTAGGGTTTATTGCCCTTAAACAGGGGTAGGGTCCCTTCTGCCCTTCCATGAGTTCATTTTTCTTATGAAGTGGTCTCTGGGCCCTGCTTGCCATTAAGTCATTACCAAGCTGCCCACACTTGCAGACCACCAGCTTTGTAGCCATAGGATTAAAAACGCCACACCAGCAGGGAAACAGACAACACCTGAGCAGGAGAAGGTGAGGTCCTTGACCAATCCAGCAGCTGTCAGGCTGGCCTGGCAGTTCACAGGGCAAGTTTGAGGCCAGCTCTACAGCCCCTGGGTGTACCTGACAGCTTTGGTGCCAGCTCCCCTGACCTCTAATGGCATTTTTCCTGCAGGAGCCACCAGAGGCAGGGGCTCTGGAGTATGCCTGCAGAGCATGCAGTGGCCCACTTCATTGTTATGTCCAAACCAATCAGAAAAGGATGATGGAGACACTGGAACTTTGACACTTAACTTTTCCTCAGTGGAGCAGATGCCTTGACCTGTCCATCCTAAAGGAGACGTCTGGCTGGGTCTTCCAGCTCCCCTTACAGGGTTTCCTTCTGTGAAATGTCAATTCCTTCCTGCAGGGCCCCTCCTGGGCTTGGTCCCCCTGGCTGACAGTCCTCTGGTTGGTAGCACTCTGGGCCATTGCTAATGGCAGGAGACCTGATTCTCCTGATCTGGATGGGTGATGTCTAGGTTGTCCTGAAACCTGTCCTGGAGGTATGGTAGCAGCCTTCCTTCCTCCCTCTCTGACCTGCCCCAGTGAGGCCCACCCTGTGTGAGTATGTGGAGCTTGCAGGGGTGGAGTTTGATCTCTGACCCTAGTAGGGTCACAGGATTCAGCTCTACTTACCTATCACCAAAACAGCTTGCCGATAGCATCGGCCCATGGAGCAGGAGGCTGGCTGTATGTGAATAATTAATAGGCCACTGAAACATGAACACCCGAACCTGGTCAATTCCTGAACAGCATTTTAGGTTTGCAGTTTGTGACACACCTGTTAGGATAGTGACCAACATGGTCCCTGTCCAACTCATGGAGGATTTGAATCAAAGCGCTGGGGGCAGTGGCCAGGCAGGGCTATGAGTGGGTGACCCTGGGACTTGACCTGCCACGTGGGTGCTTAAGCACAGGCAACAAGGTGGGGCACCGAGAGTCAGGACCTGAAGGGAGCAGGTGGGGGAAGGCCAGACAGGAGGGTCTTGCTGGTGATCCACTGGTCCTAGAGACCCTCCTTCAATCTCTTGGCTTTTAGGTCAGCTTTGCCACCATAGATCCATGACAAATACCTCTCTCATCGCATAAGAAGTTTGGCAGCTGAAGACCAAAGAATGGCCCCCATCAGGAAATGACTCATCTTTCTCAGATTGGTGTTCAAATTGGGCCTGTCATATTACTTTTCATTTTAGATAGTGCCTCTCCCCAAGTCTCAGAAAAGAGTGTCGACTGTTAGGAGAAACAGGTTCCAGAAAGGGTTTGAATCCCAGGAACAAATAGTACCTCCCATCCTCTTAGTAGTCTGCTTTGCCCCACCCAGGCCCACTCCCCTTTTCCTATGTCTTCTCCACTCCAGGACACACTGCAAGATGGGTTCTTCATCTAGAGAGCCAGGGTTTCACAAAAGCCATTGATGTTATTATCACTGGAATTAATTCCTGTCTGATCAGAACTGCACCAGCCCCAGTGAGGAGTCGGATGTGAACGTGATGGCCTGCTCCAGGCAGGGGGATCCTGGGACCAAGGTGCCACATGGTGGAGGTTGAAATACAGCGCTGACCTCAGCTGGACTCTGAGTTGGCCTGCTGCTGCCAAACGCAGCCAACCTGCTCATGGTGTGGATTAATTTTTCATGGGTCGGCCTCGGCACCTGGACAGTGGCCCTCTCCTCTTTCAGGATATTTCAGGGCAAACACTGCCTCCTTCCCTGTGTACCAGGTGCACAAAAGCAAAGGTTTTCTTGATCTAGCAGGCACTGTTTTTCTCCTCTGCGTGGGCATCACAGTACATTGTCTCCAGTGCTGCTGTGAAGATCAGATTCAGAAGTCCTGTGAGTTCACTGGAGCCACCCCTGAAATATGTGGTTAGTTTTATGACCATGAGAACACAGTTTCTTCTGTCCAGAGCAGGGCCAGAGTGCTCTGTCCTTAGTGGTGAGAGAGGGCGCCATAGTACCAGGAAGATGCTTAGTGGGTAGCTTTCCTTTGTCGGAAGACCAAGTGGAGTTGGCTCAATCATGAGCATTCATAGCAAGTGTTCCAGAAAATAGGTGGGACTTTGTTGAGATCTGCTAACAAGTGCTGAAGGCACGTGGTCGTGGGTTCAGAGTTGAATTTCTGAACACATTTCAGAGCTTTGTTGTCTGCCAGATCCATGGAAGGGACATCAAAGTCCCCACAGCAATACACCCACCTGGGCAGAGCCATGAAAAGGAGCCTGATCAGGGTCCCCACAGCAGTATACCCATTGGGGCAGAGTTGGAAGTAGGGACCCATCCAGAGCATCAGAACCCTCCTGATCATGTCACCAGCCCCCAAATCTTCTGACTCAGGAGCTTTGGGGAGATTTTAGTGATAGCCCAGTGCAGACACAGAACTTGGTAATGGTTTTCTGTAACGATGCCACACACAGTATTTCAAGTGGTTTTCCCAAGTGTTCTTTGAGGGCAGAGCCTCTGCCACAGTTGGCAGGTGGAGGGGTGCATGTACACATAGGCCTGCCTGAGTATTCTCAGCCCCAGCCCTCAGATATTCCTGTTTGATGTAGGTGGGGTGGGGACAGTTTGGTGGAGACAGGATGACAACCAACATCCTTAGTAAGAATGACAGTGGGGAAACCAGTCCCACTTGGCTCTCAGCAGCAGGGCTCTGACCCTCCTTTCTAGCTGTGTGTGCTCCTCCTCTTTCAGCTCTCCTGCAGCAGAAGCTTCCCATCCCTTGTGCTCCAGGTCCCATGGGCAGCATATGGCCCACAGTCCACACATGGCAGCTGCTTGGATGTGAAGAGGATGCAACATATAGATATGCAGCCATGTTTTTAGAGTTTCTCCATCTTTGAGGAGGTGCTGGAATAGAGGGTGCTGACTCTCTTGTATGACTGTTGCCTCCTGCTCTGCTCAGGCTAATTATAGGAGTTGAGGTTGTGACACCCGACATCTGCCTGGCCGGGCCCACTGGGCTTGCCACAGTTCTCTTCCCCGCTCCTGGGAGAACACTGGGCCCTGTGTGTGGATGGAGGTGTTTTTTTCTGCCAGCATAGAGCAGTCCCATTCCCTGGCTGAGTGGGTGGACTCCTTCAGCAGCATTTTTCAGCCAGGGAGAGGGGCAGCTAAATGATGTGTTCGTGTCCCTGTGGTGTGACTCAAGGCACCTTCAGTGGCCCCCATGGTGCTCACTGCCCCTGTGCCTTATTCTAGCCCCAGCTTGGTCATCCTTAGGGCCTCTAATGGTCCAACCCCAAAAGTCAGGCTCTCCTTCTTCTACTCTGTGGGCACTTGAGGTGTGGCAAATAGCCTCTGTTCTCTGCACAGGCTACAAGTAAATCTGCCAGATCATGCTCTGCTGTATCTCAGAGGCCATGTCCTGAGGAAAGAGTGTTTTTTTTTTGTTTGTTTGTTTGTTTTAATCAGGAGACAGGGGAGCAGGCAGCTGCACACCAGCCCACAAATGGGTCAGGGGCTGGGGACAGTGGCCATTGTTGCAAGCTGACCTTGATTCTCAGGGGTCTTAGGTTTGCCTTTGCGTCTGCACTGGGCATCACTGTGTGTGATAGGGACAGTGCCACTTGGTGCTGAGTAGGAGAGCACTCTATGGAGCCAGGTGCTCTAGAGAGCCTCAGCTCTGTGTGTGAGGGAGACACTTGTTTAGGGTGGTGACATCACAGGGTGGAGAGGTGGCTGCTTCCCACGTTGTTGGGACTGTCCCAGTTGCTTTCTGGTTCTCCTTGATGTGTCTCCCAGAAATCCCACTGTGAATTCTGGATGGAGAATACCATGACTGAGAGACCTGTCACCCAGCAGGTGGAGTGGGCACCTTCGAGGGTGTTAGGTCTCCCACTACTTGGTGTTGGACTATGAGACTCAGTGTGTGGGTTTCTGGAAGGCTGTAGCCTTTTATCCAGCGGCAGAGCAGTGAATGTCAGCATGCTCTAGGCTCTGGGCTCATCCAGAGTATCTCCTACTTTTGTTTAATGTCCCTAAACAGGTCCTGAGGCCCATGAGGCTCTTTGGATCTCCATTTATAGGTTATTTTTTCCTCTGAAGAACGTTAGGGCTTCTCAGTGTGTTTTTAATTAGAAATGCTAAATGTAGTGCTTCCGGGCAGAACCTTCCTCAGTCAAATGCTAATGCAGTTTCCCCTCCCTGGATGCTCCCTCATGTGTCTGTGTCCACTGTGTCCCATGAGGCACTGGTGGAGGAGACCTGTGGGGTCTTACCCTGCCTGTTGCTCAGCCGTGGAGCCTGTGCTTGTCTTTGGTCTTGTTGCCCAGGTTCAAGTGGGAAGGGATATAGGAAGGCTACCCATCTGCAGATCCCATGAGTGCATCCTGCTTCCCTGACTGCCCCAGAGTCTCCTGAGGGTCCTGATCCCCTTTTGAGGTCCAAATGGGATTGGTGCTGCTGCCCCAGGGACTGTTCCTGACTGCTTTGCTCCAGCTTGTCTCCTCTTGTCTCCTCCAGCTCTGGGCCCTGGGAAATCAATCCCAGGCCACAGTCCTCTTTGTGCTGCATGCACAGGTACAGAATGATATGTGGGATTTAGCAAATGTCCTTGGTAAAATGCCTGCAATGTTTGTGTGGTATCACCTTTCAGGAAGGGTCCACCCATTTCCACCCAGCGAATGTTCAGTGAGGGGCATTGCCTGCTCCTCCCCTGGGCCCTGGTGAATGAGGGGCTGGGAGGACAGCCATCCCAGGGGAAAGCCTAGGTGAAGAGCTGGAAGGTGAGGGCCCAAGATATCCCCCCCACCCTTGTGGAGTTGGAATGCACCCACACACACATGTCCAGGCTATGGCTCGCCATTGATCACAAAGAGCAACTTGCTCATGCCCTGACCCATACCTTCTGATTTTTATTCATTATTTCTCATTTGTGTGGGTCTAGTCTTTGCTTGTACAACTCATGTCATGGAGTCTACATCTAGTGTAGGTCTGAGGTCTCAAAAGGACAAAGGGTCTTAGTCTGAGTGTCCTGTCTTCCTCCAGCCCATTGAGTTCCCTGCATCCGGTGATGCCTATAGTGAACTGCATCCCAGGGAGGTACTAGGACTCACTTGGCCAGGACCTGAAAGGAAAGGAAGTCTGGGCTCTCTCATACTGGAGTGACAGCATTGAATCAGCTGCCTGTGCTGCCAGGTCACCGAGGACTGGGGTGAACTTCCTGGGAAGGGGAGGGAGTAGCATCTAAACTCTCATTCACAGGCTGAAAACCTTGTCAACTAAAGCCAAAGCAGAACCATAAAGCTTGCCCTGTCCATTTTTGGAAGCTAAATAGCATAGCTTTTTCCTTCAAAACTTAGCACTGACTTTTTATGTTTAAACTACATCAGATCCTGAGAAGCCCAAGAGGAGGTGATTCTGGGGAGGTAGTGGCCCTGCACTGCTGGCCATTCTGGCTTCTAAACCCTTTGGTGAGGCCGGAAAGGCACAGCTGAGCTTGAGTATTTTCCAGCCAGAACATGCAACTTTTCCATCTGTACCTCATGCACATCAGAGACTTGCTGTCCCTTATAGTGAAATAAATGCATTTATTTTCTTTTTACTGAGGGTCAACCTGGCAGCCCACGTATGCTAGGCGTGTGCTCTGCCACTGAGCTGGGTTGCAGCCTAGCCCCCAGAGAGGTTTTGAGTAAATCAAACAATTGCTTCTTAAGCCTGGAAAGTATTCAGACTTACTGTGAGGGCAGTGACTGTACTCGTGGGATACAGTGCTTCATAGAGACACTAGTTGGGCTCCTGGGGCACTGTGAACTTTTCTGGTGTTCTCAGGCACTGCGTGATCATGCTTTTGAAATATACAGAAAAACCCATTACGGCCTTTATTTTTTGCCTTTCTTGAGATGTTTGTACAGATAAACTCATTATGGCCTTCATTTTATTTTATTTTTAATTTTTTACTTCTTGGAAAGGTAGAGAAACTTCATATATAACAAGACCAGGAACTGGGCATGGTGGCACACGCCTATAATCCCAGCACCCTAGGATGCTGATGCAGAAGGACGGCAAGTTGAGCCTAGTCCTGGCAACTTAGTGACTAGTAAGTAAGAAAAAAAACTTTAAAAATAACTTTTAAAAAACTTCAAAAGGAGTGGGGATATAGCAGAGTATGTAGCCTTTCAGTTCAATACCTAGTGTCCCCCACCCAAGACCAGAAGCCAGCGGCAAATCCTCTCCAGAAAGAGACACATGTAGCATTTCATGGCTTTTCTGCTGAGTATGGCTTCAATTCCCTGCTAGAAGGCCACTTGTGTGCTCTCTGTCTGCCCTATGGTTCTGTTTGCAAACATAGATCTACTTCTGTCTATAAGCATGGTATAAATCATTGGTAAAATAAATCTATTGACAGGAAGGATTCTCAAATTTAAATAACACCTTATGGAGTAAAACCAGCATTGCTGTTGTCTCATTATATACATTTGCATGCACGAAACCAAATATACTCATTCCCAAATACATGCTGGCATGCACACTCACACCCATGCTGACCTGCCACTCAAACTTGCATGCACACCAATACACACATGCATAGAATCAAATACACATGTTCTCAAATTCATGAACACATGCAAGAATCACAAGGTCAGTTCCTTGGCCGGTGATGCCATTACTGGTCCACTTACCTACTGCAGAGCAGCAATGCCCAGTGTTGCTTGATGAAAGCTGTTTTGGTGTGAATGCTTGCCTCCCTGCAGTCTTCTCAATTGTGACACTAAGTCCCCCTATGCTCCTCCCAGGGTCTGAGCACCCAAGAGCACCAGGGTTATGGGGCACAGAGATAGGTGGGTCCTGGCCCCTGTTGCTGCGGCAAGGGGCTTAGGATGGGCTGCACACTTCTGGCAGTGTCTGCCATTTTTTCTATCAGGAGGCCAGCCTGCTGTGACCCCTGAAAGGAGGGCGATAGAGCTCCTAAGGAGGGAAAACTTCCCTTTCACTGTGAGGAACTCTTCTTGTTGATGTTTCTCGGGGCTGAAAACAATCTGACACAATGTGGATACAGCACAAATAATCCAGTGGATACAACACTGATATCCCAGCTTAAATTAATCCAGTGCAAGGAAATGTGAATTAAAAACAAAAGTGAAACAAGCCCTGTCTTTGATCCTCAGCACCATTCAATCAATCAGTCAATCAATAAGCAAACAAACAAATAGATTTCAAAGCTAGTGAAACCAGTTTCCCTCTCTCCCTGCTTTTTGGGGGTATGATGACATACAAATATTACTTCTGGCTCATAAATGTATAATTTCTCTTTAATGTGATTAGTACAAAGATGCAGTGTGTCTTGAGGGAGAATGTCACACGAGGATGTCCTTGGCTTAGTTTATGTGTAACTAACGAAATGACTACTTGAAAGGCAGATGATTTCCACGAATTAGCAGCCCTTTGTAAATCCAGTGCCCCAGTCTGCTGTGGCAGGAGCTTTGGGTGAGCTGTAGCAGAGCAAATTGTCCTCCACTGTTCTGTTCCCATTGTTCTGTTCGCCTGTCATCCCCACCATGTAAGTGCTGAGGTAAGCAGAGGAGCTAAAAACAAACATTTTAATGCAAGGAAACTCATGGCCCGTCCCGTACACCTTGCAAATGGAATAATACATTTTGTTTAGTTTAGGTGGCAGCAGAGAGGTCATTGTCCTGACAGATAACTTCTTAAACTCCATTCTGACAGACACTGTTATGTGCCAGGAGGCAGAAGGCATGTAAAGTAGAACTACTATGTAAAGTAGCTCAAATTTCTTTCCTTAAAATGAACATCACGTTTTAAATAATAGATGTTTATCTCCCAGGTTAAACTTTAAATATTCCCTTCACTGAAATGGCATTTTTCTAAAAGATAAAATTATATCCCACATTCACTGCCTTCCATGGCCATCGGACAACTGCCACAGCAGGGGCCCTACAGAGTCTTGAATTGTGGCTTTATAAACATCTGACCCCAGCCAGGCTGGCTGGAGCCCTTGGGCTGCTCTAGGCCCTGCCGACTGAGAACATTTGGGCCAAAGACCCATTTACGTATTCCTATGTTAATTTTCACAAAATGGAATACTAAATGGCAAAATTTGCCTCTGACTCTGCCTTTCTTTATATTGGCCATTGTAAAACCATTTTTTGAGCAATAGAGTAAAGGTTTCTTAATAAATTCATTAAGTAGGTGAAGGACCAGCATCTTACTCCTTGGGAGTTGAGCAGACCACATGGGCTGGTCCTGGTTTTCCATCCCACCTGGACACGCATAGCAGAGACTCATATTTTCATACAGAAAATGATCTTTTGTTCTACAGGGAAAGACATTTTGTTCCTGTAGAGTTAGGCAGTGCTAGCAGCAACCACTCTGGACCTTGTGCTGGAGGCAGACATTTCACATGGTTGGCTCTGGGCTTGTAGCATCTGTGTTCAGCCAATTTTGGCTACTTTTCTTGTCCCTGAGACACAGTACCCCATGCCCACAACTTACAGGAAAAGAGGTTTATTTTGGCTTATGGTTGCCACCCATGCCCTACAGCAGGATAGCATGGCAGGGGGGCACAGTGAAGAGATAGCTGCTACACCTCACAGTGGCCAGGAAACAGAAAGCGTGGAGGAGCCAGGAAGGGAGGTAAATCAGACCCCACCTCCTAACAGCAAGTCAGCTATAGTGCCCCTATGACAGTTTTGGGGCCCACTTTACTTATTTCTTGGGGGGGACTGGGGATCGAACTCGGGACCTTGCGCTTGCGAGGCAGGCAGTGGAACCACTGAGCTAAATCCACAGCCCTTGGGGACCACTTTAAATCTAAACACATTTCAGCTGGCAAGGCACTTGGGGGAGGGGGAACACCCCACTCTCTCACTACACCTTGCGCTGACTAAAGCCTTCTATCTAGGGCTTTGCACTCTTCCAGGAAGACCAGGGACTCAACTGGCATCCTATATACATGTGTCTTTAGCATGAGCCTGAAGATACTGGCACAGGCCTTCTGTGGTAGACGTGTTTATGAGGAGGAATATTCCAAGAATCAGTCTGAAGTGATGAGTTCAGGGGTGAAGATACATACTCCTTCATCCAGAGCAGAGCCAGTTTTCCTGACAACATTTAGGACCCAGCACCATTTCTGGGTCTAACTGCCCCACAGACCCATCCTACACAAAGCCCATCCTTGGTTCTTATGAAGCCCACCAGTGATGTTCGGAGCCTCCACTGATCACTCTGCAGCCTGTGACAAGCACTGGCTTTAAGAATTACTCAGAGCAGCCAGGCACACTGCTCACTGTCTGGAGATGTCTGGGTGGCAGATTTACTCAGACCTCAGCAGTCAGTACCGCAACTTGTGGCACAGCTTCTTGTATGCAGTGGTGACATCTGAGCCGTGTGTCATGAAGGAGATAGGCAGATGGGTTGGCAGGGTTGTTGGTGCTTTGACCCACTGGCAGCTCCTTATCTGGTCCTGTGGAGCATGCTGTCACACATGAGAACTTGTGTCCTCTGTCCCCAGATCCCAAAATCTGCCCTCAGGGGGAACCTAGAAGTGTGTCCTATTTGACACTCAGCTCACGGACTCTGAGTCTCTCTTCAGAACTCTAGGCTCCAATGGATCTTCTTATGGAGATCCTTTATGGATCCTTCATCTTTCAATTGAGGAAGTCCAAACAGTGACCAAGTCTTTTGTCAACATGGTTTTCACAGATGAATCCTGCTGGTCTGAGCTGTGCTGTAAATGCAGGCATCAGTGGAATCATGAGGGGCTCTCAGCTATTTCTTAGCCCTTTTACCAGTACTAGGGATGAAGCCAAGGCCTTCATACTGAGCTGCTTCTTTGGCCATTTTTTTTTTAAACTTTTCACTTTGAGAAAGGGTCTCATTATGTTGCCCAGGCTGGGTTTAAACTTGTGAGCCTTTTGACTCAGCCTTCTATAGTGCTGGGATAGAGCCATGCACCACCACAGCCAGCTATTTACTTTTTTTTTTTTTTTTT
>NW_022900942.1:6621053-6656769 GCF_012274545.1 Fukomys damarensis | reverse complement strand
TTTTTTTTTTTTTTTTTTTTTTTTTTCTTTTGGTACCAGGGAAGGAACTCTGGACCTTGTACTTGCAAGGCAGGCAGCAACACCACCAAGCTAAATCCCTGGCCCCAGCTTTTTACTTCTTACTCTTAAATTCAACTCCCCTATGCATGGGCTGAAGAGTCTCAGTCAGGCTAGGGAGGAGGAAGTTAGTGGACCTAGAAAGACCTCCCCGTGTGGTCCAAGGGGCCAGGGGCAGGGGAAACAAACTCGGTACAGACAAACCTCTAAGCATAAAGGATCAGCCCTAGGCCAGCCACCACCTGGTTTTGCCTCCTCCTCAGAGTTGTTGCCATCTGTCATTCTCTGGTTTGAGTCAGAGAAGACCAGGTTCCTCCTGAGCCCTGTGTTTGTGGGCGGGCTAGGCACCTCCTCCCCCACGTGGAAGCAACATGCTTTCACTTTTAACACAGACCCTCAAAGCCCTTTAGGAAATGTGCCCTTTGTTGAAACTCCCACCCAGCGAGGTCCTGGAACCAGGCCTCCTGTGCTCATTGAGGCAGCAAATTACTGTGTCTGCACTTGAATTAGCCTTTGATGCAATAGAGAACACATTTTTTTTCTGCTGCTGGTGGCTGTGGGCCTGATAATTGAACGAGAGGATGCAGGCTGTACCTGTTTGAAGTGCGCTCTCAGCTCGGGGTCCTTTTATCTTGTGGCAGTGTTAGTGCTGGCCAAGTGCCATGTGTTGGTGATTCGGAAGAGTTAATGAAAATCATGGTGCCTTGGCCTCTCGTAATGAGCAGCCCAGCTTGCATCAAGCCAGAGGCTGTGGCCCCTGATCTTTGCATGAAGGATGTGTGAGGGGCCAGTGCCTCATAAAAAGCCAGTACCCATTGCCCACATCAAAATCCAGCAGTAACTAATTGCAATGTCTGATTTTCTGTTTCCCATTTCTGAAGTTCATTGTTTTTTCCAAAATGACATGTTAAAAAAGAAAGTCACAGACCTTTACCAGCCCATGAGGTTGGAATTATGCTTAAAGTCAAGCAGAAAATGGGTTGGACCAAGGGGTGGTTCTGTGTTCCCTTTTGTCCCAGTTATCTCACTTTCTCTTGGCCTTTCTTAAAATTTGTGAATGCATTTTGTGGCTGGGATTTCTTTGCATCCTGGAGATTTGCTTTGTTGTTGTTGTTGTTGTTGCAGAATCCTTAAGGTGTACTTATTTCTGTCCCTTAGCTTCCTGTTCTGTGCCCCTAAAACCAAACTCCTGCTGGTCTCCTTAGCCCATCTGCATGTCTCCACCCTCCCACCAGACTTCACTCTAAGTGCTACCACCCAGCTCCCAGCCTCATACAAGATCAGGCCTCTTGGTGACAGCAGCCATCTCTTCCCTCAAGTCGCTCCATCAGGCTCTGGGCTGAGCTATTGACAAGATCACCAGTGGTGGCAGGAGGAGGCTGTGCCCCCCATGGAGCAGGGATCCTGCAGCCTGACCCAGGCACGGGTGGCTCTGGATTCCCATATGTGTGTTATCTAATCTGAGTTCCCTTAGGGGGCTTCAGAGCCCCCTGGGGTACAGCCAGGTGTACCCAGGGAGTGCTCAGCTCTCAGGACTCTGTGGCTAGAGTGTACGTAGGCTCTTGGAGGGTGGCAGGTTTTCAGCACCAGGACTAAGATGTAGGGCAACCTCTGAAGTACAGGCTTAGGGCTGCCCACTCATGTCCTGTCAGAAGCATATGGAATTGCTCTGGGTCTGGTTTGCCATGTCTTATTTGAGCTGTGTGGATTCTGTGCCTGAGGCTATGTTGGGTGATTGTGGTTGCACCAAATGGAGAGGGTGGTGAGATGTCCATGGCAGTTCTGCTGTGTGGAGTCCACCACTGGCTGGAGGATGCTCCGCTAACTTGCCTACAGCCTCCTGAGGGTCTCGACAGTGTTACCTGGACTGCCACCTGCTTCTAAACCAAGAAAAGTGCATCCAGTCTGTCAGAAAATGGACACACCTTGGTGCAGGTCCAATTTTGTATATTTGCTTGCAAATATAGTGTTTACTCGGGATGTTTCGACTTGTACTCTGCTCACTTCACCTTAACTGAAGACAGGAAGTAGGTCCTGTCCTTTTGTGGCCGTGCTTGGATGTATATTATCAACGCAGAGCATCATAGCCTAAGCTCTCAGACCTTGGAGGTGACGCTACTTTGGTTGGCAGCTCACCTTCCCTCCTATCTCTACCCCATTCACTTTCTGGAAGTGAGGGTGTTTGCTTCCTCAGAAACTATGTACAATGCACATGGGAAAGAGAGGTGACTTGGCAGGCTGTGCTGCAAGCAACTTCCCACCAGCCCTGCCAGGACAGGAGATGAATGAGCACAGAGCGTGGCTATAGATGGCATTAGTGCTGGTGGTGCTGAAACATATGTGTACGCTGCCTTGTATGTGCGCAGGTTGCAGACATATATGAGGCAGGCATTTATGAAAGTAGGAACAGGTGTATTTAAAGCTTAACCTGGGGCTGGGGATTTGGCTCAGTGGCTCTGCCGCATGCCTTGCAAGTGCAAGGGCCCAAGTTCAATCCCCAGTACCAAAAAAACAAAACAAAACAAAAAGAACCCTAACCTGTGTGCCCCAGGACCATCAGGATAACAAAGCATTTTTGAAGTGTAGTTTTCAGAAGTATCAATATTATCTAATAGAGAAATTAAAGGGGCAGGGGTACTAGACCCTTGGGCACCTGTTGCAGTTTTCTTTCTAAGTTAAAGTCTGTTGATACACATGTAATTGATTTCCAGAAGTTTATGTGCATGGTGCTTAGTGGGAGTTTTTTGTTCTCTTGCCAGCTACATGGTTACTTGGAAAATGAGCCACTGACTCTACAGCTGTTCATTGGGACAGCGGATGACCGCCTGCTGCGGCCCCACGCCTTCTACCAGGTCCACCGGATCACAGGGAAAACTGTTTCCACCACCAGCCATGAGGCCATCCTGTCCAACACCAAAGTCCTGGAGATCCCGCTGCTGCCGGAAAATAACATGCGAGCCATGTAAGCCTCCGGGGGCTCTGGCTGTGGGCGACACTGCTTTGCCTCTGCATCCCAGGGCTTTCCCACAGCTCCAGGCCGGGTGTCATGGCTCAGCATCTAAATAAACTTGCAAATATTTATGACAGCAGATTTGTTTCTTTCTAGGGTTTCAGCCACTGTGTGTATTGCCACTTAAAATAAGCATCTCCATTACACAGCAGTAAATACCTCCCCCCAGTGCCTCATTTAGCTCCTAAATATGACACCTATTTATTTCTGAATATAGCAGTGTAAATTAGAAGAATGGATGAAATGCAAACATTGAAAAACGAAAGAGGGCAATATCTCTGGGTAGTATTTTCACTCTAAGAGTTGCTGACATTGCTGATATGACCAGTTCTGGCATACAGAGTCAAATTAGCTTAAAAGGGGATTTAGCAATAGGAGGAAGACATACCAGATCATAGAAGAGAGGGTATATTCACTTAATCCTATGAAGTGAGTGACTACTATGTGCCACCTTCACCAACCCTGAACTGTGAATGCAGGAAAAAGAGAAAGAGAGAGGGCACACTGGTTGTTCCCATGGTGTTTACCTTGTACTGGGGGCCCATGCAGGAGGCAGGCAGTTAATTAATACACACATACAGATAGAGAGGCAAAGGTGAGGTGTAGTAATGAGAGCTCACAGTAAGTGAAACAGGGTGGGTGCTAGAGGGCTTGAAGCTGCTTTTGGTGGCAGAACAGAGATAACGTTTCCCAGTAGGTACCATTTGGCAGAGGGCTGATGTGCAGGAGGGGCTGGGCATGTGGAGTTCTTAGTGGCCACATGCAAAAAGCCATAGAGCAGGAAGGAATTTGGAACAGTAAGGAGAGCATTGTGTCCAGGCTGGTATGGTGATGGGGAGAGTGTAGATTGAGCAGGGTAAAGTTTGGATCATGCAGGATTTTGTTTGGATCCTAATAAGTTATTTACAACTTTTAAACCCTCTGGTTGAAAACAAAGGGAGAGCTTTCTCTCCATGTTGGCTGTTCATGAATTTGAGAGGATTCACCACACAGTTAGCGTCATTCAGAATCTGTGGGTTTGCTTCCTAAGCTGTAATCCAGGTTTTCCAAGGTCGGGCATAAGGTCAGAGGGTCCAAAAGAAGCCTGTGTTCCTTCAGCCACAGGAACTCTGAAGCCAGTGATTGCTGTGCTCATGCCACAGTGTGCCCCAGGAAGGGAATGCTCCTGGCGCACACGGTTCCACAAGCCCCGGGACATGCCCAGTGAATAGCACTTTCTGCTGTCCACTCTGACTCCCTGATCTCCACGTGACACCCGATGGGTAGGAGAGGCACACGCTGGTCTTGGTCTCTTCTCATAGCCAATCAAGGCAGGAAAGGTATAGGCTTTTATGGCATCAATAAAAGGTACAAGTTCCCAATGATGAATGTAAATGTATTGTATACCTAAAATGTACCAATAATAGAATTTAAGAGAGAGAGAGAGAGAAAAAGAATTATACATGGAGGAGGGCTTTATTGGAGTCTAAATTTAAAAGAAATTTTGAAGTTATATAAAACCTTAGAAAAGGGTTTACAAGAAAATGAGGAATTTGAAACTGAGAGAGGGGAGTGGTTACCCAGCCAGAGAGTGCTCTGGCTTCCTGGGAGAGCTTTAGGATACGCACAGAAGATGGCAGGACCTGCTGCTCCTCCACCTGGTCTGCTGCAGCTAGCTGGCTAGTCAGGACATGGCCTAGGTGGCAGGGACAGTGAGTGGAGGGCACATCCACATGGCCACTTCAGTTCCCGCTCACGGGTGTTTGTGGGCACCAGATTCCATGCAGCTCTTAGGCAGTGGCACCTCCGGCTGGCTTGCTCACCTCTGGGGAGGTGGGACCCAGCTGGGGCTGACAGCCTACCCTCGGGTCCTGGGGGTGGGGGGTGGCCTGGAGAGGGGAGGCACCCGTGACTAAAGCCAAGCTGTGCCCTTTTGTTTTGGGCAGCATCGACTGTGCTGGGATTTTAAAGCTCAGAAACTCTGACATTGAGCTGCGGAAGGGGGAGACTGACATTGGGCGGAAGAACACCAGGGTACGGCTGGTCTTCCGAGTCCACGTCCCGCAACCCAACGGCCGGACGCTGTCCCTCCAGGTTGCCTCAAACCCCATCGAATGCTGTAAGTAGACCTCCAGGGATGGGGTGGCTGAGACTGGTCCAGCTCTGACTTTTTACTTTGGTTTGAATAGATTTGTGGCCTGAACTGTTCCTGTCTGGTGTTTCTGTTTCTGTGTGTCCCCTGAAGTTACAGTGCCTCTCCCCTCCAGACGAGATTAGATCTCTGTGTTCACTATAGGGTTGGGGTGAGGCACATGTTGCAAGTAGCTTGGTGTGGCCCAGACCCTGCCTGGAGATCCTCTTGTCCTGACCCCAGCACCCACAGGAGAAAACAGAAAGCAGGGCCTGCCTGAAAGCTCTGAGAGAGGTGTATCTCCCACATTTGAATTGATTCTCTATTAAGGTTTTAGGGAACATAAAAAGGCATTGTAGTTCTTCAGACTGAACAAACTTAAGTATTTTTTCTTTGTTTTGTGGTGTTGGGGATGAAACTAGGGCTTCCCACATGCCGAACAAGTGCTCTACCACTGAGCTACACCACCCAAATGGAAATTGTGTAAAATGATATATGACCATTCATCTTCCTGGGCTTTTGTCCCTCTAAGTTGTGAGGAGCCACAGCAGAGTGTGGTCTGGATGCTTCCTGGCCTTGGTGCAGTGGCAGCTGGCTGAAGGTGGTGGTGGGGGTAACACTGGGCTCCAGCTTTTCCTTTGTGCTGCTTTGCTGATCCTTGGTTAGCAAGTCAGGTCCCTCTCCAGCTCTGTATGGAAACATCAGAGCCCCAGTGTGAGCTCTCTGCACCCACAAGCCCCCTCATCCATTCTGAGAATTGGACATTGGACCCTTGAGGTGATCTAGACCCTAGGGAAGTGCAGAATGCTCAAACAGTCCTTGATCTCTGTCCCTGTCCACTGCCTTCTGTATGGATCCTTGGCCTTTGTCACCTAAAGGACAAGCACCCCAGGAGAAGGTGTCAGAAACTCTGTGGCTCTGAGCTCCACACTACAGGTCCCAGGGCAGCAAGGGGTTTGGGTTGCTCTGGGTGCCCACCTGAGTCTCCAGCACTGGCCTTCCTTGGCAGTGACCTCAGTCTTCTCACAGTCTCAAACTGGAAAAGAAGTGTGGCCTCCCGCTTCATTTTCCCTGTCATATCTCAGACACTGTCTTTGTTTCCCCCACCCTGTGTAGGGCAGTTTGGGTTTGTGACCAGGTGTGTACTTGTAGGCTCCAGTGGGTTGCCTGGTTTTCCTGAGGACTGGTCTGGTCTCTGTGAGGTAGGGCTGACTTTGCCCAGGGCCCCCTCTGAGAGCACCTGCTGCAGGTGCTCATGAACATCACCCTCCTCACTCTTCTCTGCTCAGAGAGCAATGTCCCCACTCATCCTGAGGTAGCCCAGTGGGCTCTTTCCTCACTGCAGGATTCCCTCCCTCTCCATGCTCTCAGCCTCTGCCTGACAATTGCATGGGCTTCTACGTCCTGGCTCCTCTTGTTCTGGGGTCTCCTGGGCTTCTGTGTGATGAGCCATCGTCATGGCCGAGACCCCAGCCCACACTTGAAGCCATCAGCCTAGTGCCAGGTACATGCTGCCCCCTCACTGGAGCCTGGGGCCAGGAATCTCATTGCTTCCACCTTCTGAGGACAGTGTTATATTTTACCATGAAATGCGTGATGGTGGGAAACTTGTTACAATTCCTGACAGTCTTTGGTTAGAGCAGATATATGATATGACCCACAATTCATCGCAGGTTTTGGGAGTTAGTTGGCCCTTTAATTTTGGGCAATTGTGTCAGAAGGCAGTGCCCTGGGAGCCTTAGTGTTCCCAGCTAGGCTCTTTTTAGGCAGGAGATACAGGGGCCTGGCTCACTGACCTCTCCTTATCCAATGCAGCTCAGCGGTCGGCCCAGGAGCTGCCCCTCGTGGAAAAGCAGAGCACAGACAGCTACCCGGTCATCGGTGGGAAGATGATGGTCCTCTCTGGGCATAACTTTCTGCAGGACTCCAAGGTCATTTTCGTGGAGAAGGCTCCAGGTACATTCTTTAAAACTGGCCACCTGAGTTTCCTGCTGGTGGGAACTGGCTTCTTGGTCAGTGAGGGGCAGGTCGGTCATGGGATGGACAGGCATGAGCTCTGTACAACTGCATTTGAGTCCTCTAGTGGGTTCTCAACTATTGCAGGTCCTCCAGATCCATCCTTCTGAATCTGCCTGTCAGTACTAAGAACAGCCTGCAGTGTATGTAAGATTTATTGGTTGTGCTATGAGTTCCTGGACTGCTTGGAGTGGGCAACGGGCTGGTACCTGTCAGACTCCAAGGCAGCTTTCCCTTCTAGCCCTTCCCCTTCAGCCACATTCGTGGGGCTTCTTGACTCCCTGCCTCATGGAAAGCTCCTCCCACATCCTCAGAGAGGGCACCCAGACAAGCAGCTAGTTGGTAGCAGGAAGGCATGGGCACGTGGGCCTGCTGATATTGGTACCTGTGGCTGATGCCACAGGCCCAGTGCTGTTATTCTAACTGTCATCATTGACCCTCAGAACCACAGTCAGGTGTGTGTGTGTGTGTGTGTGTGTGTGTGTGTGTGTGTGTCACAGAGAGAGAGAGAGAGAGAGAGAGAGAGAGAGAGAGAGAGAGAGAGAGAGATCTGTGTCCAAAAGCTGCAGGAGGGCCCTGTTACCCTGCAGGACCTCTAGGAGGTGCCGGAGCATGGCCTCTCCGTGGTTTAAACTGACCTTGTTCTCACTCTGGCTCAGCCTAGAAATATCTCAGTTGGCCTCTGGTCCCAGGGGTAAGATTTGAAGGGCTTGAGGTATTTTCCTGGGGCTGTCATGTCTCTGGCCACCTCAACTGGACATTGACACCAGGAACTCAGCTGTCCCAGCATGGTGGAGGGGACCTTGCTGGCTCCAAATGTATTGTGGGTAGGACCATTTTGACTAGATGGGCTGGACAGGACATAAAGAGCCTGTGCTCACTGGTGCTTAGTTTCAGAGACAGAAGGGTAAACTATGCAAGTGTCTCAGATGTAGGAGGATGAGTGTGCGGTGGCCCAGAGGGGCGTGTCGTGGCCTTGCTCACGTGGCACTGTGCCAACCCTGCTGCCTCAAAGACTTTTAGTTTTGTTTTTGGAACTGGGTTTCTATGCTGAGCTGGATTGTGGCACAGGCACCCCTTGTCCTCTGCCCAGGAGTGGCATCTCAGGATGCTGTGCCTCTGCCCAGGTCGGGCCAACAAAGCAGCAATCTACATAAGGATGGTGTTTGGTAGCTTTCTTCCTTTTTCACATTTTCCAACTGGAATTTTCTTGAAGGTGGCCAGTCCCATACTTACTCTAATCACTGAAAACCACTGAGGCATTCAGCCTTCATAATGGAATCTTGATTTTGTACAGTTTGCAGGAAACAAGTACTTCAATCAACACCAGTGTAGACGTCTTTCACGTTTAACTTGGCTTGCCTATGTAATCATGCACATAATTGGAAAATATGTTTTAAATTATAGAGAAAACCCAGCTAAGTGCAATGATAAGGAGAATTTGCATTGCCCCACACCCTTCTCGGGAGGAGGCTAATTCTGAAGTAATTTAACCTTCAGAGTCTCAGGAGTGTCTCTGTGTTGGGGGAAGAGTGTCAGACGTGGCTCTTTGCTCTCTGTCTGCTCTCAGTGAGGTGTTTGTGATCAAACTGAGTGGAACCACATTGCCTTGCTGCTGCACACCACAGGTTCCTGACACTGTCTTGACTGTTTTGCCTGTTTACGGATCTCCGGGCTGGGGAGTCTGAGGGGTACCTTCTGCACACACACTGCTGACCTTGCTTGCTCCAGCTTCTGTGAGGTCTGCCATATTGGAGCCCATGCGCAGCACTTTGAGGTGAAGTCCAGCCTGACGAAGTGCGGCCGTCTGCCTGCTGGCTGTGCAGGGCTCACGGTTTCATGGATCCCACCAGTAACCTCACCTGCCATCTTCACTGACAGTCCCTTCTCACCTCCACTGATTGATTACCATCTGTAAAGCTCAGCTCCTGTGGATGCCTGAGGGAGTCCCACAACCACACTTTAGACTGATGCCAGTGGACTCGTTTTCCCTCCCTGCCCGTGCCCGCGAGGTGGTCAGCTATCTCCCCCCACCGTCTGCAGAACCTCTGGCCCACAGAAAGAGTGCACCAAGTGAGTGGCTGTCACATATATATGCACTGTTCTGTGATCTCACAAACACAGAATTGATGCAGTTATTCATCTAGAAAGTATTTGAAATTTCATTTTTTATGTTTCAGTAGATAATATATGCCTGTTCATACACATATGGTACATACAAAGCATATGTTTTTAAAAGAAGGGACCCAACGTTTACATTATCTTCTTCCCTTAAATTCAGTTTCCTCAGCAAAAGTCATCCCTCCAGTGCCTCCCATGCACCCGGGGCATGTGGCCATGACTTCACACTGCACATTCTCACCTTGGCAACGCACTTCCGCTTTTTAGGTTTTGTTTTGGTTTGTTTTTTTGAGAAACCATTACATTTGAATTAAAAGCATAATTATCCTCTTGTCTTCTGACATCCATCCTGTTTGCAAGCGCTGTTTTAGACTGCTGCTCACAATTAGAGGATGCGATGTGAGCCAGGTGACACTCCAGTGGGAAGTTGACAGACTGGCAGGAGGAGCGGGCTCTGGCTGAAGGGACTGTCCTCAGTTCCCCGCTTGTCCACTCATTCTAAGAACGTGGGTGGTGGCAGTTGCTATCAATATGGTTGTGTTGGCTCTTGGACTGCTCAGGACAGAACTCAGGGTTTGGGCTAGAAGGTAACCTTCTTGGAATGGCAAAGGATAATCTCGCCCTTCTGCTTCATCAGAACCTGGGCATGGGGTCTTGGGAGCCGGTAGCTGGCCCTCACGGGTGAGTGCAGAGCTAACATGTACTCCACCCTTGCTGCTGAGTTCAGTAGGTGGGGACAGTCACCCTCATGGCCCCAGGTGCTGGTCCCACCTGTGGACATTGGCTGGGCCCACTGGGACACTCCAGCAGCCACGGGAGGGCCCTGTGTCAAGGGCAGTGGGTAGAGCATCCCTGGATGCCTATGATGAAGCTTTTGGGAGATACCGTGTTTGTTCCCATGTCTTAACTGGGTTGTGCAATTGCCTCGTGGGTTGAAATAAGCCTTTCTTTCAAGGACTTGAGCTAAGAGTTTGTGCCTCCATGGCAGATGATTTTTCCCATAATGAAAGTCAGTGGAGAATGTTCGTCCAAGAAGTGGAGCTGCAAGGGTGAGACCTGAGGGCAGTCACCCCTTGGTGCCGGGCCAGAACTCCTAGAGGCCTCTGAGACCCATCACCCCCAGCTCCTGAGGCTTGGGGGTTGAGGTGCCACCCCCCCACTGGAGATGGCTGCATCCGTGCAGATCCATGGAGTAGGGCACGTGCCTGTGGATGCCTGTGGATATGTGAAGCTGTGAGGAGCACGCTAATGCCCAGTAACAGTGTGAACACAGAAATAGCCGTGTGGCATGAGGTCGCTGTCTTTTACAGATGGACCAAGATGACCAGAATGTGACAATGTGTGAGATCATGATGCCTTAAGCCCCACCCAGTTCTGGAGGCCAGTTCCTCTTTGTAAAGTCATTTTCTATTCTCTCAAAGTTTTATAAAAACAGGAGTGAAGCCTGCTTTGGTTTCTGTTGCTTCATGAAAGCCAGCCCAGAGCTTAGGGGTTTAGGCCAAGTCATTGCCTCCTGGTGACTGTACAGTGGGGCTGGGCTCCTCAGCAGTTCTGGCGCTGGTCTGGCCAGTGGCAATTGTGTGGCCCTGTGACCTGCAGGTAAGCTGTGGGCCAGGATGGCTGACTTCTCCCCAGGAGGCCTCCCCATGAGATCTGATGTCACAGGAGGTGAACAAAGTGTCCCATGTACAGGAGAGCAGGGGACTGCCTTTGTACTGCTCAGGCCTAGACCTGGGCAGCTGCTCTTTACCAGATCTGAGGGACATCTTGCAGGAGTGGACACACAGGAGTCACCACAAACTAGACTACCTCCATGCGCAAGCTTCTTTACCCTCTGTTCAGAGCCCCAACTAAGGCTCCAAATCTAGCACAGCCTGACCCTACCCCCAAAATTTGGCACAGATAGATCCCAGCTCCAAACCCTTGCACACAGGTCCCAGCCTGGCCATCTCGTCCCTTCCTCTCTCTGTGGCTGTTCTCCCGCAACCCTGTTTCTTGATGTCCTCCCTGAGAAAGGCAGACCTGCCTGGCAAGTGCTGCTTCCTGAGGCTTACGCTACTGCCTTTCCTAGGCTGAATGCGTCTTCTGTCCCTCAGGAAGGCCAGAGTGTGGGAAGGAGGAGTGGCAAGAGATAGGACATGCGGGGAGTGCAGGCAGGGGACAGTGGCATCTGGAGTGTGATGTGTGTTGTCTTGCTGCCTTCCTTGCCCTTGATGTGGGATTGTGGGAAATGGCCAGCAGAAGCAGCTACCTCTCCCACCCCTCTTATGGTGTCCAAAGAAGATGCTCAGAGAAAGACAGTGTGAAAGGTCTGTGCATCTGAGTCCCACCAGTGACTCCCCTAGACCTTAGCGAACCCTGGTGGTAGTAAGAACATGATGATTGACCTCAGCAAGGAAGGGCAGATGTAGATCTTTCAAGTGTATGTGTGAGTGGAACTGAGGTGTCAGGCAGCCCCACCATGGGATCAAGGGACATCCTATTGGCTTCGGGGAATAGTGGTAAAAGGGCTTCTTTGTTCTCTGAAGACATCTCTGTGAGCAGGGCCACCCAATGAGTCTCTTCCAAAGATCCTAGAGCCTGATGCCCTGGGAGGATATGAAGGAGCCATCCTCAGGCAGGATGGGCTAGTTCTTGGGGAGAGTCCAGGGCCTTGGATTCCACAAGGGCTTTGTGACCTGACTCTTCACAAGATCTTAGTGTGATTGTTCTTTGTGACAGCACACATTTCACAGGAGTGAGCACTCCCGTTCACACAACCTGTGTCAGAGCACATCGTTGTATGACAGAGAAGGCAAGGGCAATGCTGCACCTGAGATGCTGAGAACTAAGGACCAACTTAGGGAGTGTGTGTGTGAGTGTGTGTGTGTGTGTGTGTGGTTCCATGTGTATGAGTTGAATGGTTCAGTGTGTGATGTGTCTCTCTGGATGTGTACATCTTCACATGTGCATGAAGTGTGTATCACTGTGTGACGTGTGTGTCCACATGAGCATATATGTGGGTACATGTATGTCTGTCACTGTACTGCATTATGTGTGTGCTTTCATGCATGTGTGTGAGTACATACATGTCTCTAGTATGAGATGTATGTAAATGCATCTGTATGTGGGGGGTGTGTGCATGCATATCTCTAGTATGATGTGTGTGCGTGTGGTGGGGGGAGTAATTGTGCAGCCAAGCCCCTTCTGGGCACCTTATTTAGTGCCAACAGCTTGCCCACCACCCTGCCACAGGAAACTTCACATTCGCTGGGACAACCAGACAGCGTGAGTCGTATTTCTTTTTTTTTTTTGGTCCCGGGGATTGAACTCGGGTCCTTGCACTTGCAAGGCAGGCCACTGAACCACTGAGCTAAATCCCCGGCCCATGAGTCCACGTGCTCTGGTGATGAAGCTGAAACCATGTGGTAGATGTGCCAGCACCAGCACTGCTGGTAGCCTACCCACTGCCTCCTTGGTCTTCTTCCATCATGCTGCCCAGCCACTGAGGCATCTGCTGGTCACCTGCTTCCTCGAGGACTTCTGGAAGTTTCCCAGGTTCAGGCACCGAGAGCTTGGCTGTTCAACAAGTGCTGTGTGGCTGTCTAGAGCCAGCTTGTAGGAAAATACCTTTCTCTTTCCACTTCCCTGGCCATCGGCAATGGGAAAGGGAAAGATTGGGAAGGGCAGCGTCTGTTCCTAGGAACAGCACGTCATCAGCTGGACACATGGGCCAGCCTTCGTCACAGATACAAAAATACTGCAGTGCTGACCTTGCAGGGTGGGGTTTGTGTGGCTGCCCTCAGGCACTCTGTACTCTCATAATTGGGTTCAATAGCTGTGCCCCCCTACTAGCTGCCTCCCATGAGGGATGAACACTATGGGTGGGACAGTCCTGCCTTAAGGCTTTTCTTGCCATGGTCCTCCTTGTAGACAGTGCTTCAAAGAGGCCTGGAAGGAAATGATCTCAGAGAAGGTCCACGATGACAACGTCCCTCCAGGCTGGGTGCTCCGTAATAGGAGGGGCCAGGCTCTACTGCAGATAGAGCTCCCCATTATTCCTATCATGGCTCAGATCCTGGGCTCTCCACTTACAAACCTAGACCTTTTGGAGCCATTGGACTGTCCCTCCGGGTTCCTGGCCAACCTCAAAGCCAGAATCAAAGCAGAGAGCAGTGGAGAGTGGGCTGGGACAGTGAACTAGTGCTGGTCTGCAGTGTTGCTGACTTCAGCTTGACCCTTCCCACTGTCAGAAGCCCTCCTCCCCTGGACATGATGACCATGGCTAGAAAGTGGCAGGTGGCAGTGGGGTTGATCTAGGGACTCCTGCAGGCAGGACCAGCGGGTGTTGGGGGCACACTAGGGCACAGTTAAGCCTCGCCTCCAGCTGTCTCTGGGTATGATGGTAGAGCCACCCCTCCCAAACTGCCGGCCTGCTCCTGAGGTGTCCAGACAGTGGGCTTGGCTCAGGAGTCTCCCTGGCAGCAGTTTCCTGTCCTGGACCTCACTGCTGAGGGATCAGCCTTGATAGTGTTGGAAACAGCACAGAAACATGTGCCCCATGCTCTTTCAGCACAGAAGCACACCAGTCCCCACAGATAGGAGCTGGGCCACAGTGTTCCCTCCAAGTGGTTTAGGACTTCCCCGTGTGTTTTAGTACCATATCACTCATGAGAATGTAGGATACTGTCTTTCTTTTGTCAGTTTTAGTGATCTATAGTCCACACACCATTCAGTTCCCTCCAGGTGTGCAGTTCCGTGGTTTTAGCACAGTTACATGTGCAGGATGTTTCTCCAGAAGAATCCCATACCCATCAGCACTTGTAGTGTCCCCCGAGGTTCATCATCCCCAGAGTGGCTATGTGGTAGGTGGTAAAGGCTTGTCAAGAAGACTGGGTCACTGAGCTATTGCTCTGGAAGAGATGAGGGTGGTTCTGGAGGACTACAGGTAGCTAGTGGATGAGGTGTCATCAGGAGGGAGCTTGGGGCCCACTAGCTAACTGCTTAGGTGGCCATATGGTCTCCACATTCTCTGCCATTTGGTGCCATCACCATGGGGCCCTTTAAAGGACTGAAAGATTCTCTACTGTCCCCAGCCTCACATTCTGTTATAGCAACAGAGAGCAGAGTGACAGAAGCCATCCCCCCAGTCCCTTTCCTTCCCGTCCTTCAGCCCAGGCACCCACTAACCCCCTTTTCTTGTCTATGGATTTAGCCGTTCAGATTCTTTCACACCAGTGGAATCAGACTGAGTCTGTCCTTTTGTATTTGGCTTGTTTCACAATGTCTTCAAGGCTCATCATGTGGCAGCAGGTGGCAGCGCCTTGTACCTTTCTGAGGCTGAGTAATAAATATCCTCACCATGTGGCTGAACCACAGTTTGTCTGTGTGTCAGTTGGTGGACACAGGGCTGTGTCTACTCTAGTGGTTGTCATGACTGCAGCCACTGTGAATCCTACTGGGCATGTACCTAGGGGTGAGATTGTTATGCTAATGTGGCAACTCCAGTTCAGCCACCAAGCTGATTTCCAAAGCATCTGGGGAATCCCCTTTTCACTCTGGAGTCTTGCGGAGGAGGGTGAGGCTACACTACCAAGAAGACAGACCAGAAAGGATGGGCATTTTCAGGCTGACAGCTGTCAAGTCTCACTGTCAGTTTGTGGAGGGCCAGGGTGGGTGTGCCTGTCCTTATCGTAGGTTCTTTTGGATCTCTGCACCTCATTGTTCTGTCCAGGACCCTTGCAAAGTAGGGATGTTTAGACTGGTCCCTGAGGCCAGCACAATAGAGGCCAGCACAATAGAGGCAGCTCCAGGATGAGGCCTGCTGCCCACCCTGGGAGGGTTCTAGGAGGCTGTCTCAGGAAAGTCTTCAGCTCCTGAGTAAACTCTCAGCTGATTCCACTATGGAAACAGTGGCTCAGGCCACAGCCTGGTGTGATTGGCCTGTGGGCCAGTGGCAGCACCGTCCAACAGCCTGTGGAGCTGCCCCAGCCCCGCAGGCCCGGCTGTGTGGAAACCTTTGGCGGGTGTGGTGGGGAAGCCTTTCCGATGACTCACGCTGCAGGGAATTCCCTAATGATTTGGAATATTTTTACTTCTGGACTCCGGCACAGTTTCCTACTGAGAGCAGGGAGCTCCTGATAAGACAGAACAAAGGCCCTTTCAGAGTGACCACCTCCCTCCTGGCAGAAGATGGAGTTTGAACAGCCCTGCAGCTGGCTGCCCTTAGTGTGGGCGCTTTGCAGAGGATGCCATTGGTGGATCTGAAGGCTGCAGTTGTCCTGGGAGAGCAGGGGCCACCCTCCCAGCAAATACTGTGGAGACATGAAGATAGGAACTAGTCTAACAGCTTCCTAAAGGGTGCCTGCTGATCAGCATCTCTACATGGCCCCAGCCCTTTGTCTGGAACAACTGTTTTGTGTATGTTTCCAATCATAAATACGTATTTGCCTTTAAAAGACCACAGTCAGGTCCTAAAGAGCCAGCATCCTTGCCTGTGTGACAGCCACACATGGGGGATCTTTCCACCTGCCTCCCAGGTGGCCAAGAAGGCCAGAGGAGAACCCAGCACATGCATTTGAACGTGGCGCATATATTTTTTGGTGATTCCAAGAAGCCCAGTTTTTAATGGGAAACCACGTGTTATGTGATTGACTCTGGTGCAGCTTGGATGGCATGGGAGGCGTGGTGTCCTTCTGTTGGTGGTGGTTGGTGGGCCAGGCAGGTACTGGGCAGTGAGACAGCTCGAGTTTATTCCTCCTGCCTAGCCACCTCTACCTGTGTCGCAATTAATTTTCAGCTTGTGGCTTGAACCTACAAAGCACACCTCTGTGACAGGCAGCTATGCTGTGAAAGGCTGAGCGACAAGGAGTCCCTGTCTCTCCTGAGAGGTGACAGGGCTACATTGTCTTCTCCGGGGGCTTTGTGAAATGGGATGTCCCTGCCATGGAGCGCTTCAAGGGTTTCCTTCTCCCTCTCCTAGCATATGTGCTGTCTCTGCTACTCTTTCAGCAAAGGCCTGCACCTTCTCAGGACAGCTTCTCCGTAACATGTTACCATGGCCATAGTTAACAGCTGGCAGAGACTGCATAGTGCTGGTGTGCCCAGTGTGCAGGAGGCAGCTCCTGCACACTCTGGGGGCAGAGAGGACCCTTGTGGTAAGAGGACTTCAGAGATGGTTTTAGGGTAGCATGGAGACAGGGTCTTCATTACATGAAGGGTAGCTTTGTCTTTGATGAACGGAGGCATCTGTGAAGGGGCATCTGGGTCACAAGGTAGGAGCCAAGGTGGGCAGGAGCCACACACAAGAGCCACCTGATGGGTCCCCTGTGGTGGATCAGCACATGTGGCAGGTGTTAAATGTGCTTCTTTGCCAGAGTCCCTAACGCCAGAGTCCAGGGGCTCCCTGCTTTGTGAAACCACTGCTTTAGGAGTGGCTGGGTAGTTTTAGTTTCCTGCTGTTGTCCCAGAAGGGGCTGGGTGCTGGTCCGTCCTGGGCCCCTGGGTGGATTTGTCTGGTGAATGGTTTGTGCTGGGCTTTGGGCATCCTGGAGGCTGCTGTGACCCTAGCACAGCCAGCTGGGTGACTCATATTTCCACCCTCCACCTTCTACTCTGTCCAGCACTGGGGGAAAAGGAGATTTTGTCTGATTTATCGATATTGTAAGTTTGTAACAGACATATTTTTTCTTTGAAAATAGAATTTAAGCAAAAAACAAATGCGTGGTCCTATAATTGTTCCTCCTGGCAGCGACTTCATTTTGGAGAGTAAAAAGCTAAGGAGGAAAGGGCCTCTGGGGGTGGTTGCACATAAGATCACAGTGACCACCCCAAATGGTCCCCAGATAGTGTGCTGTCAGAATCAAGTCACAGAGCTTGTGAGTGGCAGACACCCGTCCCCTGAGCAACAGGCCCACACTGTGCCACCAGCTGAGAACAATAAGTTCTTTCACTGTGCCTCCAGTAGCCTTTTTATTTTTTTTTAAACATGCAAACGGCCACTGGGCTAAGGTTAAAAATACCTCGTGTTTTGCATTGCTGTGTCCTGATGTGGCAAGTAGTCAAAGAAAGGCTTTTCTTATTTTCCCTGTAGTTCCTCCAATGAGTTCCTGCCAATGAGCAGAGGCGAGGGCCTCTCTAGCTGTACCTTCTGCTCCCAAAACATGGGAAGCTGAGTGAGGTGTGTCGGGTGGCAGAACCGGGCTGGGTCTGAGCCTAGTGTGCTTCCTACAGGGCTCATGGGCCACCTTGTTCTTGTTCTCTGCATGGATGGAGAAGGATGAGGTGTGGAGACCTCTTCGTGACTTGTGTTGGGCTGGTGAGACACACTTGTGAACCTGGATGCAGAGATAGATTGCTAAGCACGAACTCAACTATGTAGCTGCTCCTCAAGGCCAAGGTTGGAAGGAGCCCTGGGCACAGCCACTGAGGGCTCATGGTTCCCAGGCCTCTGTGCCAGGCCACTGCATGCTCCTCATCCCCCAACTGTGAGGGTCAGCCCTCCCTGGGTCCCCAGGCTTTTGCCATTGGTCACAGTCCCAGGCTTCGATGTACTCTCCCGCTTAACCTCTTTTCTCTGTGTGCTGTATACCGGAGTCACCTGGCAGATTCTAAGGGACATGCTTCCCACCACAGTGACAGACTTCTTTCTGCCCTTTCTTCTAGATGGTCACCATGTCTGGGAGATGGAGGCAAAAACTGACAGAGACCTGTGCAAGCCAGTAAGTATCCTTCAGTCCTGCATGAGGAGGGCCTGAGTAGGCTAGGTTTCTTGTTTCGTTAAATGAAACTACTCATAAAATGGACAGAACAAGTAATAAAACAATCAGAAAACACCTGCTGGAACAAGTGCTATCATGATGCAAAATAATAGCAGAAGAGAATTGAGACGGTAACAGTGGCCAAGAAGACAAAAGGCTGGGCTGGGCTTGAGGCCTCTTCTCTCTTTACCAGAAAGCAGCCACCACCTGAGTTATATGTGTCAGGCCCCGAGTACTCTAAAGAGGGGTCCTGGCACGAACAAGTTATGCCTCTTGTTGGGGTCCTGCTCCCCTTGCCAGAGGTGTTGCCCTGCACAAGGGACTGGCATTCCAAGTCCCCGAAGTGGATGACCAGCACCTGCTTAGACATACACTGTGCCACCTACAAGCAGGGTTTCACCAGCATCCTTGGTAGTGACTTAACACCACCCTCCCCAGAGAACATCCTCAATGCTTAGCTGATTCTTACTTTGAACTTAACATAGATGCAAGGTCAGACCTACTGACTTGCTTGATCTGCTTTTTGGGTTTGCCAGTGAGCAAATGGACCTGCATGTGCCAGAAGTCATGGCAAACATGGTGTGATCTGTGGCAGATGCCACTAGTCTTTGTTTCTAGCTTACCCACAGCACACAGCATCTGCCCACATTCCTTCTTTACCTTTATGGTTTTTTGGTACAATGTGCTCATTGGAGGTACCTAGAAGAAAGTATTGTTCTTTGATCAGTTAATCGTGGAATCCATTTCTGTCCAAATTAATGCTGCTACTCCAGCATGGTAGATCCACCTCCAGCCCTTAACCTCCAATCTGTGTCGGTAAAGTAAAGTGGGCATCTTTGACACAACACAGGCAAGGCCTTGATTTCTGATCCAAGGCTCTGCTTTCTTCACTCTGATACTGTCTTTTACTTGGTGACTTAGATCATTGTTGTGTAAAGTGATTGGTGATATCGTCGAATTAGTAGCTACTGTTGAATCTTGTGTGTGTATTCTGCCTTGTCCTAAAACAATGAAAAATACACCATGACTAGAAAACAGTTTTTTGAGGAACTCCAAGGTTGTCCCACGCACTCATTCCTCTGACCACTGTCAGAGTGTCTATGTGGCCCTTTGAGTGAACATGGGAAAGAAGGCTTCTGCGTGCACCTCGAGAGGTGATTCAGAAGCATCTTCTGAGCTAAGGACTTTTTCTTGATCTTTCTGGAGACACTGACCCCTGGAAGTCATGTGAGGAGGGACAGTTGGGTGGTAGGTAGTGCAGAGCCCCTCAAGGACTCTCATCCTGGCAGGAGGGAGAGCATAGGTCTCAAAGGGCACTTGTTGCATGTTTTCTATAGGTCCAGCTTACTTCTCTTCTTGCAGGTGGCTCTGTCAGAATATAGCATCATTTATGCTGCGACTTCATCCCTCTTTTCCAGGAACTGCAGCCTGTTTCTTGGGGTGACTCATCCTTGGTGGTGCTGGGTCTCCTCCAGAGCCTGTTGTACATGCACAGTTCTGCTTCTGTCACTTTTCTGGCTTTCACTTGAGAAGACCTCGAGGAAATGCTGGCTGCTGTGTGACACACATGTGCACAAGCGCACACACACAGTGTATGTTAAAACAAGTCACATGGATGTGTTGGTGCCATTTGGAACTCTTACTTTTTTTCCCATGTTGACAAGATTTCCCATCACTTCATTTCCTTTCTATCTTTTCTTGATTCCTGCTCTGTGTGCTTAAAGCACAGTACACAAGCAGAGGAAGGATTTTTTTGTTCTGAAATTTGTCTAAAAGGTTGCAATGCATCAGCCTATGCCCACTTCAAGACCTGAACCAGGGGGACAGAACATCAGTGAGATGTTTCCTCTCTTTGTCTCTCTCTGCTTCTTGCTCGATGATCACTTCTTTGCCTCACTGTGAACTGCCATCAGTGAGCATCAGCTGGGTGCAGGTAGCGGACTGTTGCACTGTCCCTTTTGGTGTAGCTGAGTTATGAGAAACCTCTCCGGGCAGCGTCTTTTCTCTTTATCTTACCTATGCAAAGGAGGAAACAGGTTTAGGCTGCAGAGTTTCCCCCTCAGACTACCAGCAATAGAGCAGAAACAGACTGGCTGTGAACAGCCTGGAGGCGCAGACTGCCCCATGGGTACTGATGAAGCCACACCTCCTGCTCCATCTCCATCCTTGGAAAGTGAGCTCTATCACCCCAGATCCATTCCAATGAGAGAATGGAGTGCTCAGGCAGACTGTACCTGTGTGCGTCTCATTTCTTCCAAATAAAGTGAATAAAACAACCAAAACAGGTTGCTCAGAGTGAGTGTGATCCCAGGGGATGAATCCCTGAGAGGCCCTCAAGCTGGGTCCCGGCACCCACCAATCCTCAGTAGTAGATTTGTGGCCTCAGTTTCTTCATCTGTGCATGGAAGAGGTTGAACCTTAGTTTTCTATTCTTCAGTCTTCTGTTTCTAACTTCTGTAATTTATTATTGGTATGATTTAATCAATTTTGCATAATTGATTTGCTATAATTGTAGCAGTATTTGCTAATTATAATTAGCACTTGTAACAGCTAATTACTTTAACAAAAGAAGTGATACAATTGATTTTTCTTACACATTTTCCTTATTTGATAAACTGGAATCACATGATTAAAAATGCAGAAGCCTTATAGATTCCAAATACCCCCAGAAATCAGTTGCCACCTACACAGGGTTGGCCCTCTCTGGAATACCAGCACCCTAGAGTTGGGGTTCACTTTGGGCCCTGCCTCCCTGCAGCTGCTCAGCCACAGGTGGGTTTGGGTGTCCTGACCCCAGCCATGGTTTCCCACATGGTACCAAGTTCTCCTGGCTTGAGATGCCATGATTATTGTAGAAAAAAAGTTGCTGTTCTTTTGTTTGTTTGAGAACACAAAAGGGAAGCAGAGTCCACCATAAACTGCCCCATCCGTGTGCCTGTGCTCTTAACCTACCTCCTCCCTGGGCTGAGCACTGCCTTTCCTTTTCAGCTTTAGTGGAGCTGGGAGTCTGACATGGGCATTGTGGCCAGTGTCACATCACCTCCCCACTCTCCAGACAATGTCCCTAAGAAGCGCATCCCCCAACCCCATCTTGTGGGCAGGCACCTGAACAGGTCACTTCAAGGCAGATGTGGTGCTTCTAGTCTGAGGTCATTGAGCCTTGGGTGTTAGGGGCTCAGGCTTTGGGGCTGTCAGAGGCTTCTTCTGGGTGAGAGGCTGCCAGGCAGTCTCAGCTCTCAGGTACTTGCCACTGGTGCTCACAGCTTCTGTCTCAGGCCATGTGGGCTCAGCTCTACCACCAAGGTCTCCTGGCTCCTGGAAAAACCAGAGTCAAGTCAGCCTCTTCTCTGTTAATGAGCACACACGCTGGCCAAGCCTAAATCAAACAGATGAGTGTGTCACCTATAGAAGCCACCCTTGGAGGCTCTCTGGGTAGCCAGAGCTGGCTGTTTGCAGAAATCTACTAAGCAGTTGAAACTTGGCAGGGGAGCTTGTATATGATGCTTTAATACAGAGTATTTTTAGTTTATAAGATGCTAATCGTCTGCTTTCTCTTTGCTGTTTTGTTAATAGAATTCCCTGGTGGTTGAAATACCACCTTTCCGCAACCAGAGAATAACCAGCCCTGTCCAAGTCAGTTTCTATGTCTGCAATGGGAAGAGAAAGAGAAGCCAGTACCAGCATTTCACCTACCTTCCTGCCAATGGTAACGCTGTCTTTCTGACCTTAAGCACTGAAAATGAGCCGAGAGGGTGCTTTTTCTAACAGGTGCAGAAGCTGTGAGATGGTGTTGCTGTAAAACAGCATGGTTGTGTTGTATATTTAAACTGTGTGATCGCTTGTTAGCAAGTCATCCATTCCCTCTGAGAAAAGTGAAGCCTTGGATGTATTTTCTCTTATTATTGATGCATATTGGGATAATCACTTGTCATTTTGCTGGCTTCTTGCAAATGTGCAACAGCTAAGTGTGGCTTTTTTGCACTCAGAAGCTAAGGTGGTCTTGGTATGTAGTGAAATTCTATAGGTCTTTAAGGTGGAAAGCAAACAGTTAGAGCTTTGTGCTGGTGCCTTCAGGAATAAAACTTGCTGTTGAGCCGGAAGGCAAGCACACAAGGTGGTCCCCAAGGGAACACAGTGCTTCTGTGCTCGTGGCAACGTTCCACGCAGCACGTCACTACTGAACAACTTCACCTTCCTGTGATGTGGGCTTTCAAGTGGATGTATCTTTTGCTCAGTCTACCTGTCCCTTTATATGTTTCGGGGATGGATTATTTTTGCTTTTAAAAAGTCAGCCTGCCTTTTCAACTTTTTAGGGTATTTTCTTAAAGAAAATACCATTGCTTGCCTTTTCGTCCTCCAAACCGGTAGAAAAGATAAGCGTGTTCTCAGCATCCCAGGCTTCCTGAATGGGCTAACGATACACTGCTGGGCAGCAGAATGTGTGTAGAGGGCACAACATTGTTGTCATCCTGAATTTTACTATATTTTGGGTAAGCTCGGCTATGTCAACAATCTTTTTATATTGTTGCTTTTTTTCCCCTACAAACTGACAAGAGTTCTATAAGAACTATATGCACTAAAAACTATTTGCACAAACAACCACATTGTCATCTTAGTAAAATCTAGATTTGTTTTTAAGGTTTTCATTTTCTCTAAATGTGAAGGTCATTTGCAATACATGAGACATAAGAAAACCATAGAATGTCCAAACTGCTCGGATTAACTGATTTATCAAGCAAATATAGAAATGCCTTTCAAGATTTGAAAAATAGGATTTGGTTGCCAAGTTATGATGTCATGAAGGTGTCTGTGAAGAACTATGAGAAACGTCGCATGTAACCCTTGGCCCAGCTACCTGTGTTACACTCTTGGGTTTGTGGGATGTCTCTTTGCCATTTCGTGAATCCTGTCCATTCTTAGAATAATGTACAATATATCTTTTGAAAGAAAATATTTAGTCTCTTTTTAAGTGTAATGATTGTGCCCTAATTAAACTTTGGGCATGGGTGACCAAAAATTGAATATTTTAAAGAAATTCTAGGTGTTACAAGGAAAAATTACTCTCTAAAGTAGTGTAGAAATAGCATGGGCATTCAGCTTTTTTGTTTACTTGGTACAGTGCACACTGCAGTCCCTGCACAAGTTTACACAGTGCTGAGCTTTAGCACAGAGCATGGCTGTGTCACAGGTGGAAGAGACCTGTGCGGGCAGTGACAGAGATCAGGAAGCCAGCAGGCTGAGCCGGCTGTCTTCTCCCAGCCACACCCCACCCTGCAGCCAGCCTCCTAGTTCCTCCAGCTGCACCCCCATCCATCCGCCCCCACCCTCCACCTCTCACACTCCTTGCCCACACCTCCCTGGATCCTTCTCTGCCTGCCACCGACCCTGCCCCAGCTCATCCACAGTGCAGGTCTTTCCCAGCTCACTCCTAGGCTCAGGGCCCATCTGATCCTGGCCTTGCTGCAACCTCCTCCAACCTGCTGTCCTGGACATTTGCCTCCAGCACTTGGGGACCCAAGGCAACTGTCAGCCATGATTTCGTCCCCACGTCACCAGACTGTTAGCTCCTTTAGAGAAATCCCAGGCTGCCGAGGGGTTGCATCCCCAGCAATGCTCCATGCTGGTGCATGGCCGGCTGTCGATATGTGCTTCTTAAAATAAATAAACGAACAGATGGAGAACTGGAGCTCCCGTGTCCGGTGTTCTGTCTGGCACTCACCCGCCGCGCTCGGGGCCTTCTGCAGCTTTGGGGCTGAGTCTGAGGATGATGAGGCCATGACCCCACTGTGGCTGATGAGCTCTCCAGCACCCTGCATTCTCACATTAGTGCATTTGCATCTCGGAGTCCTGCTTAGGCTGTTTCTGCCACATGGTAATTAGGCTAAGCACACCACACTCAGTAAGGAAGTATTAGCAGCTCCAAGTTCAAAAGACACATCCTGTGTAGATGAAAGCTTTGCAGATGGGGCAGGTAGAGGACATTTAATTAAGAAGCATTAGTCTGATGCCAAGTTGTTTTTGGTTTGCTCTCCTTGTCCTTTTAGACTTAGTTGTGAGGTTGCTAGTGTTTCTCCTAGAAAATCTATGCTGTTATGTGGGCTTTGTGTCCAGTTGCAATTACTCGTATCTATGGTTTTGGTAGACACTCTGCAGATTCTTTTTGAGATTATAAATGTGCTATTGTGGTATATACAATAACCGAAATAAATCCATTCAAATCCTACCTGTGAAATTTATTTTCATAACAAATACATAGATTTCAGGTTTTCCCTCAGAATTGCATGTAAGGTAGGATGCTTCTCTCAGCTGTGACAGGTATCTTCCCCCTCTCAAATCCTTGAGAGGGGTCCTGCTCTGGAACAAAACCTCCCCAGGTGCAGGCCCCCTTTCGGAGTATCAGTGTTGGAAATCAGAGAGCCTGCATGGCTTGTTGCTCTCAGCCTGGCTTCTCCACATCTGTCAGTGCTAAAGTTGTCATATGATGATTCAGCAACAGATAAACACAACCAGCGACTCCTGTGTCATCCACCTGTGCACCACCCCTCCCACACCTCCTTTCCACGCATTTTAAGCTAAACTGTCACAGTGGTCAGATGGCAGGAAAATAAGGGCAAGTGTGGCAGGCCTCTGAGCGCTGGTAGGCTGGTGTCTTTGGATCAGGTCTCTGATGGGCCTAGGATGGTCTGGCTTGTGTGCAACAGGTGTCAACTTTGAATATAAGAACTCTCAGGCAGAATGATCACTGCCACTTGGAGAGTCCTGTGCTCAGCCTGGCATCCCTGGACAGTGATCAGATGCAGAGTGGAGAAAACACCAGGCAATCACAGAAGAGGCTGCAGTACACACACACCCAGAGACGTTTCCCTAAGCTTCTTGTTTGTCACAGGTTTTGTCTAACTGTGCCCAAATCTAATCTTCTGAGAGGAAAATGACCTTCTAGTCAAGCCAAGATACCCAATGCCTGTCATGAGACAAACTCTGCCAGGAATAGGCAAGGGTGTGCACTGTTATTTTAGCACATCAGTTAGAATTAGACATGAGGCGGTCTGGGTAGAGGGATGGATCTGTTGTGGGCTCGAGCATGAGCATCCATACTAGCCTAAGGACCAGTTTAGGTGTGTCCCTGCTTCCAGCAGGAATGAGGGCTGGTGATGCCTATTCCACAGGACCAAGACTCTTGCAAAAAAGAAAACCAAGTTAGGATCTAAAAATATGTTCCCAAGTCAATATTCCTTTAAAATAAGAAAATAAATCCTCATAGACTGTTGAATCTTCAAAGTTTAGTCTTTTGTCTGACATTGTTTTAGTTACTAGAAATGCTTCTGAGGTGCCCACTCCACTCCCACCCTGCCTGGGCACATGGCTGGTGGGTGCAGGTTCTGTCTTGGCCTCAGCATCCTGGAACCCCTGCCTCCAGGCACCAGGGAACAGCAGCCCTGTAGAGGTGACTGGGAAGGTAAACAGCTTCATGGGAAGACTATCAGTTGGCCAATTTGCTGGGAGAGGTGAAGACCAGCAGGGACATGTCTGCCTCAGGATGACCAGTCCCTCCCTGATGAGGCTCTCCGACCCTCCTGAGGAGGGCATGGGATCTGGGATGGAGACACCTGTGAGCTGGAGAATTGAATTCCATGATGAGCAGAAGTTCATTCCCTTTGCAGTTACAAAGGAACCCATCTTCCTGGTCATATGACGCTACCGAAGATTGAAAATCTGCTTCTTCCTCAAGGGAAAGGAGAGGGAAATAGCATCCACTGGTGTGTTGTTTGCACATTAAATCCAGAAATAATGGTCATGCCAGACGATGTCAGCTGGAAAGGCTCAGAATGGCATGGAAAGGGCCTACATCCTGCAGGGTTCCAGCTAACCCCACTGATGACGGCAATCCCAGTGCTGGAGATGGGAACTATGGCATAAAGCAGGTGCTGTGGTGCACAAAGCCCACCTGGACTCCAGTCCAGGCTTTGTCTGTACCATTGTGTCCCAAATAGCAGCCCTATCTGGGGGTTCCTTGGCCACCTTTGCTGCTGACATCATGAAGACCCCAGCTGGACAGTATGTAAACCCTACAAGAAACCACCTGCCACTGGGTGAGCTACTCTCAGGAAGCTCAGTCCCCTTGGGTCACCGCAGGAGACACAGAGGAGCAGGTAGACAGAGCCATAAGCCGTGTCCCCGACAGCCACCCAGCCTGCTCCATCTGGGGCAGCCTGGGTCCTTGGCAGCCACTTTGGATTGACCTTTTCCACTGAGATTTTTGGTTCATTTTATTCCCAAGCCCACTGCATATAAAGTTTAATCTGAAGCTAATTATCTTCAACAAATCACTATAGATGGTTAATAGTGACTTTAAATAGTTATTTAGTTTCCTTTCGGACAAATGAGATTTGGGCCAACTGAGAATACTACTTCAAGATCTCTTCCTGATTTGTACATCTCTGGGTCCCTTGTGTCTGGTGCTGGGCTTGGCCCCTAGCTCCTCACCCTCCTGAGGAGAGGACTTGAGCTTGGAGAAAGCTGGTCACTGTCCTGGGTGGTGGCTCACTGTGAACACCCTGGCACCTACTCCTAGATATCCCTCTTGGCATTGGTAAAGGAGTGGTGCTCTGAGAGCTGCAGCACCACTTGGCCCACAACAGCCTTTTCCCACAGCTGCCAGGACTGTACCCCCAAACTCTGCCCACCCATCCTGTTCTCTGAAATAAAGTCACCCTCCCTTCCCTTGTGAATGATAGCTGCCTCTTTGCTTCTGACAATTGGTCTCATCAGCCTCGAGTGCTGGATCCTGCTTTTCAAGCTTAAGAGACGGTCCTAGTCTTGTCTGTTTCTGGCACAAGTCACCTCCTGTCCTGAGCCTGTCCACACTCAGGACTTGGTGAAGCACGGGTTTCCCAAGTAGACCTCAGATGTTCTCCTGTCCATCCATGGTCCAGCGTGGCAGATGTGAACCACAGGCCACCTACATAGGTGGCCCCTGTTGCGTTGGTGCCATCACCTCATCTGCTCCTGGGGGCTGAAGCCTGGACTCTCCCCTGCCTATGCTCAGCCAGGCCTTCTCGTCACAGCCCCACCCCACCATTTCAAATACAGCAGATCATGCTGCTGTTTCTGCCCTGTGATATGCATGTGACTACCTTCCAGGTAGCTAAAGATGTGTCAGTTGTGGGGACTCCAGTGTCCTGATTCTTCTAAAGGCAAAATAAAATCCTTATAGAGAAGCCAGCAGGAAAGTAGGGGGCTCTTGTAACTGTGGGTATTGAGGGCATACTGGCCACTGCATCTGCAAGGGGTCACTGTTCTCAGGAGTGTGGCTGGTTCCCTGGAAGTTCTGGATCATTCTTCCCTGTAGCATGTGTGATGTACAGAGATCCTCTTCCTCCTTACCCTGCAGTCTCATATTTACCCCAAAGGAGCAGGCATGTCTTTCTTTCTCACTTCCTGCATATCCAGCCAGACACAGTCAATTCACTCTTACCTGTTGTGAGGCTCTGGCCCTCCCAAGGGCACTTACTGTTCTTGCTGGCCTCCAGGAGGAAAATTTAAAGGTGAGAAGGAAGGCTCCAGCTAAGAGGAGAAATGGGGATGCCATTTATTCATGGCATTGATAGGTGCAGATGTAAACCACCGCCACCACTACCACCTCCACCCCCACACTGTGAGCTTTCTTGGACCCTGTGTTTTCACACAGGGAAAGGCTCTGAAGTGCAAAATTGCCCCCGAAGAAATGAGAAATGGAACAAATTACAGGATGACCATGAGTATCTGAACTGGTTTGAAAGAATGATGGTGAGGATGGGAGCCCTGGTCCTGGGGGATGAAACAAGGAGACTGAGTGTGGCCAACAAGTCCAGCTCCTTTAAGGAATGGGTCAAGGCACAAGACACACAACAGCCTCCTGGGACAAGGGGTTGGGAAGGCTATTTTGTATGGGAGTCTAAGGGCCACAGGCCACTAAAAACAAACGGAAGCGTGAGTCAGCGTGAGCTGAACACCCAAGAAGTCTGGGCACCAAGGCTCGGGAGGAAAAGGGGGAAGCACTAGAGAGTTAACTCCATCTGTGTGACCTGTGCACCCCAGGGTGGGCCAGCCCTCCCATTTCAAGCCTCCCAGACGGGGCCCCAAGCTGCTTATAGAGTGCCAAGACCCGAGCCTGGCTCTTTGTCCTCTGGCCATCACTGTAGACCCTGGATCCACAGCTGTTTGGATGAGATCCACCAGGATGAGTCATGTTCTCAAAGCACAAAGTGCAGCTTTGGCAATTATTGGGTGAAACCCGATCAATGTATTTTTTGGCTGTGTGGTCTGTTTTGACCATCCTCTGCCATCAGCCTAATTGGTAATCATCAGATCTCCACTTAACCATGCCCTCAGGGAGAGCTGGGCTCATCCACACCTGTGGCCAGGGCTGACACCCACAGACAACCAAACCTGCTCCTTGTTCTCTGCCTAGGTCGGGTATTCACACTTGCTTTTGGCCTGAGGCTCTGGTGAAGTAACTAATCTCGATAATGCCTACTTTTATGCTTCTGAAACAGACACTGTCAATCCCCAACCCTCAGAACTGATGTGAGGACTAAATGACAATGCATGATAGCACTTAGGCTGGTCCTTATCTCATGGTCAGCGTGAGCCATTGCTGTCAGATACTATTGAGCCGAAGTTTAGGCCAAAGATCTCTGATGTGCACAGGCGGTGTATAAACCAGAGTTTCCAAGAAGCCCTGGGTTCCATCTCAGTGAGGTTATGAGCTACACTTCACGGAAGACAGAGGGCATATTACCGAAGGAGAATCGAAGGAGCTTGGATTTGTAGCAGCTTGCGTCCCTGTGCCAGATAGCATATGGGTGATATGCATTCTTTCCCTCCACTGTTCTATGAGTGCCCTCAGTCCTGCAGAGTTTATGGATTTCTGGATGGATAGCAGAGGTGCGTCCTCACCCTTCAGGGGCTGGACTTGGGTGGCTTCATTCACTTCCCTTTTGTCTTTAGTTAAAACTCATGCCCCTAGGTCATCATTGCTGATTCTTCGTATTGATGGCACAACCTGGGCTTTAATGCCACACAGTGAGGGAGGACAATTTGATCTTTGTTTCCTCAGGGTTTAGACCTGGAAACAAAACTTCTTTTGTCCAGTACTGCAGAATGTACCTGGTAAAGTAATTCAAGGTGGGATGCTTGAAGTCACTCAAAATGTGGGCATAGGATGAGAAGGAAGATTACAGTGCAGTCATTCCTCATGTGCTCAGCATGCAGGCTGCCAGCAGGCAACAAGCACCACTTCACTAGGTGTCCATTGCTACTTGGAGGCCAGATGTCACTGCAGATGAAGAAAGGGATCTGCAGCAACGTCTGCACCATCTGCTCAGCCATGATGACGCACCATTGCTAGCAGTTAGACAACAGGTGTCCATTCATCACAGTCCTGGGGGCTGTAGGTTCAGGATCAGGTGTCAGCATGTTCAGGCTCTGGGGTGAGTCCACTCTTGGTTGTGGCCTCACGGGGCAAAGAGAGATTCCTGTGCGGATACCAGTCCATGCAGACAGGTCACCCATGTGACAGCATAGAGCCATAACTATACCCTAAAAGCCCCTGGAGAGAGTCTCATTGGGAATTGAGGCTTCAAGTTTTAGGGAACAGTACGATCCATGTTGAGCCCCAGGCTTGTCCACCTCTTCCAGAGGTGGAGTTTGGGAAGTGGGGTGTGGGCTGCTATTGATACAGCAGACCGCCACATGGAGTAGGCTCCTTTATCATGCATGTTCATTTTTAATCCTCACAATCTTTAGGTAGAGCTTGCGTTCTGATCTTACAGCTAAGGAAACTGAGGTTCGTGGGAATTGATTAGCTGAAAGGTCACACAATTGGTGATTGAATAGGAAGTCAAACTCAGGTGCTGTAGTCAGAAGGATGGAGACAGACTTGGACACAGCTCACAGAGGCTGCCATATCCTGGCATGGTGGCAGCCCAGCGGACATGCAGGAGAACTATTCAACTGCAGGCTATGAGTTAGGAAAGGTTGCTTTAAAGAAAGCACAAATAAAAGTATTGTCTACCATGTTGTGTGGCTTTGGGTGGTGGTTTTGTTTTTGCAGTACTAGGAATTGAACCCAGGGCCTTCTCACTGAGCTCCATCCCCAACCCTTTTTTATTAAGGGTCTTGCTAAGATGCCCTAGCTGGACTCAAACTTGAAATCTTCCTGTATCAGCCTCCCAGAGTTCCAGAATTATAGTGTGCCATGGGGCAGTACTTTTCTGCATCCATTGATTCCTTTATTCTTCACATATCAGACATGGGGTGCTCTGCCAGGCATGAATGATGTGTGCATATCAGTAAAATTTTGCTGATGAGACAGCTTAGTCACTCATTTATTTAGAGAGCTCTTATTTTTCCATATAAAACATGTGGACTCACAAACTACTGACGCTTGATGGAGCCTGGCCCCTAAACTGGGGCAGACTGGCCTGTCCTCACAGAGGCCCAGCAAGTGCCCATGGCTGACCTGGAGTGACCTCTTCAGTGGCAGAACCTCCAAAAGACACATACAATCTCCCTGTCATGCGTCGGTGATGGGTCTGTATCTTTGGGCCCACAAGGAGGTCAGTGGGAGAGGAGCCCAAAGCCGCACAGGAGAGCCCGGCCCCATTGTCGCCTTTCCTCACATAAGGGAGCTCACGAAAGACACAAGATCATATCTTTATCTGACACCTGTGTGCCTTGGATGGCCTAAATTCATCTAGGGAAATCATGCTATCCCTCCATAGCCCCAGGTGAGAATGGGCCAAACCCCCACTTGTTAGTGGTAAGGGAGCCTGCTGGAGCTGACCTCGGCCCCTGACTCTTCCATCTAAGTGAGTCTTGGAGTCGGGGGCAAGAAGAGACTCAAAGGCTTCAGTTTGGCTACCAGATCCTGCTGGAGCCCTCTCCAACCTCCATTCTGTTTCACCTATTAGAACAGCCAAAATATGCATTCTCAGATGGGAGTGAGACAGAGGGTCTGCAAAGAAGGCTGGACACCAGGACAAGAAGCCTTGGGCTGTGCTGGGCAGAATTTTCTTCATTCCCCACTGAGTCAATTCAGAGGGGCCTATGGCCCGGCTGGCAGGAAGGAACTGCAAGGCCAGAGCCATTTGTCCAGCAGTACACACAGCCAAGCCCCAGCAGGAGCAAGGTGCACATTTATTCTTGAGCAGTTACAGTAGAATGGCCCAAATCTGAGCTGTGGAGCCAAGATCCCCAGCCCTGGTCCTTGGACACACCAAGGCAGCCCAAAGAAGAGCACATTCTGCTGAAAGTAGTAAGGCACTGGAGTCAGAGAGGACTGGCCTGGGGCATGGCCCTTCCCCAGGCTTAGAACCTCAAAAGAGGACAGAAATATTCTAGAATGCTCTTTGCGCACACGCCACCCCCCATTGCAGGGGCTGCAGGAGGGGCCCAGTGAGAGGACTCCCCAGCACATTTCTGGGCACTTCTTACTGAAGCCTGCATTTGCACCAGGCCAGGAGGGGCCTGGACAATTTCAGCCTGGAGCAAGACTTCCACCACAGGACTCAGGTTCCATGAGTTTGCCTCCTCAACCAAGTCTGCAGCTGGAGGAGTGGGGCCCCATGGAACACTTGCTGTGTAACCAGCCTTGAACATCACACAGTAGGGCTGTGAAGCACGAGACCAAGGAGTTCAGGCTGATATGGTGCACGCTTCACACAACCGCACAGGCACCAGCAGCCCGCCTTCTCCATGACAGCATGCTTTGTGGAAGACAGCCGGCCTTAAAGATCAGCATTAATCTTTCACACTTTTGCTTTCTGTAATAAATTTAGATTATAAATTCACCACTTGGGTAATGTGGTATTTTTCCGTGTGCCATTACATAGCATCACAGTGAGTTACGCTGGGCCGGCTCCTGTGACGTGCCCCCTGCCCAAGCGCAGCAGGATGGAGACATTGCATCACACCTATCGTCAGCCTGAGGAGAAAGCTTTCTCCGCATGGTCCCCCTGCCGTGCCTCCCTCCCCTCCAGAACCCAGAGACTGGGTAGGACCAGCCGCCGCACGTTCTTTTTCTATTTCCTCGCTAATAGGAAACAGAGGCATATTCCTATGCAGCTCCAGTTTTCTCTGAAATCCACATGAAAAGTGCAATTTTGACACAGCCGTCTCATGAGACACGCAGCCTTTGCCCTTTTCTAGATGCCACGGGAGACAGATGTGCACTTTAGTCTATGATTTCCCAGGCCCTCCATCCAGATCTCAGGGAGGAGCTGGCAGAACACGTTTCTCAGGGTAACTACTTTGCCAGCACATTAGGCTGGTTCATCCCAAAGCATCTTCAGCTGGTGCTGAGTGACTAGAGATCCTCAGTCAGTCAGTGAAGCTATTAGCAGCCCTCTGTTGCATGTGACAGCACTGCCACCATGGGGAACAGGGAGACAGAAGTGTGAGGCTGAGACAGGGTCATCTAGAGAAGGCTGGGGTTTGGGTAGAAGCCCTTGGAAGAAAGGCTGTGGTAGCCTTGGAGATTCTGGGTGCCTGATGTCTTCTAGGACAGGGCTTCTGTCACACAGGTGCTGCTGGCCAGTTATTGAGAAACTGTACCCTTAATTCTAGCCCCATGCTGGCACCTTGGCAGCCAGGCTGAGAGCAGTAGAAAGGGGATTCTGTTCCTCAGCGCAGGAGCAGGGAGATCACAGCCAGGTGCAGGGAACTGGTGCCTTGCTAGCAGATGGCAGGACACACACATTGCATCTTCCTTCCCCTTGTGCCAACCTCTTTGACACTCAGCCCCGAAGATAAGGCTGGGATCTGAGTCTGGGGCCGAGGCACCTGAACAAAAGGTGCTACTGCTAGAAGGGCGCCTCCCTGAATGTTGGCCCCGGTCTCCAGTCACTGCACCCCTTTTACCTCAGCATGGAGGGAGCGAGTGCAGGCACTGGCTGCCGTCCCAGGATGGGCAGCAAGCACAGAGCCAGCTTGGCTAAGGGCAGCAAGTAAGTAGATGTCTCAGAGAGGCCCATTGATGTCTGGCTGCAGGTTGTGTGTTTAGAAAGGAGTGGGCTGCAGAGGCAAGGTTGTGAGGGGGGTCATAAGGCATCCGCACAACCTTCCACCCTCCTGGGGCCCAACCCGATGCCTCCATCTCAGTCCACTCTGTACCCCCAAGGTTAGAAGCCTCGGGTCAGTCTGTCACTACAGGACTCAAGTTCCCTGTGGATAGGACGTACCTCCCAGTGTGTGGGTGCCTGTGTTGCCTCCAGGAAGACCCTGAAGTGTTTGGAGAGATGTGGGATTTAGCTCCAGGGCCATGGCATTTTATTTGTTTGTTTGTTTGTTTTGGGTACTGGGGATCGAACCTGGGACCTTGCACTTGTGAGGCAGGTGGCAGAACCACTGTGCTAAATCCCCTGCCCATATGGGCATTTTAAACAGGTCATAAACAATAGAATTCACAGGGCTCACCACAGCAGGCGCCACCCGCCCTGCTGCTCACCCCGCCTGGCCTGGCCTCTGGATCACTGGCCCAGGTCCAGCCCATGCTGGCTGTCCCTGTCCCTATGTGGCAGATAAACTATGCCTGCTGGCATTTACTGGTCAGCCATGTTTGGGACTGCACCTTTCATGTTGTGCGGAGCAGTCTGGCAAGAGTTTTTATAGAGCTCAGAGGGTGCTTTATGTGAGAGACAAACTAGGCCTGGTACCTGGCCAAGAACCCCTGTGCATCAGAGTGTCCCAGCGGGTATTAATTTAACCTTCCAGCCATATACATTTTTAAGATCAGGAACTTTGAAAATTACAGATTTAATTTAGAACTTAATCTTTGTTGTGTGGACCTTGGCCTTTCTCGGGCATCCTTTGAACTGTAGAGACTCAGGCACCCCAGGGTCCTACTCATTTGTCTGGTGCTATTTCCCAAGACAGCTGTGCCCTATAGCCAGCCAGAGCCTGGACCCAGCTCCACCTCCCAGGTGCCTCTCAGAGTCTGACTTCGTCCTATGCTTGCCAATTCTGGATTTACAACTTGCTGGCAACAGGCTGGAACGGTTCTGGTTGGGGGCAGTTCCTGGAACCTGGCCTCCTCCTCCACAGAGCTGTCTGGACGGGTCATGTGCTTGGAGCCAGCGCAGTGCACTGGGTGACAAATTGGCCTGCAAGTGTTGTCTGATTCCAGACGACTGGGGGCTTCCAGAGCTTCTCTGGGGAGACACATTCCCTTGTAAAAGTGGGGGACCCACAGCTGATTTCCTGTGTGTGACTTTCTGCTGTCAAGAGAATGATTTACAGTGCTGTTTTTTGTTAAATATGAGGATGTCCCTCTCACTTTTGGCAGCCACCTGGTGGGCCTTCCCTCATGCTCAGCAGGTCTAGGACCCACAGAGGAGCCAGCTGTCACCGCTTGTGCCTGTGACTCCATGAGCTTGGGAGAAAACAGATGAGTGTCTGTGAGGGGCATCATACCTCGCAGGGCAGTCTATGGGGAAGTCCTGTGTGTAACCAGCACCAGACATAGGAACCCCCTCTGTACTTGAGGTTCCCTCTACTATGTCAGCCATGGAGGAATCCCCTGTCAGGGCTATGGACACAGCTACTGATGTATAGGAGGGGCGGTTAATGGACAGCCCCTGATGAGGGGGTTCTTCCAGGTTCCATGCCAGTGGAGCTTCCGGGAGCCTTTCCCTCAAGGATTCTGGACCCATATAGAGGTGGGCTTTGGGGCTTATACAGCTTCCACCTCCCTGTACATCCAGGCTCCCTACAGAGGGTGTCCCCATCTCTGTCATCTGGGGTGGCTCAGCAGTCAGCCCAAGATTCCAGTTTGCTGCTCCAAGAGATATTCCTATGGGAAATCTTCACAGCTCTCAGTTGACCTATGGGGCCCTCTTCCAGAAATGCACAGCAGGCTGGTGGTCAAGTACTGATGCTCCCATATCTCATTCTTCTTCAGTCCACAAATGCTGGCTGCACATGTGCCTGCTCCTGCTTCCCTCGTGTGACCCACTGACTGCCCTTAGTGTGGCAGGTTGTCCTGATGTCATTGTGCAGCAAAGTGGCAGCTCTTGAATGGTCCAGCATGACATGAGCTCTTCTTCCAGGCCCCTGGTGGGTGGTATTCTTATGGGAGAAATGGAAAAAGCCTTCCCGGGAGGACAGTACACCTGTGGTGGGCCTTCATGAGCAGGTGACCCATATCTTCTCTGGGAAGGTGTTCAGTGTGCTGATGGAGTCCATGTGGCTGACTAAACAAGTCCAACACTCCCTGGGTACCATGTGAAATTTGTCCTCCATCTGCTGTTGTCCTTTGGCTCACTGTGCTGCCCACATTTCCCCGGTAGCTGTGGTCAAGGGCTGGGGATTCCTGGTCTCCAGGTGGAGAACAGGCCCTGGAGGATTTCTGCTGCCTCTCTGAGTATAGCTGAGGCCCCTGCTCACTGTCACCCTCACTGCTTTTTTTTTTTCAGCTTTAATTGAGTTTATTGGTACATTTAGGGATACAGTACAGTTACATTCATTGTTGGGGTCTTGTACCTCTACATGACAAGTCTTGATTCTCATTTTTTCCCCTTACCCCTGCCCTCCCTTTACCCCCTCCTCCCCTCCCCATCTACAAACACTTTATTTTCATCCTCTCACATTTTTTTCTTTTCCCTTTTTACTCTTCCCCTACCCATC
>NW_022900942.1:6550301-6618588 GCF_012274545.1 Fukomys damarensis | reverse complement strand
GTATAGCTTCTCTTTCAATTTCATTGAAAAGTTTGAAGAGTAATGGTAGTAGTTCTTCTCTAAATGTCTTGTAAAATTCAGCAGTGAATCCATCAGGGCCTGGGCTTTTCTTTGTTGGTAAGTTTTTAATTACATTTTCAATTTCACTGATTGTGATTGGGGTGTTTAAAATGTTTTTATCTTCTTTGTTCAACTTTGGTAATTCATAAGTATCTAGAAATCTGTCCATTTCTTCTGTGTTTTCCATTTTATTAGAGTACAGCTTCTCAAAGTAGGTGTTCATGATCCTCTGGATTTCTTTTGGATCTGTTGTGACTTCGCGTTTTTCATTCCTGATTGCATGGATCTGAGCCTTTTCTTTCCTTTTTTTGATAAGATTAGCTAAGGGTTTGTCGATTTTATTTATTATTTCAAAAAACCAGCTCTTTGTTTCATTTATTTTTTGTATCGTTTGCTTAGTTTCAATTGCATTGATTTCTGCTCGGATCTTCTTTATCTTCTAAATGTCAACCCTTCCTGCCGACCACATGCCAGCACTCGAACCTACCCACTCAGCACAGAGAGATGTTTAAACAATTAGCATGAGTGAAAATAGAGACAGAAGCCAGCATGCAAATAGAGCTGCTGTGCCCCTCGGGAGTCCTGGCCCTGAAGGTTTCAGTGTCACCTCTTGGCTTGGAGGTTGAGTGTGTGAATCCTTGGTCTAGGGTGATGTCCTCTCTGTAGGTAGTGTGGCACCTCAGGCAGCAGTGGACAACCTGCCTCCAACCTGCCTACACTGGCCTCCACAGAATCACCCAGACCTGCAGTGGAGACAGCTGTTAGCAAGATGGTCCCTTTAAAGCCAAGCTCTAGGCAAATTCTGTCTTCATTGTTCATAGCTGATGGTGACACAGATACTCCAGGGCTGTAATAGGGAACAGACACACATTTTTGCTGGCAGAAGACCTGGCTAAAGAATTTCTCTCAAAACATAGATGTGGTTGCATTTGTTTATGGAGAAGGCCAAGCCCTCCTTGTGGTATGTCTTTGTCTTGGGAACCGTGTGCCTGTTTTAAGGGCCACATGTGGCCTGCCAGCTACAGTGGAAGGGCAGTCTGCCTGCGTGGCTGACACACTGCCCGGCCATGAAGCGGCATCATGGTCTGTCATGAACTGAAGTGTGCTGTTGCCGGTCGTTTGTGGTATTCGTTTGTGGAATAGCTTGACTATCTAGCTGGCCCTTCTGAGTGGCAGAAGAGGCAAGGCCAGCAAGAACATGTCAGTGCAGGAAGCAACTGGGCAGGAATGGACCCCCTGCGAGGTCTGCCTGGCACCCCTTCCCAGTCCCCTCACCATCCCCACACTCTTCCCTGCTCTCCTACGGAAACCAAGGCACAGAAGCCTATGCAGCTGGGGGAGGAGCCTGGCGCCTGCTCTGGCCACAGCCTGGGACCGGTGCCCAGCCACAGAGGCTTTTTGGGCACTTTTCCTGGACCGTCGGCCTCTACGTGGTCTAGTGAGCTGGGAGCTCCCGATTCTCTGAAGAGCTGCAGGATCTCCTGGTGGCTCTCTGCTGGGTCCCCCATTTAGGAGTGGAAACCAGGAGGGGAAGAGGGAGAGGTGGCATTCCTGCCAACACCAAAGTGCTCTTCTCCTGTTGTGATTCACAGCTTCTCCCCTGCAGCAGAGCTGTTTACCTTCTCAGCTGGATTCTCACTGGCTTCCAAAGCCGCCCGTCACATGCTTAGGTTTACTCCACGTGCAGAATTTATCAGACAGCGTCAGTAGCTCTAGAGCAGTAGTGCCTCCAAGTTAAAATTTTCCCTTTGATTGCTACAAATCCAAGGGCCCTTGGGCTCAAAGCTTCTACTGCAGTTTGCAAATGGATTTTTATAGCACGTTAGTGCTGGGGGAGATTCCAAGGAAAATAGTTCTCTCAGTATTAGAACCAGCTGCAACTCTCTCAGCCAGTGACTCACTCCTTTTTTAATTGGGTGGGAGAACCAGTCAGAGACAGGGACTCAGTCAAGACGTTGTTTGTTTTGCACAGGGTATCCTAGCCACAGCCTGCCTGGTCGTACCCATCTGCAACTTGTGTTTATTTAACTTTTTCTTCCCTTCTCACAGTTCCAATTATAAAAACAGAACCCACCGATGACTATGAGTCTGCCCTGACCTGTGGACCCATGAGCCAGGGGTTAAGTCCTCTCTCAAGGCCATATTACAGCCCACAGCTCACCATGCCGCCCGACCCTGGCTCCTGCCTCGTGGCCAACTTCGCCCCATGTCCACAGAGGAGCACCATGATGTCCACACCTCCCAGCTCGAGTCCAAAGCTCCATGACCTTTCTTCTGCTGCCTATACCAAGGGCATCGCCAGTCCGGGCCATGGTCACCTTGGACTTCAGCCGCAGGCTGCAGAGGCCCCCACCATTCAGGAAGTGCCGAGACCCATGGCTGTGCAGCCTGGCTCGCCCAAGCAGCCCCCTCCCGTCCTGCTGCAGCCGCAGGTGAGTCCACATCTGAGCAGTAGCTGTTCCCTTGGTTACCAACAAGCACTCTGTCCCAACAGCCCCTCTTCTCCACTTCCATCTGCTACCCACGAGCCAACCTGCTTGCAGTCCTCAGCCCACCCTCCCGCCATGGGCCAGCAGCAGCACCAACCACTGAAGGTTCGAAGAAACGAGTCTCCAACAACGGGGCCACTGTCACTGCCAGAGGTGCGTGAGGACAGTAATCATAATTTGGCCCCTATTCCTGTAACAATCAAGCGAGAACCTGAAGAGTTGGACCAGTTGTACCTGGATGATGGTAAGTACCCACGGAAGTGCAGACGTGCGCTCCACCTGGCGCCCTACCTGGGAGCTCTCGAAGGAAGGTGGGGTGTGGAGGAGCTGCCATCAGGCTGACATCTGGTGTGTGAGACAGTCCCCCAGTGTGGCTGTGGGTGCTGTTGCAGTGCTGTGTTGTTTTGTGGTTGTGCTGGCCCGCAGCAGCAAGCTGCATGACACTGGTTCTGCTCCAGTCATCTCAGTGGCTCCTGCCTGAGGGTTACTGGGTCCAAACTTGGGATCCCTAAGTTTGTTCATGAAAGCTGAGCAAAGAACTGCCTCAGTGCTCAGAAAGTAGAAGTGAGCATTCCTGGGCCTTATAGGAGCTTCTTTAGAGAACACTCTTGAGACAAAGTTCTAGCTAGGATTAATGTTTTACTCTGGGCAGCCATGTGGAAATATTTAAATATTTAATTTAAATGTCAGGCGCTCAGGGGATATAAACAAGGAGCACGGCACTTCTGTCTAGGCAGGGACCCCCTCCTAGTCCAGCACACAGGCTTGCTCAGGGAAGGAGCGCATCAGAATGCGGTATGTCCAGGATGGCTTGCCTGCAAAGGCAGCACCTGGGATATCGGTGATCTGGCTAATTGGTGCAGAAGTCTGAGCAGTAAGGTCTGCATGGCAGGCAAGACACCTCTTGTTCTTTTGCATGTGTTTGTGTTTGAAAGAGCCCCTCCTTCTTTTGAAGATGAATGATAAGGGGCCCTCTCACCACATAGTGCCTTGGTGACCAGCCTTGTAATGTGAAGCACCAGTGATCTCCTCATTAGGAGTGGGCTCAGTTCATGTTTTCTCTTGGGTTGTTTGGGCTGTTGGGTTGTTTGGGCTCCATCCAAGGCACAGCCAGTTTTCTTGGTGTGAATTGTTTCCCAGGCCAGGGTGCTCACCAGCATGCCTGGAGCAGGTGCCTACTTCTTCTCTGCTACCTGGATCTAGGTAGGCCCAGGACAGTGCTGGGACTTGCCCATTCTCCCTTCCCTCGAAGGCTAAAAACTTGTATCCTCCTTTAGCTGGTCTTTCATGAAAGTAGTGGAGCTGAGTGCTATTGGCTTTTTCCACTGCTACAGCCGTCAACTTCCAGGCACCCCTTTTGCTTCAAGGAGACCTTTGGAAGGAACATTTGGAAGTGTCATCCATGCTCTGCTCCTTGTTCTAAAAGCCTGTGGTGCTGGGTGGGCTGGCCTGGGGGTGAGGAGTCCTTTAAACTTCATGTTAACAGGCCAAGCATCAGCCTCAAAGTGACCTGGTAGACCAAACTCAAGCCTTAGGGTTTCAAAAGTTCCTGTTGAATGTTGTCTTGCAAATTTTTAACTTAAGGCTACAAGCTTTTTGAGGAGGACGCATGCAGAATTTATGCTCCAAAAAATATTTAACCCAGTGCTTGAACCTAACCTGGTCTGTGGTGTGCTTATTGGGCATGTTCCTGTGCCGAGCTCTCCTTCTGTCTTCACGTGAGGGGCCCACAATAGCTCACTCATGAGGCCACTCACCCTCACCTTCCTGGGCCTCTTCCTGGCTTTGGATTGAGGTTTGAAGGCTATTGCTGCCCTGAGCACCTTCCTGAAGGTTTGTTGTAGCCACAGGATGTCAGGAAGGTGTTCCAGTTTGCATCTGGCTGTCCATTCCAAATTTATTTTCATCTGTCCTGTACACAAAACTGCCCTTAGGCCTCTCAGATGGTCAGGCTCGCGGTGATGGGCTATACAGTACTGTTTCCTTAGCTCGAGGATTCTGTCAAGAAGCCGCCCTGGTAGGTGACTCTGATGATCTTGCCTACTACAGTCTCACCACTTGCATTGCCTGAGGAAGTACTGTGTGTTCCTGCTGGACATTTGTTACCTGGTCAAGGGCAGTACAGCCTTGCAGAGGCAGTTGTACCAGTCAGGTCTGGACTCCCATGTCTGGGCAGTGCCCTGTGGCCCAGAGACAGTAAGCAAGTTCAGCCTAGTTTCCCACTGCCCTGGAGATTGTAGCTGCCAGTGTCAGATGCAGCTTTGTTGTGAGCTGGGCCAGGTGAGATGCACTGAGGTGAGAATGTTGTGTCCAGTACACTCAGCATGTAGAATGTGGTGCTGCCACTGTCCCCGTGAGACTGAAGTTGCATGGAAGGAGACATCAGAGCCCTATCGTCCAGCGTATACTTTGTTCAATTTCACCCTGCTGCCTAAGAGAAGCACAGGCATTGCAAATCTCCTACCACCAAGGTGTGATGTTGCTGACACATGAAGTCAGTGCCAGGAGCTCTCCTAAGGCAGAGAGGGAGCCGATCATTAGGCAGAGGAATCTGTCCTGGGTATGATGTCTTTTCCTTTTGGTCTCAGTTTACATTTACAGCCACCCTAGGGAAGGAGCATTGAGAGTGGAAACAACTACAAAATTCTAAGCCAGAGAATTAAACTCCATTGATTTCAAGTGGCCTTTGTAAAAGGTAAACAGTCTTCGTCAATTTATATAACAGGAAGAACTGAAAGCTGGGGATACTGATGCACTTTTGGTGTGAACGTTCTGAACAAAGGGTCTCTGGGTTCCCTCTGACATCCTATGACAGCGTTGTAGCTCCCCACAGCCAGGCAGGTAGAGGGCTCCTCCGTGCTCCTGAGCAGCTTTCTTCCATAGTTTAACACTCTCTGTGGGCACAAGGCGCTCTGAGCCCTCACCAGAGTGTAAACTGTTTCCCGCAATCCCAGAGTCACTCATAGGAAGGAACGCAGAGGGACAAGCGTGTGGCCACTGCAGTCCAAGTGACTGGGTGACCAAGGATGCACAGAGACTGGCCAGCCCTCCCACACACACAGCAGTTTCCTGAGGTGCTTTCCTTGCCCGTGGAATCAAGGTTGCTAGCCCACTCTGGCCCCTTGTTTAATCATTTCTGCTGGCTCCATCTGCACAGGTGTGTGGAGCAGAGCAGCGCTGTGTTTCTAAGGCAGCCAGGTTTGGGAGGAGATAGGAAGTATGTATCCCATATGTATAGTGGGTTTTTGTTTCCTTTGGGCTTGATTTTGTCTTCTGGGAATATAGAGTGAAAAGGCAATGATAAGATATTATATCCAGTTCTGAGACTCTGGAGTATTTTGGGTACATAAATTTTCAGTGCTTGCATCAGTATGCGATCCAGGAGGACAGTTCACACATAATGCACAGCTTGATGTGGTCATGTGTTAGAACTTGTAACGGTGGTATGCTTTCCGGACAACCAGTTATCTCAAGGAATAATTTAAGCCTCGGAATAAAAAACAAGCCTCCTTAGGATTCTTTGTTTTTCAAACATTTCTACTTTCAAGTTTGTTACAAAAATCTTGGCCCTTAAATAAACTTCAGTGATAATTTCTTCTTTGTTCCAACAATAGCTGTAAGATTTAAGCTCTCAATTTCGACTTTTTGGGCATGGCAGAACCACAAGGTACATTTTTAAAATATTAGTATTATGGGCCTAGTGTTATTTTAAACATAGGTTTCTAAAAACATGCCACACAGCTATATGAGCTGTTTTTCCAGTTCTTTCCCTGAACTGGGCATTGTCAAAAGCTGGGTTGCATGATGATGCTGTTGTCCTGGTATAGGTTCTCTCTTGATTGTACGTGTGAACATGCGCAGCTCTCTTATACGCAGCCTCCTCTTTTGAGCACGTCTGATGGAAACTGTTCTAACTTGCTTGTGAGGACTATGGCATATATTCTAGTATTTGTGCAAAGGGGACTGATGGCAACAGAAGCACGGCTTTGCTGAACCGAGTATTCTCCTTTCAGCTTATTTTGGCTAAAATGACTGGTCCCAAGGTGTTTGCCTCTCTGCCACTGTGTGCCCCCTGTTACTGTGGCCACCCCATGGCCTCTGCCACAATCAGGCCTTTCAGTTCCCTCACTGGCTCTTGGGTTTGCAGAAGTCTAGATGTCATTAAAACAACAAGCAGGTAGACGAGGGAGCCCGATCATGTCTGCCCTGTCTGGGCTGTGAGTTTCTCTCCTTTCACACCCCCCCACACCTTTCCTGAGCTCTGGGAAAGAACAAAAAGCTTTCCTCATGGAAAGTTTTACTAACCTGGCAAGGTGCCCAGGTCTGAGCCTTCCCCTTTGCTAACGATGATTGCAAGAGCCCATACTGCAACGATCAAACATGCTGAGTTGTAAATATTGTGAACATAGGCTACTACATGATGGGTGGAAGAATGAATTCAGCCATGCAAATAACCCATTAGGGTCAGTCTTTCACACACTGGGAAGTCTGCACGGGGGTCGTGAGGCATGAAACAAACATCATACATCCCCTGAGGTGGAGACTGCTGTAGACAAGGTAGACCAACAGGCTGGATAAGCAATGCTCTGCAGACTCCTGAAGGAAAGATCTCTTGACAGGGGTGAGTTCACCAAGGCTGGGGCCTAAAGTTCCTGCTTTGAGGTGCAGAGCCTCCAGTCACTCACTCTGGGGTGAGGAAGGCCAGGAGGAACTATAGCAAGTTATTTCTAAACTTGTGCTTTTAAGCCACAATGCATAAAATACATGGACAATCGGTTTGAATATTCCAAGTTTTGACTAGATGTTTGGTTGGTATATTTTACATTGAACTCAACTGACAACCAGTAAGTACCTGTAAGACTTGCTGGGAAAAGCAAAACAGTTTAGTCTGTTAACTACAGGCAGTGCTCTGGTGCAGGCTGTTGTCTGCTGTGTTCTGAGGTTCATGCTGGTGCGGTAGGACCTTGTCACCATTGGGCTCTGGATCAGGGCAGGCAGGATTCTGCCCCTTTAGCGAAAGCAGACATGGACAGGTGGGGTGACTCCACACTGTCCGCTGAGTCAGGCTCTCTATAAATAGGGTGTGTGTTTGGCCACTACAGACATACATTGATGCTGCTGCAGGCGTTCAGCCTTGTAACTTGCTGGCTTGGGACATTGGTGCCATCGTCCTTTCCCTCAGGCAGGGAGGGAGAGGAGGCAAAGAGGTTGTTCTAGTGGACTGAGACCTGCTGAGAGATTAGTGAGCTCTGGGCACTTCTTTCAGTTATCTGATATAGACATTAACATGGAATGTTTTAAATTACACTGTATTTCTAATCAAAGTATCATCCTACAGTCCCACTATCTTCTGCTTACTTGGTAGAGAAATTTGGCAATATTACTTTCAGCTATTGTTAACCATCTGCTTTTTACTCTTTGAAAATGGGATTTAGCTTCTTCCCTTCCTCAGTTTAAGAGTTGCTTAAAATTATTAATTTGAGGGGCTGGGGATTTAGCCCATTGGTCTTGCAAGTACAAGGTTCTGAGTTAGATCCCCAGTACTTCCCCTCCTCCCAAAAAGAAGAAGAAATTATTAATTTGAGTAAAGGAGATAGGGGTAGGATTCTTTTTTTTTTTTTAATACCGGGGATTGAACTCCAGTCCTTGTGCTTGTGAGGCAGGCACCAGAACCAATGAGCTAAATCCCTGGACTGGGTAGGATTCTTTTTTAAAGCTAAACGAAAAAGCTAGAAATGTCCTTTGGCTTGGGAAATTATACTACTTAGTGCTAAAGAAAATTTATAACCAGCACAACAGTGTTCAAATATGACTGCATTTGTAATTTTTTTGTCACTTCTAGTAGTCAAGATCTGAGTAGTAGTGAAGTGTTAATGTGTATTTTGTTATTGTGTGCTATTTTTTTCCTTGGATAGATACACTGTTTTCTTTCTACAAATAGGTTAAAATTGTTACAGAAACATTTAAAATAATATCAATTTGCACAATAATGTTCTGCTGTCTCTGCAGTTTGTTTTGCTAAGACACCTCCATTCCAAAGTAGGTTTTTATTTCACAATGACAAGGTACGTCTTAAGATACTTCATATCTGTGAGCCAGCAAAATAGCATGTCACTGTGCCATGTCCCCAGAGCATGCAGCCATAGTATTTAAAGCACAGTAGCCACATTCAGGGTCCAGCAGTTTGGAGCCCATCTGAAAGTGATGCTCTTTGGAGTGAATGATAACCAGGGCAACGAGGGCTGTGCTGCATCTGTGTTTCTGCACAACCCCCAAACTTCCCTGACACTGCGCTTTTCTGCCCTGGAACCATGGCTCAGAGATCTTCAAGTGAACTTCCTGATATAAAAATATGTTCTTGCATACGGATTCCAGAGGAGCCGTGAATAAATAACTCACAGATATCTACCCAGGTGTAGGAAAACATGGGCAACAGGAACTGTAATTGTCTTCCTATCAATGCAGTTCCCAGTCCAACAGGACACACAATTGCCAACAAACAGAAACCACAATGGCAGTGACAGGGTCAGTGCTGTGGAACTTCCCGGGGTACCTTTTGACATCTATTTTCAAATTCACATATTGGACCTTAGCGCAATCCCATGGAGAAGCAAAACTGCCAATATTACCTTCACTCTTCACAGAAGGAAACTGAGGCTTAGAGAGAAACATTATTTGTTTTGTTCAAAGCACAGTCTCAAGTGGCACACCCAGAAGCACACCTTGCCCACCAGCTCTTGTTCTTGCACTCAGGCTGACTAGAGACTGATGAGCAAGACTCCTGCTTTAGAGTCTCCTGCTTTCAAGTGAACATTGGACTTGAAAGCCACAGAGGAGCACGGCATGTATGCCCCCTTCAGCAGAGAGTTTCTGCTTATTCACTGAGGTCCTCTTTCATAGCTCAGGAAGGACTGGATGAGAGGTGGGACTCCCAAAGTGAGGGACCGAGGACTCTGATCCATCAGTTGTCCAACAAGAAGTAACAGAAATATTGGCAAAACTATCAAAACAACCATTTTGATATCTGGAAATTAACAAAAGGACAGAATAAATTGAAAAGCATTTATTCAAGAAAAACAAGGCCTTGGTAAAAAGAGGGGATCTGTTGCATTTTAGCTTGGGGCCAAGCTCAATCTCAGCCATTCCTATAGAGCATAGCTGAGAAGAGCCACAGCTGTACAAACAGTGAAGTGGTTGGGCTCTTTTAAACCCCCATCCTCAAAGTGCAGTTAGCACTTTGACTCCTGAAGCTCCCTGGGAAAGCCCTATGCCTGGACCATGGTCAAAAATAGCAGCTTTTTGGCCAGGGATTTAGCTCAGTGGCACTGCACCTGATTGCAAATGCAAGGTCCTGAGTTTGATCCCTGGTACCAGAAAAAAAAAAAAAAAGAAAGAAAAGAAAAGAAAGAAAAGATGATGAGGAAGAAGCAGAAGATTTTGGTTACAATTGTTATGGAGGGAGCCGCCCAAGACTGTGGTCACCAGTGGGGCAAATAGGAGCTTGGCCAAACTAGATGACCACAGAGGATGATAAAAAGCCCTGACATTTTCCTGGGGACCTAGAAGGCTACATATATGCAAATGGTTGTGTGTTTGCTAAAGGAAATAGGTCCCCAGCACCAATCTCTGGTTGACCTAAGACCTTGTACAAGCAGAAGTGAAAGCTGAGCAGACTCACAACAGTGTGCAGTTAGAAGGTGGGGCAAACACACAGATTTTCTTGATAAAGATGGAAGACTTAAGGCTCCAGGACTGAGGGGAAACCTGATTGTCAGCAAACTATCAAACACTGCTGGCGAGATATAGGAAGCCAAACCTAAAATAGAAACAGAAATTTCTTAAAAAGGGAACAAAAAACAGTCTCCACACACTACAAGAAATAGAGAATCTAAAGAATTAGTCCAGGAAGATCTGTAATAAAATAAACAACAAGGTAAAACATATCATAGCATCACCAATAAATCCTACTGGAGGGAAATCTTACTGCAGTGTTACTGTAGCATACTATCTGTTGTGTCCATTTTAAACTAAAAGTTAGGAGACATGCAAAGGAAAATGAAAATATGTCTCACACACAGAGAAATTAAGCCTCATAGCCAATGGAAAATATGCCTGAGAGGTCTCAAATGTTAGGCTAAGAAACAAAAGCAGTAAATCAGCTATTATAAATATGTTAAGAGAATTAAAGGAAACTATATTTTTAAAATTACAGGAAAGAATGACAAATATTTCTCACTAAATAGGTAATTCAGCAATGACATAGAAAAAATTTAAAGAGCCAAATAAAAGTTTAGAATTGGAAAGTATAATACCTGAAATGAAAAGTTTCTTAGAAGATATGAACAGTAGATTTGAGCTTGTAGCGAAAAAGAAACAACAAACTTGAAAAATTAGTAATTATGTAGTCTGAGGACCACACTCCCAAAAAAAGGAAGGAAGGAAATAGAATCTCAGAACATGGGGCACCATAAAGCATAAAGATATACATATAATGAAAGCTCCAGGAAAAGAGGAGACAGAAAAAGGCTAGAAAAATATTTGAAGAAATAATTGCCAAAAAATCACAGATTTTGTGGAAAATATTATATTCATCCCCACCAAAAAGATCAGATCCAACCCAAGTGGGATAAATTAAAAGATATCATATCTAAACACAACAGAACCAAACTCCCAAAAGCCCAAGAAAAATAGACAATAGAAAGTAGCAAGAGCTAGGATTGACTCATGACTTGTCTTAAAGATCATGGATTCCAGAGGACAGTGGAGTGGTATATTTAAGGCACTTCAACAAAGAGATTGTTGACCAGGAATTCTATATCTGAAAAAACTATTCTTCAAAAATAAAGTTATTCAGAAAAAAATGCACAGAACTTGTTGCATCCTGGCCAACAAGAAAAACTAAAGAGAGTCCTTTCAGTTGAGGTAACTCAGATGTGCACAGAGAAATAAAAAGCAATAGTAAGACTAATTATATAGGTAAATAAAAGAGACAGTATAAACATATGTTAAATTTGCTTTCTTCTCCTAACTGATTTAAAAATTATATAAGATAATTATAAAACTGTGCTAATGGGCATATGGTTTATTAATGTATCATTTGTATGACAATAGCAGAAAGGAAAAGGGATAGGGAAGGGAGTTGTATCAGAACAAAATTTTATATATAATTAGAACTAAACTAGTATTTCTGTGAAATGGATTATATTGGGTAAGATGCATTTAATCTTAAGAGAACCACTGGGGAAATAACTAAAATTACATAAAACCAAAATGAAACAAAAGATGAAAAATATATTTTAATGATACACTTGAAAAATATTTCCATATGAAACAAAACAAGGAAGTAATGAAAGCACTTAGGAACAACATCACTGAAAGTTCCAAAAGATGTGGAAAATAAATAGCCGAATGGCAAGCATAAATTGTGCTATGTCAATAATTACATTAAATATAAATGGATTAAATACTTCAATAAAAAGATAGAAGTTGTCAGACTGGACTTAACAAAACAAAAAAGGATCCACTACTTATTTTCTATAAAAGATATCCTTTAGATTTGAAGGCATAGATAGGTTGAAAGTAAAAGGGTAGAAAACAACAATGAAAAGACACCGTTTCATAATTGTAACAAAAGGCCTAACACAGGTTACTTATGAAGAAGAAGAGGTGCACTTAGCTAGACGATTTAGAGGCTGACCATGGCAGTGGTTACTTCTGATGAGGGCCCTCTTTCTTGGCCTCATCGTGTCATGGCATGTGTGTTGGTGAGCTTATGTCACCAAATGGGTAGTTAGAGGAAGACTGGTGCCTATCTGAAGCATGCCCTTAATGACAATAAGGACCCTCTTATTGTAATGGTTCTACTTCCCAATGCCACCATCCTGGAGACCAAGCCTCTAATCACATCAGACCTTTTGGGGACACAATTAAATCAAATCCAAGCCACAACAACTAACAGAACAATTAATATCAGATAAAATAATCTTTAAGACTAATAGGTGTTGCTAGACAGAAAGACAGATCAATGGTAATATTCCCTTTATCATTTCATAATGATAAAAGTGTATATTGGACAGGAAAATATAACAATTATAAGCATGTTGACACATACAACATAGACCTATAATACATAAAATAAAACATAATATTCAAGGGAGAAATAGGTAAATCAAAAATAATAGCTAGAGAATTCAACACTTGATCTTAGCCAAAAGGCCAAGAAGTGATAATAGCTAGAGAATTCAATATCTATTCTTAATAATGGCTAGAAGTAGATAGAAAATTACCAAGGACATGAAATGCGTGAACAAGATGACTAACCAGTTCAACATAGAAGACGTCTATAGAACTCTGTACAGAGTAGGGTGTATAATGAATAGTCTCCAGGATAGACTTCTTGCTAAGCCATGAAACAAGCCTTCATAAATTAAAAATATTAATCTGATCATAATGGAATCAACAGAAATTAGGGAACAAATCACTTGGAAATTAACATTTCTGAGTAACCTACAGGTTAATTAAGAAAGCACAAGGGAGCTGGGGATTTAGCTAGTGGTTCCACTGCCTACCTTGCAAGTGCAAGGTCCTGAGTTCTATTCCCAGTACCAAAAAAAAAAAAAAGCACAAGGGAAATTGAAATATTTTGAATATAAGTGAAACACAGCATACCAAGATTTGTGAAAAGTAGTGCTTGGAGGAGAATTTAGAGTTTTATATGTCTTATTAGAAATAAGAAATATTTCAAATAAATAAGCTTTTCCCTCAAAAACACTGAAAAATAAAATAGAAACTAAGAAAGCAGAAGGAAGAAAATAATAAAGATAATAGCAGAAAGCAATGGAACAGAAAAATAAGACAAAATCAATGAAAGCAGAAGTTAAATCTTTAAAAGGAAAAAAATTGATTAATCTTTAACTAGTTTGATGGTCGTGAACTTACAGCATGTGTGCCACTACAGGCACACTAAGCCCTTTCTATCAGCATATGAACCAAATTGCCCCAGCAGCCAAACATTGGATAACGGCTGGGCTGGGTTTTTTTTTTTTTTTTTTTTTTTTTTCTAAAAGAAAACCTCAGTATTCAGGTTTAATTGCATTGTTGGCACTTTGCAATGAATAAGTGGGTTTAGTTTGTGCACGTAGTCTCTAAAAGATTCACCATCACTGAACTAGTTTGATCAAGTAAAACTAGAAATGAAAGAGAAAATTACCATTGACTCCTTAGATACTAGAGTATAAAGGAATATTGTAAACAATTTGACAGCCTAGATAAATTGAAAAACAGACATAGAAAATTATTAATAGATAAATATCAAGCAAAGAAAATGAATTAATAATGAAAAATCTTCCTAAAAAAACCCCCAGGCCCAGAGAGCTCCATGGTGAAATCTATCAAACATTCCAAGGAGAAAAACAATGCCAAACTGCCACAAACTCTTCCAGAAAACAGAAGAAGAAGGACTACTTCTTGCCTAATTCTTTGATTATAACCCTAATACCAAAATTAGACAGGGGCCGGGGATTTAGCTAAGCTGTTCGATGGCCTGCCTTGCAAGCGCAAGGACCCGAGTTCAATCCCCGGTACCAAAAAAAAAGAACAACAACAACAAAAAAAAAAACCAAAAAACAAAATTAGACAAAGATATCACAAAAAAGAAACTATAGAAAAATATAACTTATGAATACAGAAGCAAAATCCACAACAAAATTTTAACAACCTGAATCTAGCAACATGGAAAAAGATTGCATGCCCTCACCAAGTGGGATTTATTTAGGTAACAAGGTTTAACATCTGAAAATCAAGTATTGTAAGGTATCATATTAATAAAACTTAGGACAAAAACTACATGATCATCTCAGTATATATAAGAAAAAACCACTTAACAAAATCCAACACCCATTTGTGATACAAACCCTCAACAAACAGTAAGGAGGGCCTCCTTAACCTGGTGAGAGAAAGTTAACCAGCAAAACCCCTCCCTGTGCATATCACACTCACTGGTGAAAGCTGTAGACCTGCCCTGTGAAATGAAGGCACCACTTCACCCTGGCAGTCAGTGCCATTCTGAGGTTCAGGCCAGAGTAATGAGGTAAGAGAAAGAAATGAAAGACATCCTGGTTTGAAAGAAGAAGTGAAATAGCCTCTTTTATTTACAGATAATGTGGTGCTATACGTAGAAAATCCTGTCTTTGGGAGAGACAGAGAAAGAGGGAGAAGAAATCCACTACTAAAAGTAATAAGTACCAATATGACATCAGGGTCTGAATTATCTGTATTTCTCTATATACTAAATAATCAAAATGAAATTGCAAAATAAATCACATTTACAGTAGCATTAAAAGCATACGATGCCGATGGATAGTTTTGACTAAAGAAGTAAAAGACTTACATGCTGAGAACCACACAACATTGTTGAGGGCAATGTCAGCCCACGACAAACTGATGCTACATATTCATGGAGCAGACAATGCATGTTAAGGTGAAGTCTTCTCCAGGTTATCTGTAGAATCGGTACCATCTTTGTCAAATCAAAGCAGCATTTTTTTCCCCACTGAAATTGACAAAATAATACTAAAATCTATGTGGCATTTCAGAGATGCAAAATGGCCCAAACAATTTTGAAATCAGAGAGTACAATTGGAGGGATCACACTTCTTGACTTCAAAACTTGCAAAGTTTTCCAGAAGAGTGTGGCACTGGTGTAAGGTGGACAGAGCATGGGAACCCTTGTGTTTATGGTGCACTGATTTTGACAGAGGCGCCACACACTTAACAGTGTAGTGGGGAACATTTTTAACAAATGGTGCTGACACAGTCAGATATCCACATGCAAAAAGACAAAACAAAACCCCCCCCAAAAAAGCAAAAAACACCACACACATGCACACATGCGCGTGCATGTGCACACACACACACACACACACACACACACACACACACTAGCTCAAAATTAATCCTGGACCTTAAATGTAAGAGCTAAAATACTAAAATGATAAAACCTTTTAGGATACAATGTATGGGAAAATCTTCAAGATCTTAAATTAGGCAAAGATTTCTTATATAAGACAGTGAAGACCGTCTATTAAATAAAATCTTGATAACTGAATCTCATCAAAATTCAAAAATTTTTGTGCTTCCAATGATACCATTAAGAAAATGAAAAGGCACGCAATAGAGGAGAGTAACTGTGGCAAACCTATGGCACATGTGTTGCACAGTAGGCTATTTGTATCACTGAAAGCTCTAAAAGGTCCATCATCGTTGGACTAAAGCAATTCATTTGCGCAACAACTATCTGATAAAGGGCTTCAGTCTAGAATCAACAGAGAATGCTTACCATTCAGTAGTGGTAAGGCAAATGGTAAGTTCTGAGCAGACACTTTCAGAAGCAGACATACAGAGAGTTGGTAGGTACAGTCATGTGGTACATGATACATTCCAATCAGTGTTGACCATGTGTATGACAGTGGTTTCACAAGATTGTGTTACTGGTCAGGCTGCGAGCATCTCAGTCTGTGTGCTTGTAAGTACAGTCCATGATTTTGGCGCAGGGATGAAATCACCTATTCTGCATTTTTCAGGACATATCCCTCATCAAGTGGCATGAAAAGACTTTTGATATTATTGGTCATTAAGGAATGCAAAGTGAGATACCATTTTATATCAACTAGGGTGACTATAATAGTAAATTTTGGAGAGGACCTGGAAAAATTGGAATCCTGACATGCTACCAGCACATGTATAAGATGGTACCACCACTTTGGCAATTTCTTAAAAGTTCAAAAAGTTTACCATATGACCCATCAGTTTTACTCCTAAGAGAAATTCAGAGTTTGCACACAGTTGTCCTTCACAGCATTCTTTATAATAGTTAATCACTTGAAATACCTGCACTGTCCAGCAACTGGTGAGCAGACAGAGGAAGTATGGTATAGCCATACAGGATTGCCACATGAAACCATGGGGTCCTCAGTCATGCTGGACCCAGATGGACCTGGAAAGCAACACATTGAGTGAAGAAAGGCAGACACACAAGACCAGTGCTCCGTGATCATTCATCAACAGTGCTGGGGAGGGGTGGCACACAGGGACTAATCCTAAATGGGCATGAGGCACCTTCTAGGAGTGATGGAAGTGTTCTGAAATAGATTTATATGAGGATTACACTACTTTGTAAATTACCAAAAAAACAATCACTGACTGTGACCTTGAAACAGGTGAATTGCATGACATGTAAAACATGTCTCCATAATATTATACATATAGAGGGCATGTGGAGTGGATCACAGCACGGTGTGTGTGTTTTTTTACTTTTCTAGAAGTGAGTTTTCAGTATTTTATTTATGACAATTGGGGACTCTTATAAAAAGAGGCAGCAGAGTGTGAGTGTAGTAGCTCACACCTCTAATCCCAGCACTCTGGGAGGCTGAGACAGGAGGATTACAAGTTTAAGCCCAGCCTGGGCAATTTAGGTCAGTACTTATTAAGATCTTGTCTCAAAATTTAAAAACAAAAAATTTAAAGGGATGGGTTTGTAGCTCAGTGTGAAGACCCCAGATTGAGTCTCCAGCACCCCAGAGACACACAGAGAACCACTTATGTTTGTACTGTGTCATAGTGTAAGACTTGTCCTCCTTCTCAACCACAGCCCAGGGTAGAATCATAGTTTAGAGGAAATGGGCCTTGTTTAGGATGGGTGGTCTATAAATAGCCAAGCCTGTGGCCAGGGACAGTGGCTTCTGTTGTTCTTACAGAGCTCTAAAACCGTGGAGTTTCATCACTTGGGTCTTTTTCTGGTCCCCTCTTTCAGGAATCTCCTCCAGTGGGATGGGAGCAGCCAGTGCAGCAGGGCAACTCGTTCCACAGTGCGGCTCCATGGCTGCCTACACAGGCTTGTCTGCCTCTTGCTCAGCATATGGACCTTCCTTCCACAGAGGCGACCGTTGTAGCCATTTTGTGATTAAACTCAGCTCGTCTTTTAAAATACTCATGGCTAGAAGAGAAACACAGTCTTAGAGCACAGGGCTTGACTAGGTCATGGCCATGCACAGCTGTGAACTTCAGAGAGTGTTAGGAAAAATGTAATTATTTTCGTAGCATGAGAACCCACTGTGGATGGCAGAATTTCTCTTAGGGAATAATATATGTGCTTCCCACTCACTGACCACTTAGCTAAATTACGGATTATCTTTAGGAACACAGACAATGTTTGACTTCCTCACTGCAGGGTTCTCAGAGCCTGCCACCATCTGCGTGACTACGGCCCACGTGCTTCCTGACATAAACATGAAGTCCCTGTGGGCTTAGAGCAGCTTGGCTGCGTGGAGTTTTCAGAATCCCTGTACTTTTTCCAGTTTTAACTTTGAAGCAGGGCTCTTTCCTCCTTTCAGATTACAGCACAGCAAAGTTTGAAGAAAGGGTACCCTGCATCTGCCAGCCCAGCCCCCACAGCCTGACTAGCAACCAATAGGTGTAGGGACAACAGGCCTGCGGCCAGACCCTGCTGGGGTTATCACTCCCAGTACCCTGTGGCTTTGTTCCCAAGCTCCAGGCAGTGGAGGATGCTGTCATCAGAGCACCCTTGAGAAGAGGGGTGTTATCAGCAGACTAACACTGATTCCCACTCCCTGGATGAAGTCTTCTTCAGACGCAGCCTATCAGGCCTCCCAGCTGCTACTGTTCTAGATATGGCAGGAAGTCGCCTGGAAACAGCAGGCGCTCATGGCCTCAGTAGCTGAGGATTTCCCAGGCTCTGGCTCCACTCCGAGCAGGTTACAGCAGAGTAGAAAAGTGCAGCCGACGTGTCTGGCTTGCAGATGGGGAGGGCTGAGCAACACTGGGTGGGTGTGGAGTTTTCTCTGCGCTGCTGAGCAGATCATTAGGGTATGAGGAGGCCTCATTTTGCCTCCCACTAACATGGGCTGGCACAGCCTATGTGGGGCTCTAACCCTCCTGAGACTCCTTGCCTTAAAAGCATTGGATTTTAGTGTCCCCTTCCCTTGTTTCTGCACATAAAGTGGATGGGCTTGCAGTTAGTTCCCTGGGTCTCCACATATGCTTTGGCAGGGCTTGGAGGTTCACCTCGGCTAACGCTCTAAAGATCCAGGGCTGCAGCTGAGACGGAGCAGCTCTGCAAGCAGAGTTGCCACCAAAGGTCAGAAAGGGAGGAGCCCTTCACCCTGCAGACACAGGCCTTGCCAGGGGACACCAGGCAGGCTGCACCCTCCCTCGGGGACAGGGAAGAAGTGTGAGTCAGTAAAACTGGGGGGGCACACCCTATAAAATATTTTCACCATTAGCAACCTGGTTAGCATCTGCAAGTGTTTTAGTTCTAGAAATTACATTTCAGGGCATTTCCTTTCAATTGCAGTCCCCAGATGAGATTGGTTAGGGCAGCAGAGGTGCCCCTGTCACGTGGCCCTTCGGCATCCGCCATGCGTGCTGTTTGCTGCCCTTGGCCAAGCTCCCTGCTTTCACAGCATCAAACTTAGAATCCCCTGTATATGCCCTTTCCTTTTTTTCCACAGTAGCTGTTGCCAGCAAGCTGTAAACTACCGTATATCACTCTGATTTAAGAACCTAAACTTTAAAGCAAATTAAACTCTTGTTGACATTGTAATAAAAATCAGAATGGAACTGAACAGCTCAGTAAAAGTGAACTTCAATTATTTTTGTGGATTTCACATTGTTTCCTGGGCTTCCCAGACTCCCAGTACAGCGAAGTTATTTCCTCTTGGCAGATGGCTAGAGAAAAAGAAGGTAGAGGAATGGATGGAGTGAGGTGGCAGACGCTGGCGGGGTCTACAGAGGAAGCCAGGCTCCGTCACCTGGAATATTTGCTCTGGCTTGACTGGCGGAGTCGGCAGCCACACTGGAAAAGCAGCTAGTGTGTGTTTGGGAAGGGTGGGGCATCGTGTAACTTTTTTTTTTAATGCATTTTAATTTAGGAAAGGAGCTCAAAAGTGTTTGTCAAATCTTGTCTGCTAATTAGGTGCTTATGTTGGATTAAAAGAAAAGTTAAAAGCAGTTGAAAAAGCCTTTGAAAACGTGTTCAGACCCCGGCAAAGGCACGTAGTGGCCGATCTTTCCTCTGTCCCCCTTCTTTGTCCCCTTTTCTCTCTCCGGCTCTTTTTCTCTCATTTCCACCTTATCTTTCATCACCATATTAACTGGAATGTTTGAATTTTTTTTTTTTTTTTGTAATTCTTCCTTTGCTGAGATGGAAACGGCAGTTTCCACTGGACTAAACGCCAGCTTTCCATCTGTGGTAAAGTCCTGTCGAGGTAACATAGAGCTACAGTACTGTCCAGCAGCCTGTGGATGGAAAGAAATCAGGCAATTTATGAATTTAAGGGCATCTCTCGGGAGGTGTGGCAGGCTTTCTTGGAGGTGGGATTTACCTGGGCTCCAAGCCAGGTGCCACGGCCTCCACGTGATTCTCCTGTGGTCACTTCCTTCTATTTCCTGTTTCCCTACTTTTAAGGCCTGGCTGGCAGCAGGGTTCATGACCTGTGGTTCATAACGTGCTGATACCCACCAGTTGCTGTCTATAGACTCAACTCTCCGCTACCACCAGCATGTTGAGAGCTGCTGCTGCTGCTGCTTCTACTGCTGCTTCTTTTTCCCCCAAGGGCATCAGATTCAGAGTCCCAGCCACAGGGATGGTGAAACCTCTGCTTACTAGCTAAGGACCCAGATGCAAATCTTCCCTGATGGCTGAGCACTCAAAGGGGATTACAGGTCTGCCCCTAGGGCAAGTTTTTACCCTGGTCAACAGCTGCCTACATGTAGAGACATCCTCTCGTTCCTTACTCCCTGCTGGCTCTGGGGGTCATTTAAGCAGTTTTGATTCCTTTGATTGTGTCATTGATCTCCATTTGATCAGGACTTGACAAATTCCAAGTGTTATGACAAAATATGTAACCGGAGTCCTGCACGCAGGTGCTGGTCTAATTCTGCACTAGGCACAGTCATCTGGTATCCTAGGGAGGAGAGTGAGGAGAACTAATCAGTGAGAGCCCTGCACTTTGACCCCATCTTCTGAAAACTATCTGAGAGTACCTGGCTCCTCTTCCAGAGGTCTACACCAGCCCCACAGAGAAAAGGCCAGGTTAGTATCTGACTCATGAGACATTCATGAAACTCAAGACACTGCCTTGGTTTCAGGTGAATCACACCCACAGTTCACTACAAAGCCATGTGGATGCTTAGGCTGAATCCATATTTACTGTGAACAAATACCTCTGGACAGAATGTTCAACATGTTTCAGTCTTTCTTCTGAAGACATATTATGTTTTTTGGGTTTTTTTGGTTTTGCAATATTAGGGATTGAACCCAGGCCATTGCTCATGCTAGGCAAGTACTCCATTGAGCTACATCCCCAGCCCTGAAGACATGGTATAAACCTCTTTCAGAAATCAAATTGAGGTGACTAGAGGAATCGTTAATGCTACTTTTTCCAAAAAAAAGCCTTTAGCCCTCCAAGAGGAAAGAATTTCACAATCACAAGACAATATGTAAATTACTGATGGTGATTTCACCAGAGCCAGCAGTGAGAGTGGAGAATCTGCCGATGGATGAGTTGGTCCTTGTTTTGTGTCTGGATCCTGAAACTCCAGACAATTTATAACTGCCCCAATTCCATCCCTGAACAATGTTGTGTTGGTATCACACTGTGCTATCACAAACGTGCAATTTTCATATGTCCACTAATGAAACAAAAACCACCTAATATTTCTGTTATGTCCTACGTACTATAGGGCTATAAAACCATCAACTCCCTCACCCTTTAGAATACTGGAATGGATTTGGACAGAATAAATGAGGAGAGATTAAACAACCAAAATTTAAGTAGCAAATCTAGGTGTCAGGGAGTAAGGCACTGCTCTCATCCTGTACCTGATGCCATGGAGGATGAGATTCCAGGATCTTGCTCTGGAGTTAAAGGGCTGGGGGTCTCTGCAGAAAGGACAAGTCAGGTGAATGTACACAGAACTCTTTGCAAAGTCACATGCCTCCACCTTCGCCAGTGCCTTTCAGTGGCAGAAGCTTAGAGGTACATCTATCTGTACAGTCTGGGAGGGGTCTGGGCTGAGTGGGAGAACTTCCTCCAGAGAACAGTTTGTGAGCATGTCCATCCTGTGTAGTGAGAACTGCTCCATCATGGCCCCTGGCTTGTGCCAGACATCCCTCTTGTGTCCCTTGCCTGTCCCATCTGTGCTCCGAAGAAGTCTGCACCACACTGGGCTGGAAGTGGTCCGTAGGAGCCGAGGTCCAGTCCTTCAGCAAGGCCTGGTGCTAGGAGTCCCCAGGGGTGTGCATTGTTACACAAAGTCAATTAGAGTGCGTGCGTGCCTGCCCTGTTGATTTGATTTAGGACTAAGGAAAGCTCCAGTAATGTGCAATTACAAGGAATTTAATGGCCCTTTATACTGAATGCAACTTCCATGGCACCTAATATACTTTGATGAATTACTCATTATGTGCAATGTTGGAATAGCCTCCATAAAGATTAATAATTGGATAATCAATACAAAAATTCAATCTTGGGATTTTTCCACTCCAGGGTCAATATGTGCCTCCAGATCTTGGGGCATCTCATTTGCCTGCATGTTTCTGACTTTTTTTCCTCCATCTCCCTCCTCTTTTTTTTTTTCCTAGTTAGAAATCTCTGATAGAAACTTTCCCACTTGGATACTGTGCACATTTCCTCATGCCTTCTTTGTCTTTCTACGCAGACCTGTTCAGAATAAAGAAACCTGTAGTTTTGTCAGCTCCATAGGTATCAGTGGCTGGGCAGTTTTGCTCTCAAGGTGGCCTCAGTCCAGCGGGTGAGGGGAATGCATAAGATCATTAAAGAGTCATGCGGCAAGAGCTGTGACAACACCTGGTGCCACCAGCACAGTGGATTGGCAGGTGTCCTTTCATAAGATAACTGTGAGGGCAAAGGGTGGGCTTGGGTCCATGCTACTTGGTGCCTACCCTGGAGCCATAGTGGGGTGGCAAGGTTCTGGATGACTAGGGAGGAGGAAGAGAAGCCTCAGTCAAGGAGAGGCAGGCTGAGAGGTGTCCACAGCTGTCCTTAAATCCATAGGGGGCAGATGGAAGGGGCACAGGGAGCTGAGGTGGTCAGACCTCCTACAGGACAGAGCCTCCTTGGCCAAGGCTGCAGTGCCACAGCTCGGCTGCAAGAGGAGGTAGACCACAGTGCTGGAGAAGAGAAGAGCAAAGGCGTGGGTGGGAGGGAAGATAGAAAGATGGCCCCAAGGTGCCCCAGCAACCATTTGGACTTTCTACTGAGATTCAGTCAAAGGCTTTGCTCTAGAAGATTGAAAATCGAAAATATACAACAAGATCCTTTGGCCCACTTGCCCCTGGCATCTCTTCACCCCCTGAAAATTAGGGTAGTTTTCAGTTATCTTACAAAAACTCACATCTCCACATTTTTCTCCCTTTCCCTGTACTTTAGAGTTATGTTAGATTTTTCCAGTAGAGCCTACCATGGAGGAAAAGGACTGGTAGGTGGCCTGTGGCCATGCATAGGATCCAGAGCTGCCTCCATTGGAGGTTTTCCTCCTGCTTTTGGCTTGTGCTGCCTTTGACTTATCTGCCAGCAGAAAAGCTCTCAGGACACTGGGGTCCTGCCCTGTGCTCCTCATGACCAAGCTGTTGCAGAGCCCATGGACAGGGGTGAGTTGGCCTTTGTCCTCACACTCTGAGTTGCTATAGTGGGTGCTGTAGACCCTCAGTCGGGGGGGCTGACCTCACCTCATGTCAGAGGGTCAGGCCAGCTGTACACAGCAGCATAGACTCACAGAGCCGCTGAGTCTACTAAGTAAGCTGCGTGTGAACACCAGGCTCTAACTGCGCACTCACCGGTGCCAAGCCACCCTCCCTATACCTCTCAGTTCATGGCCTCACAGGAATTTAACCTAAAAGGCATGGAATTCATTAACAGTATTTCAATATAGTACTATAACAATCATATCACTGTGATACTGACAATATAGACAAAAATCTCCGGAAGTATTAGTTTAACACCTTTCTTAATACTTAAGAAAGCCCTGGGAAGCTGTGTCAACTCTCATAAGATCGGAGCAACTGCCTTCAGCTGACCTGTACCCAGCAGGTGAGCTGGAGAACTACTTCAGATGATGGTGATTCAGGACCAGGGTGGTACTGCCCTTGCCCCAACTCTTCAGCCAGAATCTTATTGCAGCATATGCTTTCAGTTTTTAAAAACCAAGTCCAAAATTTCTTCTTCACGATTTGAAGGCTATTTTAAGAGAATTTAAAGGTAAAGAGAACTCCCCCTTGGTATGTGGACATGGTCTGCAGTGGTGAAGCACCAGAGCTGGCCAGTCATCAGCATCTTCCTCCCTGGCTTGGGTGCTTTCTCTGAAGGTGGGGCCTTAAGCTTGCGTGTTTCTGCCATGCACAGGAGCAGGGGAGTGGTGAGCTCCCTCACACTCACCACTAAGGGTGATGAAGCATGATCACACCCACTTCATCTACCCCTGCTCAGCGGTTGTTGTTAAGCTGTTTAAAAATCAAATCTCTATACATCTTTTTCTAAGTGGTTATTTTCTTACATGAGCACAATGCAGCTATTTCACCTGACAAAATTGCTGGTAATTATTGGGTAAGGTGAGGATTTAGTTCAGAGCCACATAAAGCAGGTTCCACTTCCTGTGAATGCAGGAGCAGGTGGCCTTGAGCTGTCTCCTTTGCCTGTTTAATGACCAGCATGTCCTAACTGAAGCCCAGCACAGCATCTCCGTCTGTTGGGGGTTGGGGTTTCAGTAGGTGCCTCTCTGCCAGGACCTGAAGTCTGGCTTCTGTGTCACGGTACTGAACTTTTGACCCTCTCTCTCGTTACTCCACACTTCAAATGGCAGTAATTAGGCTTGACCTTCTCATTGACTAAGTTCCTAAGATGGGAGACTGGCCTTGTTTGTGTCATTTCCATCAAGAACCTCAGCCTCATGCAGAAGCAGCCAGAGAAGGAATTCCGTGTCTCCATAGCGAAGTGACAGGGTGGAAGAAAAACTTAAAACCCACACTGGGCACTGTTCCTTGGGTCCATTGATCATCATTAAAAAGGGCTTTTAGATTTTTTTCAATTCTGTTAATTCTGTTTAAATGATAATTTCATAATTTGGGGAGATATATTTTCTAGTAGTGCAAAAAAGTTCTGGAAAAATGCTTGTTGGTAGTTTAATGATCCTGGTGAGTAATTGCTGAATGAGAGTTTGGCATAGATAAAATAGTAGCTGGATAATACGGAAACATTCTCCAGCCTGCATCAGATGGAAGACTGGAAGGACAGTCCTGCTGGAACCTCCCGGCCACGTGGCCAGCCCTGCGCCCTGCCTCGCTAGAGTTTCCACCACGTTTGCTTGCTCCGGAGTTTTTAGGCTAAATAGGGAAGCAGGCACTTAAGGTAGGAAAATCATTCTGTCTTAACGGCTGACAGTCCTGCCTAACAGTAGTGCTCATCAGCGCCAGCCCTACTCCAAATGGAGGGTCATGTTTTATTAAAACTGTGACTTGTTGTCACTCAGTCCCTTCGCTGTCCCATTCTCCTCTTCTAAAAATAGCAGCCCCCGTGGCGGTGGCTGATTATGATTAAAAGATAAAAATAAATGAAGGCTGAGATAGGCCCAGGACACAGGAGTAAGACAAGAGCTTACTTTTTAATGAAAGCCAAGAAGCTGTGCTATTTCCACTGCTTCCCAAAGCATCTTTGAAAATAAGATTTTGGGGGACGTTGCAACTCTGTATTTTCGGAGTTACATTGGTCACAGTGCTCTCAGGGTAAGCTCCCCGCGTCCCTATCCCTGATTTCATGGCGTGCTGCTGTGCCTCTGGAGGTGCTAGGGGAGCTGTCAAGTGGACAGCATGGTCATGTAGGCTGCCAGAAGGAAGACTGGTAGCAAATCAAAACCTTTACTTGTGAAGGAGGAAATATTTACAGTTGACTTCCTAAGAGGTTGTCTCTTCTCAAGAAATTGAAAACCCACATGAGAGGTAGCTCTGCAGTTTTCACGGTGCATGTAACTAAGCTGTCTCTTGTCCTGGACCATGTACACTTACAGTGAAACAAAAGCAGTTTCTTCTCTCATTCCTATTTTCTGATCTCTAATTTGTGGCTTTAATCATCATATTTCTTATGTCCTTAGCTCAGACACACCTTATAGTACCTTAAATAAGAACCAAGTGACTCTAAATGTATATAGCAAATGGAAAAATTGAAAACTGTACATTCAGCAACTCATTGAAACCATAAAAGAGTGGGCAAATACATCTATCATACCCCTTTATAATGAAAGGTACAGCAATGAAAATCTATATGTTCATTAGGATTTTTAACCACCATCAAATGGCTTCATGTTCCAAGAACTATTAAATATTACACAAGTTTAGTACGATAGTCATAATTTGTATACTTCTTAGAAGTTGGTCGTTTAAGAATAAGATTCAGCTTGAGATATTTCTGGTTTTGCCTGTGTCTACCTAAGTCATTATCCTCTTAGGTTACACTCCTAACTTTAGCTAAAGGTGTATTTTCTGGGAAGGTTAGCAAATGCTTTTTGTAATTATCTTTTAGTTATAGGAATGGGAAAGAATGTCCTTCCTGTTTTGTTTTGCTCTCCAGAAAGTTATTTTGGCTTCTCTTAAAAATAAAAATGTTCTTGATGACTTGAGGTCTGTGAAAAATAGCATTTTTCTGTCCCTCAGAGGAAAGTGTAGTAAGCAAGAGGCCGTCGCTTTGTGCTGCAGACTTATTGTTGCGCAGCACTGACTGCAATGGTGAGCTTGGCAGGGAGAATCTGTGGGTGTGTGCACAGGCATTGCTGTGGGAAGGCAGCATACACACTTGGTGTGGATTCCTGGAGGGTTCATTCAGGTCTCCTTCTGAGAGAGGACAAGGGAAGCTCCAAGGAAAGTTCTCTTACAACCAGAAACAAAAACATGACTATCTCCTGGGGCAGCCAGTTTGCTAAGATCAGTAGGTAAATGCTGTTGATTTCTGAGATTCATGGCAATATTTTTTCTTTATTGGAGCCAGCATGACAACTAAGGAGGAAAATGCTTTCCAGTGTGTTTATGTAATTAAGTTAACACTACCTATGTCAACAGATATGTATTTAAAAATTGACTCAACAATATTTTTTGGGGGGGCCAAGTATGGTCCAGTTAAACTTTTTAAATACAAGGGTTAGGCACTATCTGGGTTGACACCGCTGAATCAGATTTCTCATTCTTTAAACCTAAATTCAGTTTCTAAGAGAGTAGGACTGAGGCAGGTCTGAATACCATGGAGAAAATTCTGGCCTTGCCTCTCCTGGCTTCACATTCCCCAGGTCTCAGGGGTGTTAACCAGCCTCAGACTTTTGCAGATCATCCCCCTATTCTCCAGTGGGTCCCACCAAGGAAACAGGATGGATAGGACCACACTGGTGCGTGGGCAGTAAGGCAGTGGCAGCTCAGTTTTGTCAAACTATCTTTTTCCATTGTTTTACCCATCAGCTCTGGTGGCCTTGTCTGATTTGAGGGAAAGACAAAACTAATATTTGCATTGACCTAGAAAGTCCTACGCAGATATTTGCTCTGATAACAAAAGATTTACATGTGCATGGTGGGAAATCTGGAGACTAAAGCACGGCAGCACAGAGAAACCCTACAAAGTCACCAGGGCACCATTTTGAGCCATGTGCATGGGCGTTGGATGTGCGGTTCAGCACTGCTTTGCATTTGCTTTAGACCCTGTGACTTCCACTCAGCTGCTTGGCTCATCTTTCTCTTTTCGACAACCAGTAAACCGAAAGTTCACCAGAAAGCGCGAGTGCACAAGTGAGTCTTTCCTAAAGCCGAGTGATCACAGCACCTGAGTACTTTGCTTGGTGGAGTGTTTGAAGTACATTGTGCTATCGTAGAGACCTGGGAAAGGCTTGAGACCCCTCACTGAGCTTACCCTGCCAAGCCCTCCCATAGCAGTGCCACCACTCCTGCCCTTCCTTTGCTGTGTGAGGTCTGGCTGACCTGACTCTGTCTCCAAAATAAGATGCAGGTAACATTTACCTCCTAAGAGCTGCACAGGACGAGACACCTGTGTCAGTCATCCTGCACACGGTGTCTCAGGGAATGTCAGGTGAGCTTGCAGAAGGCATGCTCTGTTCTCAAACTAGCAACGGCAACCTTCATCCCTGATTTGGCCTTCCAATACAGGAGGAAGCTATTTCTCCTCCACTGAGGAGTCCCCAGTGCGTGGAGTAGAAAGGGGTCTTGCCAAACCTCTTCACAGTTGGGGTTCAGGGCACCAGTTGGGTGAGGGAACATATCCACAGTCTGGCAGGATTTGGGACATAACGGGAAGATTGGCACCCCCACCCACCGCCAGAGTTGGTCCATGAGGCAAAACCAAAGGTTAGGGGTGGGGATTAAGAAATGTCTCAGAGCCTCGTCTGCCAGGAGTTCGTTCCAGAGTCCCAGCAATGATTTGAATGGCACAACAGGAAAGTATGGAGAATTCTGGCCTGAGAAAAGTTGAAAAATCTTTGGAAATGGTTGACTTCAAAACCATTTGAAAAGTTTAACCTGCCTCATCCCATGGATACTTTTGCAATACAGAAGGTCAAGTCAGGCTTTAAAACAAACAATGCCTGGATAGTTTCTAGTGTTGTTTCTGCCCATTTTTAGGCCGTTGCTCTTCTTCTCAGGGTTCATTTTCTATCTCAGCTATTATCGCAAAACATGCTGGATCTCAGGGATGTGCTGGACTGCAGGATCCCAGGCTGGCCTCTGTAGTGATTCTTTCTTGGTACAACTTAAAGTGATATATTGCCACATTATTCAGAATGCCTGCTGTGCAAAGCCAAACACTTGCATATACACTGTTCCTTCCCTAGGACCCTTGGCCGTCAAGGTATATGAGATTAACTTTTGTGGAGGCACAAGAAATAAGCTGCTGCAAAAGCAGGATGAAAGAGGGCCAGGGATTTAGCTCAGTGATGCTGCTGCCTGCCGCTCAAAGTCCTGAGTTCAGTCCCTGGTACCAAAAAAAAAGTAGGTTGGAAGACAGAATGAGAGGCCAAGACAGAAACAGAGGGGCCATTTTGATGTCAAATTCAAAAATGGACTTGAAACCAAGAAATTCACTGAGGTGTGTCAGGCCCGAGCTTTCCCCCCGAAGCCTTGATCATGTTCGAGTGTTCAAACCTCCCACCATGCTGCGGGGATTTTTGAATGAAGCTTCTGAGCTGTCATGTCAGCAAATCTCTGATGTCCACCAACGCCTCTTTAGCAGTGCTCGCTCATCCCGCTGTTTGAAGCCCGGGGTGCTGACGTGTCCTGTTTGTTCTCACAAAGCCACAGAAAATAAACGGCAGTTCAGGCTGCATGTGGTTCCTTTGGTCACTTCCCCCACCCTCCCCTCACCTTTTTAAGAAAACTTACAGCATATAAAAGCTAGTACAGGAGAAATGACTAAAAAAAAAAAAAATAGCTATTTAGCTCAACTAGGAAGAGACCATGTTTATATGTTTGTGTGGTAGTGGTGTTTGTGAGTGCATCTGTTTGCTGGTGTTTTATTCGAAGAGGCATGTGCCACAGAAAAGTGACAATACATGCAACCCTTGACCTGTCCTCATCCCAGGGACACTGAACTTGCAGCACCTGCAGGTGCAAACAGGACCAGGAACAAGGGAGACAGTGTGAGAGTGGATTTGAAAGAAAGTTGGTTATCCCAAACACCAGAAACTCAGTGTCTCCGTACCCTAGTCACCTCTCCAATCCCAGCCTAGCCAATCATCTGAGTCTTTTCATGCCTTTCCTGGGGAATTCTTTTTATTATTATTGTTATTTTAACTCACATATAACACTGTGAACTTGCCAGTAGGACCACAAGGCCAGAGCCTGGAAGGGCCAGTGGAAACCAGCCTGTCCACACAGGGGTGGGCTACCCATGCTCCATCTCTATCAGGCCTCAGCTTCAGCATCTAAAGGACCAATGGCCACCATTTCACTTTTCTGAGCCATCTGTGGCTTCTCCATTGGCAACACTGGCCACTACAATATCTACTCCCTCCTGCAACTGTTGCAAGGACCAAAAATGACATGTAGGAAGGCTGTGACTCCATGAAGGGCTACATGAATGTTGGGTAAATAAAAAGTTTGCTCATTCCTTAAAACTTGACTTGAGATCCTTAGATGCTTTGAAAAGCCAACACTTGAGAAATGTGGAGAAATGTTGCTTAAAAGCTAGGCATTGAAAGGGCAAAATATATGAAACAACTTTCAGACTCTCACAGATTCCTTTTTGGTTTGCAATGTTCTCAATATAGTCATACAAAAACCCATGAGTGAAACCTGAGATATGAGCTATGGATGTTTCTCCACAGTGTGAGGTTTTACTGTCAGCCTTTTTCAAAAGGGCATTCAAAATGAAGAAACCAGTTATATGAAAGTTCATTTGTTGTAGTTAGGAAGGACTTTTCACCTTGGTGGTGACCTACATAGCTCATATGTGGACAGTCATGAGCACTCTGTGTTGAAGTAGGAAGGACCCCGCTAATATTTACAGGAACGGTGAATATGATTGGAAAGCTCTGCCTGCACTTTGGACTTTGTAGTTTTTATATATATATATATTTTTTTTTTCAAAAATGGCTATTCACTCAATTCCAGGCATGTACATAGAGGTGGGTGAGAGTGTGGGTTTGTGAATGTGAGACCTAGGGACACACAGCCTGTGTCATCATCCCAGATTATAACAGGGATTCAAATCACCACACTTATGCTTTAGAAAAAAGAAAAACCAATAGTTTCCACCTTAGGAGCATTTTATAGAAAATCAAATATAAGGGAAAAAACCCTTCTTATTAAATTGAATTGTGGTCTAACAGTTTGCCACATCCTGTTGAGGGACATCTGACTAAGTAAGCAGAGCAGAGGTTCCTCTTTCAGGCATGTTGTGAGGGTCACATGTCACCTGCAGTTCAAAACACCTCTATAAAGAGAAGCCTTCATGCTGGTGGAAAAGCTGAATAAGAAGGTGGAAATTATCAGTGGAGAGAAGAAGGCACTGTGTGAACCCGTGGGTGTCACTGACATGGCCATATCAGAGAGAAAGCCACCCAGAGGAACCAGCAGAGCCCAGGGCAATGTGGGCTGATAGGGACCCGGAACTGTGACCTCATGGAAGAGAACAGTGGGGGCAGGAAGGGGAGTCGGATCCTCAGCCTAGACATCGGCCAGCCATGCTCGTCAGGTGGGACCTTCGCTCACTGTGAAATGGGACCCAAGCGTCCCTCTCAGGGTCATGGCAGAGCTTCTGTCTGTGGAAAAGAGCACCTTTTCATGTGGAGATAGCTGTGTGGCCCATCACCACTGTGCTTGGTATCCTCGTACTACCTCAACAGTGTGGGCAGTTTGGTGGAACATCATTGTCATGTTCTTTCACTGTTGCCCATCCTTTATCTTTCTTAGCTGCTCCATGTACCACTCGGTCCCATGAAGAATGTGGGAAGATCCTAGAGGATGTTTGAACTGGTGTAGTGGCTCTTGTGCCTCCCTGTGAAGTTGGAGGCATCATGATCCTATCCGATGCAGTGTAGCTTGGCCAAGAATGGAATCTGCCCACACAGCATTTCCACCTCAGCCTGTTGGGGGAGAGGATTGGTCATTCACCTGAAGCCATGTGGCAACAAGTGCTCATTGGCAGGCCTTGGGTCCCCCTGAGAACTCAGTGACTTACCTATCAGGACCGAGAAAGCAAAGTGGCCCACTGCAGCCAGCGGGGGACATGCGGAGCTGGAGACTCAATATGCATTTTCCCCAGTCCACCCTGGGCTCTCCCTCCGAGGCTCAGGTGTCCCAGTGGGCAGCAAGGGGAAGCCCATATCTCATGTTTCTTCCTCTATTACCTTTCAAGCAGATATTATTTTCCTGTGGTCTGTAGGATCATGAGTGACTAAAAGATTCTCTGCTGCTTCACTTCATGCCTCTACCCTCTCCTAAGAATCTTTATTACCCTCAGATCTCCTGCTGTCCCATGATTATTACTCCTCAGGCCCTTGTTTCCTTGCATCATTATTATACCTCTGCCCTCCCTTATATCCATACAATTATTATTCCTCAGAATTACCTCCTGTCTCATTTGCTCAGGCCTCCCTCTTATATCATCATTACTCAGACCTCCCTCATATCCCACAGATTACTCCTCCAGCTGCCCTCAGAGCTCATTATTATATCATTAGTCTCCCTCCTGCCACATTGTTGCCTGTCAGACCTCTCACATCCCATTCTTCTTCAGACTCCTTCACATCCCATCATTATTACTCCTCAGAACTCTCTCACCTCCTCTTCAGAACTTCCTTCCCTCCTCATCACTGTTACTCCTCAGATCTGTCTGCACTCTTCATCTTTTTTTTTTGGTACCAGGGATAGTACTCAGGACCTTATGCTTGCAAGGCAGGCTACTGAGCTAAATCCCCAGCCCAACTCTTCATCCTTATTTCTCCTCAGGCTCCCGTTATCTCCTCAGACTTCTTACCCCTCCTTCACCCTTATTACTCCTCGGGCCTCCCTTACATCCCCTCAGTGTCACTCCTCAGAACTCGATCACATCCAGTCATTACTCTCCCAAACTTCCTTCCCTCCTCCTCATCACCCCTCAGAACTCTCTTCTCTCCCCCTCAGACCTCCCCTCTCTTCATCATTATTGCTTTTCAGACCTCCCTGACATCCCATGATTATTGCTCCTCTTTTGTGTTCTCCTCACTACCTCTCAGACTGCCTCCTCATTTCACCATTATTACCCTTCAGACTCCCCTTCTCTTATCATTATTACTCTACTCCTCAGACCATTACTTTTCAGGCCACCCTTCTGTCATCCTTGTTACCCCTCAGACCTCCCTCATATCTCATCATCGTTACTCCTCAGCCCTCTCTTCCATCATGATTATTAGGCCTCCCTCCAGTCCCGCTATTATTACTCCTCAGTCCTTCCTCATATCTCATTATTATTATGCTTCAGATCTTCCTCCAGTGCCGTCATTATCCTCAAACCTCCATCCTGCCCCATCATTAGTATTCTTCAGTCCTCTTTCCACCCCTCAGTCACTGTTAGAATAGATTTCTGGTCTATTGCTCAAGTCTCCCTTAGATTTGAATGAGCACTATAACCCAAGCTGTCTTAGTGTAGTGCATTGGAACATTTTCTCACTTCTCCTTGTGTGAGACTAGTTCAAAAGTACCCGAAGCCTGTGAAATTTCTTCTTCCTCTGAATAGGTAGCTTATTTCACCATTTTGGCCCCTGCAGACATCTTTCCAGGCCTGCCTGCCCACCTGCTGCCCAGGTGAGGGTTACTGGCCCTGGAGCTTAGGGCTGGGTGTTTGTCCAGACTCTGTCCCTACATGAGAATCTGATCTGGAGAACAGACATCCAGAACTATCTGATACCCCAAGCTTAGGGCCTGAATTAGATGCCCCATAGCAACTTGTAACTGTCAAGGCACCAGAGACAAACTGTGAGGTGGTTGTTGTTACAACTTGTGTCTCCACCTCCTCACCAAAGGAGTAGTAAACAAACCGAGCCCTTCTCCTTTGGGAATAAGAAATCCTAATTGCAAACAAGCCTTTGTCTTCTTAACAAAATGCCTTTAAAAGAATCTGGAGATTCCTGGTTTTTCTTCGTCAAATGTTTGTTGATGTGGCAATGATAAGGCAAAGTACAAATTAGACTTGTGCCTCTTTACGAAAAAGGCCAAGGGAATGGAGGAGGCAGAAGAGTTAAGTATCTCTAGTTCTGGGCATCCTGCCTTATGATGGGGCACCCTCAGCACCCTGCCTCAGCTGGATGAGACAAACGCAGCACAGAACAATGCCTAGGGGCAGCAGAAAGATGAGAAAAGCCCTGTGGCTTTCAGTCAGGGACACATGCTGTACCAAAGAGACGGCTTCTGCCCTCCCCGTAGCCTGCTGCTCAGAGCTTCCCAGAGCTGTGCAGTGGCCCTGCACCCATCTGTGGAGTGTCATGGAAAGTGCCAGTAGCTATGGAACTGCCCGTGTGCACTCTGGGGACAAGTTGGGTCCTGAATGCTGGTCCTGGACCAGCCGTGAGCACCTGGGCCATGTTATTTCCTCATTAGTGGCTTCGTAGAGTCACAGGGCAGGAGGGAGCCTGCCTGCCTTCTGATATTTTCTGTCTTGAAGGCCAGGACCCTCTTCTAAGTGTGGCTGGCATCCTGTGGTCAAAAATCGAGCCCAGATTCCCTCAGAGGGACCCCAGAATGATGACCACCTATGGGAAGCTAGCCTGGAAGCCAGCTGGGTGCTTCTGTATTTGTTAGTGAGCTTGGCTCCTGGGAGAGCAGCCCAGGATGGCCCTGGCAGGCTCCTGGTAGGGCCAGTCAGGACAGTGGTGGCTGGGCTGGGACTGTGGGGTGCCTCACCCTACACAGGGTCTCCTGCCAGGCAGCCCCTCTGGGCAAGCCCATGTTTTGTTTGTGGCCAGGGCTCCTTCTGCTATCAGTTCCCATGACACAATTCCTGGTTCTCCCATCTACGTTTATTATTGTTATTCTTAAAAATAGTTGGAGTGGGGGTGTTGAAAGGGAGTTTAGGGAGGGAGCAGGGTGATGAAACACACACCCACTGGTGGCTCCAGGAAGCCTCTCTAGACGCCAGGCCTCAGAGGTGCACAAACTTTTATCTGGGCGCAGGCGCTCCAGCCATGGCAAAGGGAAACCTGGGCAGTTCCGTGACGTCAGTGCAGGCTTCCCACCTCCCAATTCTGCTAGGAAAATGGGATGTGGTGACAGCCCGCCTGATGACATTTCCTATCACAGTGCCGATCAGGTGGCCACAGTGGAAGGTGGGGTGGAGAGAGGGGATGTTGTGCGGCCCAGCGATGGCCTTTGCCTGCTCTTCTTGTTTCCTGTCCATCTGCCAGAAATCACACACTGATAGTGACCATCATGGTGGACGCTGTGCCTTGACCATTTACAGGGAAACAAAGTAAAGGAAAAGCCCCAAAGGGAGCCACCTGGTGTCTGTAGGGACCCTTCTTTCAGCTGCTAGGCAAGGCCCTGTCCTGGAGGGACCATGTGTGTCAATGTGCCTGCTTTGTAAATCCAGGAAGCGTCATGTGTTAACTCCTGCCCTAGAGAGGCGCACTCAGCATCAGAGCACCCGATGCCTGTCCCAGGCGGGCAGCATTGCATCTCAGGGTTCCTTGCCACCATGCTGGTGGACCAGAGTGAAGCTGAGTGCAGCAGCTCAGGACCTTCAAGGCCATGGAGGAAACAAGACAGAAGTGCCGGTTCTTTTGGGAGATGCCTCGTCACAGCTGAACATAACTGATTAGAAGCATGGCTGATGGCATTTCCTTGTTGTCTACGTCTAGGTTTGCTGCCGAGTGCTGCTTGCCTAATGCTTTCTCTCCTCTCCTTTTCTTGCAGTAAATGAAATCATTCGCAACGACCTCTCCAGCACGAACCCCCGCTCATAGGTGGCCACGTTGGAGCTGGCAGAAGTTGTGTGGAATTGGCTCAGTGGGGACAGTGAAGCCTCAGCAAGTGAGACTTGTGATGAAATGAACTGAACGCACATCTGGTACCACTCAGAACTTCCAACAGACTGAACACGAGGAGGTGAAGACTACACGGACAAAGACGGAGCCCTCTTACAAGGAAGGAGGGGAGCAGGCCACCACATCTCCTGAAGGAAAAACCATCTCAAGAAAACAGAAGGGTGGGTGAGGCCAGGCATGGGCCCTCACAGGTAGGGCCTGGCATGCAACTGAGCCCAAGCCTAACCTCCCGCACCCTGGATCTCAATACTGGAAGAAGTGCCTTACTTACTCAGACCACCGCATCAGGGCATCGTAGAATCGAACATTGGATTTACTACCAAGAGTATTTGTAGAAGCAAAAACTATAAAAGCATTTCATTATGAGGCTTTATCCTTTGTATAAATTAAGAGAATTCTGGAAAGCTAGCACTTATGAGAGAAACCTAGTATGACTTCCTACTTATTTCACCGTTTCCTGGGCTGTACTATACAATTCTGTTGCCTTACCCAGTGCATTTTAGAGCTTCCGATCTGCCGTCTCAGCTCTTTCATACTATATTCCCTCTTCTGTGTGAGTAAAACCATAAGATTGTTAATAGTAGCATGCTGGGAATTTTTGTTTTTAATCTGACTTCGAACATAGCACAAAGAAGTTAGATAGCACAAGTAGGGTAATGGACAAAAAGGAAACCTGTCTGTCACAGGATAGATCTTGCATTTGCATGTGTGTACATATATAACCATATATTTATGTATCAGCAGTAAGTGACAGAGACACTGATGATCAGTCTGCGCCCAGTGGGGCTTCCATATTAGCAATAACCAGTATCCACTCTGGAGAATGCACCTGAGTCTAGACTTGGCTTCCATTGACTTCCCATTGAGTTTGTAACCCCACACAGACAGGTGGCATTTTCTCCTCTCATGCAGTTACAGAGCACTTTAGATGGTGTAGAGGTGCATTCAAATGCCCATAGTTTACCACATAGCAAAACTGGGAAGTAATTGTAAATAACATTACAACAGGAGTGTAATATATTTGTTTAATTATAGGATTATTATTTCACAGAAGCCTTATAGCTAGCTCTCTGCTTCATCTAAGAAAACAATTACCAAAAACAATGTTTTCAGATGCAGCTACTGTATATGTAGTATGTTGTCAGATTAGTTACTGTTAACAGATAGGTTAGTGTAGGCTTTCCTGCTACATTTTATATAATTAACTGCTTATTACACACTATTATTAGTAATGAGTTATTGTTTCATATAACCAAAAAGCATGGTTTAATTAAAACATGTTTAACCTAATACAGTAATTGTGCCTTAGGAGTTAACGCCCCCTTATGGAACATGCCTGAATTGCACCTCAGGTGGAGGTTGTAAACTACAGTCATGGAAAGGAAGAACCATCTTTACTCGTCTGTACAACTATGTCTTACATTTTTCTAACTCAAAGAAAGAAACAAAAATCTGAAAGCCATATCCGAACGTTTGGACACGACTGTGAAGAGCTGATGTGCAACCTCGTTGTGCGTTACGCTCCTGCCCGACCACGGGCTTCTCATCTGCAGCCCAGATTTTTGCCCTGTGTTAACCCTCATAGAGTTGCATGAACCATTTCTGAGTAGACTACCATCTGAAAGGAAGCGTTTGATACTTTGTGTCAGCTATCTTTGTAGTCAGAAAATGGATCCAATAAAGCAGTATTTTTTTTTTTTGCTGGACAGTCTTAGCCTGCAAGTAATATTTATTACTTGTATGGAAAATTATACTTTGTTCTCCACTGAACATACATTAGATGGTCTGTAAGAAGTGTTTCGTGCTGATAAAGCTGAATGTTCATGAGATCATTTAAATGCAGAAAGAAGTACATTTTGCTGTAGAGTTGTCATTCTTCCTAATGTGTTTAAAGAAAAACCTGTCTGAAATAAGTGGATTTTTAGTGTGGTTCTCAGGTACTCTAACCAAAGCACTTCATGTTCATCCAGGCTAGGTGGAGAAGGAACTTTTACTTATGCCAAATATTTTTACTCAGAGAAATATCCTGGGCGAGGCTTTGACCACACACATACTCCTATGTGATTTGACTATCAATTTAGCAAGTGCATGCTTGTACTTAACTGGTGTGTTCGTGCCACCTCTCACCCTTGCTTCTCTGAGCTACTCTCCTCTCTCCCACCCTATTTTCCTCCTTCAAACTTGGGTGGGATGTAGAATCTAGCCATTCACTGACCAAACATGAATTCTGGGACCTCTCAGAAAGTACTGTTCTAAAATGTCTCTCTGAAACAACATTTCATCTTCAGGGAATTTTAAAATGCAAAATTCTTGGCTTTCTTTGCTAAGAGATTAACAAATTGAGTGAAAGTACTAGAGAAATCACCCTCGCCTAGAACAATGCATGAGCTTCTACCTTGATAATTCTGGAATAAGCCCTCCAACAAGGCCACTGGGAATAACTCAGGAAATGACAAAGGAGGGCTTGAGAGATGGGGATATCCCCATATCAGAATCTTTGACCTCTCAGGAAATGGTGAGGCTCCCCAGCTGGTGATGCTGGACAGGAGGCCAAAGGCTGTGGTCTACAGAAAGCTTAGAAGCTCCCATCCCCTCACTCTACTGGGTGCTGGGCTTTTAGGATGGTAGCCTGTGCTAGGCAAGAGGTTGATGGAAGCTATATCTCCCAAAGTGAGTTTTATAAGTCCCTGTTTCCTCCAATTTCAACAGTAGAATTTTTACTTTATTTATTTTTTATTTTTTGGTACTGGATATCAAACTCGGGACATTGTGCTTGCAAGACAGGCGGGAGCACCACTGACCTAAATACCCAGGCCCAACAATAGAATTTTAAATACCTTATTTATTACTTTTTGTGCCTTTGGGGTTGATTTTGAGTAATATTACTACATAATTACTACATAAGCCATGGGCCCTTTTCTGACAAGGAGCTTTTGCCCAGCAGGAAAAATCCATCTTGGTAGTTGTGTGAGCATAAGTAATCCTGCATCCCCCTGGGGGGCTTGATGGGGCACAGGCGCTCACAGCAGCTGTCCTCGGTGACCAAAATTGCTTGGGAGCCTCCAGGAAAGACAGGTCTTCTTAGACTTGTTTTCCAAGAGAAAAGCAAGAAGTAAAGATGTTTAAGATAAATCCATAATTTCTTTATTGCTCCGAGACTGGACAGGATGGAAAACTTATGTGATAAACTTCAGATTTCTCCTCATAACCAAATGCAGCCTTAGCAAAAATTCAAATGTTTGAAGATCCCATCAGCCTCCTTAGAGCTCATGACCTGGGCAAGCCTACCTGAACCTCAACCCTAATGCCCCTCCCATCCCACATAGAGGACAGTGCTCCTGTCACTAGGCTGGCTCAGAGACCCCAACAGTGATGCTCCTGCTAACTGCCACACCCCTGGGAGAACAGAGCTGTGTCAGAGCCACCTGCCTGGAAACACTAAGCAAGTGCTTTAAAACATGTTCCCCATTGCAGTAAGTAAACTGAATTTAAGAGTGCGTAGATGAGAGAGAGGAGATTTGCAGGGAGGAAGCCAAAAGCAAGATGAAGCTGAGATAAAAGGACCTTAAATAGAGAAGCCCTTGATCTGTTTTTCTTCTTTTCCTCCTCCTTCTTCTATCTTGCCTTCTCTTCTTCCTTTCTTTTTTTTCTAAAGTGCAAATCACAAGATCAAATTACCATTTTAAAGCATACAATTCACTAGTACTTTTTACATTTACAGAGCTGTGTAGCCACCACCTCTGTCTAATTCCAAGCTATTTCTATCACCCTGAAAGAAAAGCCCACACCACCTTCTTCTCCCCCTGCCCCTGACAGCCACTGTTTAATTCTGTGACTGTGGATGCTCACTTCACAGGAACAGAATCCCTGATGCATGGAACCGTGTGGCTGGCTCCTTGCACTCGGTGTTCTCCCGAGGCCTGTCCACGCTTTGGCGTGTGTCAGGACTTTGTTCCTTGGTCCAGCCAAACTGCACTCCATTGTGTGGACATACCTCGACTGTCTACCACTCGCCCACTGACAGTCACCCACAGTGAGGGATCCTCCTTGGAGCACTTCCGTTCCTGCATTTTTCAAGTCCCTGTTTTCAGCCCTTTGGGTGAATGCCCAGGCCTGGAGCACCCAGTTGTGTGGCAGCTGAATGTAACTTTCTTTTTAAGAGACTATTTTCCCTTCTCAGCCTTTAAATTATCCATGCCTGAGACAGACCCCAGCTTACTAACCTAATTTGGACTCACATATGTGAAGCACATCATATTTATAATTCTTTATGCCAAAAAAATTAAGTTAGTTCTAAGATGACTAAGTGTTCACTTGCACCAAGGCAGAAAGCAGACCCCCTGGCATCCGCCTGTGATGGCTCCCAGCAGAACCAGTCCATCTTGGGTTTCTGCTGGGAAGCAGGGACCTCAAATTCATATGCATTTGAGTCATTCAGATGGGGCCGGCCAGAGCCCCCAGTGGCACTCCCTGTAGTTCACACACACACTAAAACAGCGGGGAGAGGCATGTTGGTGAAGATGAAGACCTTCAGTATGGTGGGAAAGCAGCCACTGAGTGAAAGTGCCACAGCTCAGGGAAAGCTTCCCTAGCCTCCCAACTCTGCACACAGAGCTGCTTGTTAGGTGAGCAGAGCAGCTGTTGTCTTCCCTTGGCCTTCGGTCTCCGTGACCAACAGATTTCCAACATGGGACCATCCCCTCCTCCAAACAGGACAGAGTAGGCTCCCTCTCGAAGTGTAGTCCCAAGTGAGCAGTGAGCTTCACTGTTCCTAATGGACTTAATTATTGCACTTTTCATCTCCAGCAGCCGTCCTTCTTTTTCTAAAAAGGAGGAAAAACGCTAATGAGGATCTATTTTGGGGGTGGCCTGAGTCACATCTGCAGGGAAGGCTCCTGAATGATTGAAGCCAAGGTTGTGAGCTTCACTGTGGTCATTTCCCAATTGCTGCTGCCTGCTTTGGCCTGACCTGGGGGCTAGGAGGATGAGAGGCTAAGTTTGGCCATACTCCACATTGCCCTTCCGAGGTGAGAGTCAGCCACTGTCTGAAAACCGTATTTTCCACAGTGCACATGTGCTGCCTCTGGTGACCCCTGGAGACATGTGAAAGTAGATTTGCAGGGTTCTTGGATTGTGTGTGCATCACAGGCTCCCCAGAAATGGCTTCCACTCTCTCACTCTGCCCTGTCACAGATGGGGGGGCTCTAAAGGCACAGCAGTGCTCCCACACTGCCCCTTCAGAGACATGCCTGCTCTGTGGGGCTATCACAATGGACAAGAGAAACCTTGGTTGGAATGAGGTGGAGGTGCAAGGCCCCATCAGCTGTAGGCAGCAGTTGCTCAGCCCCTAGCTGAGGAGCATGTGGTTCTCCTCAGCCCTGGCCATGCCTGGAGATGACAGTGCTCTGAGCCTCTGAGGGAAGAAGACACCCAGTACACAGGTGCCAAGACCAAGGTTCCATGATTGTGGCTCCAACTTGGCACAGCAAGCACAGTTGTGTCCCATGCCCCTCTGGGAACACCCCAGGCTGGGCTCCCTCTTCACCCCAGCCCATACTCACCATGCTGCTCCCAATACTGGGGCAGAGATCTCCACTTGTGACCTTTGGAGGCACCTCTGAGCCTCAATTTCTGTCTGGAGTACAGAGCAATCAGAACTCCTCAGACAGTTGTGAATCAGTGAGGAGCCACGCATGTCTACAGTGACCCCAGAGCTGGGGAGACGGAAGGTGGCAGATTTTATCCCCCAAACCCCAAGGCCACATTTCTAGACATGTGCCCTCTCAAGCCTTGTCCTTCAGTGCCCAGGGACAGGACATTCCCCTCCCCTGGCCTGGGCAGATCTGGTGCTAGCAATGGCAGCACTGCTTCTGCTGTGTTCTTGAGGGATATCGGCCCAGAAACCTGACCGCCGTGCTTTGAGGAAGCCTGGGTCACAAGGGGAGGCTGTGTGTCCTTTGTGGGTGCACCAGGGAAGGCCCACCGTGGGACGCACAAGGGACAGAGCAAGCTCAACGTTTCCATCCCAGCTGCCACTGAGGACAGCAGAGCCAGCTGTCCTGGGCAAACTTCACCCAGGCTGCACAATGAGCTTGGGTCTCTTAAATCATTAACTTTTGTGGTATGTGTGGTACAGCAGCAGATGACAATCAGAGGCAACTGGCTCCCTAGCAGGGCCATAGTGGGCTGTGACAAGAACCTAGGTTTCTACTGTGAGGCCAGTGAGCACCCTCGGAGGGCTGAGGCAAAGAAAGGGACATGAGCTGACCCCAGATTTATTAAAATGGCATGAGCAGTCTCTGAGATCAGGCTGCCAGGGCAGGGCACCTCATGAGAGGCAGACTTATCATCCACAGAAATAGCAATAAGGAGTAGGATAACAACAATCCAGGTCACCTGTCTGGCGCTTCGAGTGGAGAGGATCATCTGTGATCTGTTCCAAGCTGGAGTCCCCAGTAGCCCCAGCAGAGCTGGGTGGAGCCTGCAGTGGTCTCAGGTGCTGCCCTCAAGGGTCATCCTGGACCCTGACTGCTGGGCCTTCATGTTCTCCCTCTGTGCAGAATGGTGGCAGTCTTCATCCCCATGGGAATCCACCAGGGCCTCTTGAGTTCTTCAAGGGGGTGCCCGAGGGACACAGTAGCCCCTAAGACCAACCTAAGCTCTTCCTGGGCTCACCCAGCCCATGCCTGGGTAGTAGCTTTGGGGACCTCTGAGCACAGTCCCTGGGCAGGGTGTTCCTCTGCCGCTCCCCACCCCCATTGCTGCTGCAGGTACTCTGCGTCTGGGACCCAGGGACCTCTGCTCATTCCTGTATCTCCTGCATGTCTAACTCCACTTGGTGCCATTCTCCAGCCTCATGACAGGGCCTCACTGTCTCTGTGTATAGAGGAAAGACATCATCCCATTGCAAAGCTAGGGCCCTCTACGGTCTCTGCCACTCCCTGGATGGGGTGCTGTGACTTGCCAGCAGTGAAGGAGAGAAAATGCATGACAACCCTGGCCAAGGTTGAGGCAACGCAGAGGTCAGCTTCTAGCCACTGAGGTAGAGGGCTGTGTCCTGCCTCCTGTGGGTCCCATGTGATGAGCCAGGCACAAAGGCTCGTGGCCACCCTAAAATCATCAGCTTCTGCCCTGAAACATGAGCAGGCTCCATAGACCCCTACAGGGACAAATCCTTCCTTGCATTCCGGCAAATATATTAGAGGCAGATTCTTTTAATGCCAACTCAAAAGATGGTTGAATTAAAATACTCATTAATTAATGTAGCATTATTGTTAGTGGTTTCACTTTCAATAATGGAACTGAAATAATGGGTGGCTTTCTGCAGATGTAATTCCAACCTGCAAATAGAAGAGGTTCAAGACAGAGTGAATCCAAGAGTTCTCTCTAGATTCCCTGATGTCTATGCAGGTTTAAATCATGCTGGAACTTTCTTCACATACCCTTCTCCCTCTCACAACCTCCTTCCTTCCCTCTCTCCTTGTCTTCCCTGGCCTCTCCTTCTCAGTTACTGGAAAACAATCTAGGACAGGACACCTAGCAGGTGAAGAAAAGATACATAGTTTCCTTCATCTTCTTATCTTACACAATTGCAACCTGGTGTGGCTCCATGGTGCAAGCAGAGTAATGAAGTAGTTAGAGCCACTTTGTTCTCTCTTAATGCTTTTGGTTTTAGGATTAGAGCAATGTCAGCCTAGGATGGGTTGAAATGCCCTCTCCTTCATTGTTCTTCTGGAAGCTTGTGTGGAACTGGTGTGCTAGAATTTATCACTAGTCATCTTCACCCTAAGTTTCTTCTGTGGGAAGATTTCTAGCTCCAAATTCCGTTTCTTTAGTAGGTGCAGTGTTATTTGTTGTTGTTTTTTTTTTTTTTTTTTTTTTTTTTTTTTTTTTTTTTTTTTTTTTTTTTTGGATAGTTTATGTCTTGGTAGTTTCTGACTTTTAAGGAAACTGTCCATTTCATTTAAGCTGTAGATTTCACTGGCACCAAGCTGTTTATAATGTTCCTGTTACCTTTAATTGTCTGAGTCCAAACTGCCATCTTTTCTGATTTGTGACTTTGGCCATCTTTTTCATTTTCCTTTGACGGATCTGACCAGAAGATTATCAAGTTTGTTGACATTTCAAAGGAGCAACTTCAGATTCTATTGATAAACTCTTCTCTTTGCTACTTTCTTTTCTTGGCTCACTTGAGTTTCATTTCCTCTTCATTGCCTGGTTTCTTTAAGCTGAGGTCATCAATTTGAAGCTTTTTTCCCCGAGTTGGCCTGTGAGCTTTCCCTTCTCATGATGCTTTGCTCTGTAGACCACAGATTCTGATGTTATGCTTTTATCTCATGAAACTCAAAGTCCTTTTCAAATTTCCATTTGACTTCTTTGACCCATTGAAAGTGTACTGGTTTTCAAACTTTTGGAGATTTTCCAAATAACTCAATTGCTTTGTTGTTTAGAGAACATAATTTGTATGATTTTAGTTTCTACAACTAGTAAGAAAGATGTCTCATAGTCCAGAGTCCGTGCTATCTTGGTAATGGTCCTAACCATGTGATAAAAATGTACAAGCCATAGGGTTGGGTGGAGTGCCCTACAGTCTCAGCTAGGTTACCTGCTTGATTGTGCTGCTGGAATCTTCTGGCTCCTGGCTGATTTTCTTCTACCTACATGCTACAGCAGTTATTGAGAGGTGCTTAGCTCTCTGAGCAATGCGGTTTTATGTATTTCTCTTTGCAGTTACTTCTGGTTTTGCTTGATGCACTTCGAAGCTCCAGTATTTGGTTGTGTGTAGGTTATTTAGAATTGTTATGAGCTCCAAATTAGTTGATCCCTTTATTACTAAGAAGTTACCCCCTCCTTCCTTATCCCTGGTAATACTGTGCTCATTGCAAACGTAGTCTTGTCCATTTTTCATACAATTGTACCTTCTCTGCCTCTCAGTGCAGTGTTTTAGACTATTATACTTAGTACAGTTATTGAGATGTTTGGATTGAAACCTACCATCTTGTTAACTGTTTTCTATTTGATCCATCCGTTCTTCTTTCCCTTTTGCCTGCCTTCTTTTGGATGTTTTTATGACCACTTTTCTTCTCCTTTGCTAGCTCCTTAACTCTGACTCTGCTGGGTTAGAGGCTGCTGTAGGGCTTATGGGTAGTGTCCTCCATTTATCCACAGCCCAGCTCCATGGGACACTGTACCACATGCAGGATGAGTTAGTTAGTTTTCTCTTGTTGTGGAGACAAAATACCCAGCACCAAAAGTTAAAGGGAGAAGAGGTTTATTTGGCTTACAGTCTGTAGAGGTTTTAGTCTATAATTGGCTGGCTCCAAGGGAGGGTGGCAGAGGGGCAACAGTTCATGTCAGCAGAAGCAGCAAAAGCAACAAAAAAGGCTTTCACTGTGTCTTTCTGCCTTGTTTATCCCCAGGATGAGGGCGGTGCTAAACCTCTCACTCAGGTGTAGTGGTTTAGTAATTACACAGCCTTCATCCCAGCATCGAGCATTCCAGATTCAGCTACCTCTGGCCGAATGAGGCTCTGGGGGGACATCCAGACCCAGACTGTAACACAGGGCATAGGGACCTTGACTGTCAACTTTCACTTCATCATATCTGGATTTTGTGCTATTGTTCCCCAACATGATATCACTCTATATGCTGTGGGTCCTACAATACATTGTTATTATTTTGTTTTAAAGAGTAAAATATCTTTTAAAGAGATTTAAGTTGCAAGGGTACGAATATTTCCCACTCATCTGCACAGCTCCTGTTCCCAGTGCTGGTCTGTCTACTGTGTGTGGCTACCTCAGTGCTGTTTGTACTGCAGGTCTGGTGCTGGTACATCATTTCAATTTTTATACACATAAAAGCCTTTATTTTGCCTATTTTCTCCTTACTATTCTATTGTAAAATAATTATAGATTTACAAGAAGTTGCAGATACCAAGTTTTAAAGTATGGGAAGGACTGAATGATACTCTACCATATTTCCCCCCAGCACAGGGAACTGACTTTGGTACAGTTTATGCAGCTTGCTCAGATTTCCCAAGTCTCAGTCCGTGCATGTGTGTGAGTATGTGCAGTTCTATGCAATTTTTTCTTCCGTGTGGAGTCATATAGCCACCACCAAAACCAAGATCTGGGACAATGGCCTCACAGTTTCCTCATATCCTCTGCAGCCGCTTCGCTGTCCCCATCCCCACACGGGGCTAGCAAAGCCTATGGCCACTGGGTTTGACCTTTCTCGCTCAACACAACTCTCTGAGACCCTCCTACATCACCACTGTCTTCACAGCTCCTTCCTCATCCTCCTGAGTCGCGTTCATGGTATGTGTGGGCCACAGCTGTGTAACCACTCACTTGTTCAAGGATATTTAGGTTATTGGAGGTGTTTCTTTTTCTTCATTTTTTGCTACCATGAATAAGCCTGCTGTGAACATCAGGACATGAGGTTTGGCAAAGCTAAGTTTTCATTTCTCTGGGAGAAAGGCCCACAAGTGCGACTGCCAAGTCATGTAGAAAGTTCACCTTTAGTTTCTAAAAAACTGCCATTTTCCCAGAGTTGCTGCACCACTTTACATTCCCAACAGTGACGTGAATAATTTTTTACTTGTACTATTCTGATAGACATAGTAATATTTTACTGTAGCTTAAATTTACATTTTCTTAATGGCTAATGGCATCTTCTCACACGTGTCTAGGTACATCTGTGTATCTAGTGAAATGTCTCTTCAGGTCTTCTGTCCATTCTCTAATGGATTGTTTTGTTTTTGTTTGTTGTTTATTGCCGGGTTCCAAAAGTTCTTGAAACTAGGTGCAAAATTTACTCTGCCAAATACAGTTATATTTTTCCCAGTCTGTAGTTTGTTATAGCATACAACAAAACAAATGTGCATAGTATATGTATGCTGATACGTCTTAGTCCAGCAGTTCTATTATACATTCCTTAAAATTTTGTGTGTAGGGCCAGGGGTTTAGCTCAATGGTGCTGCTGCCTGCCTCGCAAGAGCCAGGTCCTGAGTTTGATCTCCAGTACCAAAAAGAAAAAAAAAAAGATTTTGTATGTAGATAATCATGTCATGTGCAGATAAGGACATTTAAAATTCTTCCTTTATAATCTCAATGCCTTTCATTTCTTTTTCTTGCTTTATTACATTGGCAAGAGCTCCCATTTCCATGATGAGTCACAGTGGTAAGAGTAGATATCTTTACCCTCCTCCTCATCTTAGAGACGTGTCTGTCTTCCCCCATTAAGTATTGTGTTCTCTGAGGAATATGTATGTGTTTTTTATCAGATTGTAGAGATTCTTCTCTTTTCCTATCTCACAGACAGTTTTTATCAAATACACATGTTGAGTTTTGCCATACAAATTTTTCTGTGAATTAATGTGATTATACGACGTTTCTTCTTTAGCCTGTTGATAGGCTAGATTACATTTGCCTTTATTCTTGGAAGATATCTTTTCTGGCTATAGCATTCCTGGCTCATTCTTTAGGTACTTTAAGGAAGCTGTCCTGCTGCCATTGTTACCTTTGTTCTGGAATATGTAATGTTTTTTTATCAGGCTGCTTTTAAGATCATTCTCTTTATCACTTGTTAAAAAGCAACTTGATTATGTAATTTACTGAAATTTTCCTCATACCTCTTATATTTGAGGTTTGTGGAGACTCACAGATCTGTGGATTTATAGTTCTCATAAATATGTGGAAAATTTTCAACCATTATATGTTTAGATATTTCCACTTCTGCTCAGTAATTCCAAATAGATGTACGTCATTGTCTTAGCTACTTTCTCATTGCTGAGACTCAATATCCAATACTCACAAATTAAAAGAGGAGAACTTTATTTGGTCTCACTGTTTGTAGGAGTTTCAGTCCATAGTCAGCTGGCTCCGAGGCAGGAGGGTATGGCAGAGGAAAAATAGCTCATGGCAAGGCAGTAGGAAGCAGAGAGAGGTATTAAAGGAGGAAGGGAAAGAGATATACCCTTACAGGCCATGCCCCAGTGACTCACCCCCTCCAAGGAAGCTTCACCTCCCAAATCACATTTAGCTATAAACTCATTAGGGTCTAATCTACAGATGAACATCATATGCCTATGATCCAATCACCTCTCAAAAGCCCCTCCTATGAACACATCATGCTTTGGAGGGACATCCAGATATAAGCCATAACAATTATACTGCTTAAATTTGGCCCATGGCTCACTAGCACTCTCTGTCTTTTCAGACTGCATACACACACACGCACACACACACACACACACATACTTTCTGGTGCTATGTTTTAAGTTCCCTCATTTTTTCTTCTGCAATATCTAATCTGCCATTGGTTTTATTCACTATATTTTTCAAAGCTATCACTATAGTTTTCAGCTCTATGAGTTTGATTTGGATTTTTTATATACCTTCCACACTCATTATTTCCCATGACTTCCTGAATGTGTGGCAGAGAACTACAACTGTTTATGTCCCTACTTGCTAGTTTTATCTTCTGTTTCATTTTCAGTTGATTCTGAATAACTGGTTTTTCTTGGTACTATAGATTGTGTTCTCTTGCTTGTCTGAATGCTAGCTGATTTTAAATGGATATAAGTTATTTGAATTCTATTTCACTGAGTAGTGAATGTTCTTGCTTTCTTATATATATATATATATATATATGCCTGAGCTGTGTTCAGTTGCAGCAAAGGCACCTAGAAAATGCCTGACCCTTTCAGATTGTCCTTGTTTTTAAACTTAGACAGGATTGGAATAGCACAGTTTTTAGTCTTGGACTAAATTGCCCATTATTGAAACAGAATCCTTCTAAGGACACACTGCTTGTTGCCCTGTGAATTTACTTGCTCTGGTGATGAGACTAGGCACTATTCCTGGCTTTGTGTGAAGTCTAGGACTGCTCACTCTTGTCCCTTCTGGTGGTTCTTCCCCAGACCTGACCTGCTGAGGACTCGAGGGGAGCTCTCTGCAGATTCTGGAGCTCTGTCTGGGCAGCTTTCTCCTCTCTGGCCATCTGCCCTGAGACTTCAGCTCCATCTCCAGATATAGTGGAGTAGAAGGCCCTGGCCCAGTCCTCTGCTCTGCATTAGGGCCCGGACCTCCAGCCATAAGCTGAGGCCTCACTCTGGTGTTTGCCTTCCCTCGGAGATGGCTGTTTTCCATAGCCTGATGTCTAATATCTAACACATGTTTCATATATTTTATCCATTTTTAGTTGTTTTGGTAGAAGAGTAAATCTGGTCCCTGTTAGTTCATCTTGGCTGAAAGCAGAAATTCTGATGTTTGATATTTCAAAGCTTCCTTGGTAGGCCAAATTTTAGTCAGTGTGGTAGTCAATCTTCCTTTCTCCTGCATTTTATGTCATATAACAATAATGCTATTCAAATAAATCTGGGTGTCTAGCCAAGAGAGTGGCTCGTGATCACTGGATATGCCTTGGGGCCTCATATAATTTTAATCGGAAGGGAAAGCATCAAACAGGCTGAAAAACAGCTCTCATTGCCAAATATGCTTTTTACCTGGAGGAAAAACAAAAAAATCTTGGGGAAGAGCCAAGAGGTTTTCGGTTTCTGAAAAAGCCAGGGTGAAGCAAAAGTGTCTCTGTGCTCAGGTGGCGTTGGGCTCCTCCCACATGACTCAGGTGTCACCTTGTCACGTGGCATGAGGTCTATGCATAGTCCTTCACTGTGCACTGTCCACCCTCTTCTTAGCCACACCACTTCCTCATCCCCCAGTTCCAGAGACACTGTTCCCAGGTCAAGCCGCTTCACAGAGGAGGGCTGAGGCTGACGGCAGCCCAGTGGCACCGACCTGGAGTCTACCCAGGCAGTCATCCACATATTTAGCTTATGACCCCAAAATTAAGATCACTGAATATTGCAGATGTTTCTCATTTTTGTATTTTCATGTAGTATTCTTTATTAACTGAGACTACCTTTAAATTAAATTTGGAATAATTGGACATTAACGATGATTTGGCTGGATTCAAGCCTACCTTTTGGCTTTGTAGTGAGAAAAGGGTTTACCAAGCAATTTAATCACTTAAAACAAGAATGCCAGAGTTACTCTTATGGGAACGGGGTTAAAGACTTTAGGAACACTCATTGTCTATATGCAAATAAGGTTGCTAATTATGAGATTTTTTTTCCCCCTAGTCATTGGAGTAAGCCCAGCAGGGGCTTGACTTGAAAATATGCTATTAGCAATTAGTTCCTGTAATGACACACACTCAAAAGGAATAAACAAATTTAAAAAAATACCTTCTAATCCAAACTTTCTACTAATTTAGACTCCACTCATCTGGACTCTTAACAGTTTGTGTATGTAGTTCAATTGCCTTGTCAAAGTGTTGTTCAGATATTCTCTATCCCATTTGATCCTCAAAGCAGGACAAGTCAAGCCACACCTCAAGTCTATAGGTAAAGTTGCTGAGGTTTGGGAAAAGTTCCTAGGGTTAATTTAAAGACCATGGGACTTTCTCATTGTGTTAATACTTTACAGAGACAGAACCTGCCATCCCTCCATCCATTCATCTATCTACCTCTCATTCATCTCTCCCCATCCATCCAGCCATCCACCCACCCATCTACTGTCTACACATTATCCAAGAATCCATCTATTCCACTGTGTCTGTACATGTTACTACATTCCCTCATTACATCTCATGATGCCAGCCAGTGTTGAGATTCGCTCACACTTAATACCAGCATTTGTTATAGTCCAGCAAGAGCAGGGAGCTCCTGGAAAAGCTCTACTGGGTCTAAGGGTCTGTCCTGCCACCACGCTGGTTTAATTAGCCCAGGCACTGCCCTTCATGTTGTGCAGAGCTAGATTTTTCTGTGTATTGGTTGTAGTTTCTTGGCAGGTCTGAATCCTCTTGGGGTGTCGGGGCCCAGCGGTCTGGACAGGGATCCTCAGTGGGAGCCAAAGATCCAGATCATTCCTGCCCATGTTTTCTCAGGCCATATTCTTTTCATCAGACCCTAAAACAGGAGCTCCCCTCCCATCCTGACTGTTGGTGACAGATGGCCTGTTATTCCCCTTGGAGTTAGATTTCTTAGTTATTCTTCGGAACCGAAACAGAGTTCTGTGTCCTACCTGCTTGGCTGCCTCTATCAGGAGCTTCCCTGGATATAGGTCAGGATGAGATGACTGTGCCCTGGAAGGGAGGGATTTGACAACATGGTTGTGTCCTTCTGGGAAACCTGGTTGATATGGACACAGGATGCAGGAACCAGGCTATGGGAACAGTGCTGGGAGGGTCCTGAGAAAGGATAGATTGAATAAATCAAAGATTACATAGCTCTTGACATACAAGGGATAGTGGACCTTAAGTAGTTTTCTAAGTTTCTGTGTAGCCACATTTAATATTTACAATGAGCAGGACGAGTTCTAAACTCTGACTACATAATGCCATAATGGTGATAAGAGAGTGCATCACGGACAAACCCAGTGTTAGGGATGTCTAGGGTATCTGAATGGCAGGTCTTTAGATCTCTGTATCCTGGTTATGTCTACACCTCCTCACCTTTTCCCTGAGAGCTGGACCTAGTGTGCCAGATGCTGAGCCCTGAGGGATCGCACTGCTCTTTACCCACTCCGAATTCTGGAAGAACCTCTCCTCTACCTGCTGCCTAGCCACAGACTGAGCCAGAGAGAGGGCAGTGTAAGTACAGCTGCCAACACTGTCTTAGAGGGGGCACCCAGGCCAAAGCCTGAGTACCTCTGTCCTCTTACCATGGCCAGCCAGTTTTCCATCTGGCCACCAGACATCTTCCCAAGACAACACTGGCTTAGGCAGGACTGTTCCATTCTCCTGCTGCTGGCCAGACTTCATGGTGGATGTTCTTATCCAGTCACTGGGAAGGTTTCTTTCCCGGATGACTCTGACACCCACTTCCACTTGTGCTCGGGGACCTAGGATGAGCCCCACAATCCTGTCAGGGAAGAGGTCACAGGCAGTGGGTCTAAGACGGAAGGGGGATCCCACATTCTCCTGAAGATGGGTGGGGTTGGACAGAAGTGCCCTCCCCTGGCTCTGGTGTTCTTAGGCAGGAGAAGCATGGTTCTGCCAATTCTGGACCCCAGCACAAGCCTGGCTGTGCTATGCAGGACATCTGGCTCTACCTCATCCCTTTGTTCCTAGTTGTGGCCCAAATTGCATGTGTGCCTTGGAGAAAAGTCCCCCAAGGACTGCCTGCTCAGACCTCCATGCCCAGCACTGAGATCTGCCTTCAGGCTGCATGGATGTTGTATCAGTGGAGTATTCTGCAGTGGGAGCATTGTGTACTGCACCTCTGATGTGAGAGGAAGAGGAGCCACTACAGGCTGGAAATATAAATGGCTGGAGTGTGGAGCAAGCCTGAGCATCAGGGTCTGGTGTCTGGATGTGGCTCCTCTCCGGCAGACCTTCAGGGTGGGACGTGACACATACAGAGGGAGGTGGAGCACATGCCATTGGCCAAGAGAGAGGCCCAGACCCACCTCAGCCCCACAGACCACCCAGGGCCATCCTTCTCCCAGCCCCTTCCTGAGGAGGGTGGCAGGTCCAGGGCTGAGTCACCCACCACGGCCTGGTGGTTTCCCTGTAATTCATGGATGTGGAGAGAACTGCACTGAGCCTGCAAAGCCAAATGGCCTGGGTTGTTTTCATGGAATAACAAGTGGTTGTTACAGTCCTGCCTTGAAGTTGTGAGGGCTCCCTCTTCTTCTTCTGTGAGTTTGATTGTATTCAAGGGTGTAAGCCGAAGTCATGGGCCAAACACGGAAGATGGAAGTCTAAGGACACATTCCAGAAAAACTTCCAACAAAAGAGTTTGGGAAACTCCCTTAGCTAGGTCATCTGTTTCCTGCTCATCCCAGTAACCAAAAATTTCTGACTTATGCTTTGATGGAACTGTGATGGAGTCCCAGGTGTGCTCCCTTAATGAGGGGACTTTCCCTGGGGTCTGCATGCAGGGAAAAATACGTCCTGCATTAGAAGTTGAGGTACCCCCTCATCAACAGTGAGAAGATCAAGATTAATACCCAAACACAAAGCTAATTAGGCATGATCTAGGGCAGAACCTCTGGCTCCAGAGTGGGTGCAGATGAGACAGGGCATGTTGATGTGCAAAGCAACTTACTGGGGCAAGGGGGGGCCATGGGGCCTACTCTGTCTGCTGGAGGCTGGGAGCATGTTTGGGTGCCCAGGTAGGGTGCTCCCTGGGCAGGATTAACTGTGCACAGGACATGGATTACAGTCTGCACCCTCAGAGGAGCCTTTGCTTTTTCGTGGGAGAAACACAGTTCTTCTTGAACCTTTGGTTCCAGGAACAAAGTCTGGTTCTGTTTAGCTTGGGAGACTTCTGCATTCCCTTCTTTCAATAAAGAATATGGTGAGGCTGAAGACTTACTCCCTGGTATAGGCCAGGGACTGCATGTTGGGTGGAATATTCTGAGCACCCAGAGAAGCTGTCCCAGCCACACACTGATCTCAGTCTGAGGGCTGAGCCAGGTAAGTGAGGAGGTTTTCACAGAAGGCGATGGACATCATTGGTCTACCCTCAAGGAATTTGCAGCTGTGGAGAAAGTGACTCTGCTCAGGGAGCACACAAAGCCACATATGTGCTGTCACAGCTGTGTGAACAGGACATGTACATCCACTGTGAAGACACCATCCCATTGTCCTCCTGCCTGCTCACACACTGACAGAGTGCAGACATTTACCACTGTGGTTCTTACGGGTTAAAACGACTGAACAATTTTATTCAGCCCTTTATCTGCTGTCTCGACTCTGTGCATCTCAATTACATTCCTATTGCCCCTAAATTAGCTCTCCTTCCATTTGTTGCAAAGCAGCCCCATTTTCCAATCGTCCAAACTCAGCTCCTCCTCTTTCTCTTCTTCTCTGTGCCAGAGATCTTAGACTTGAGGCCTGGGGCTCTGCAGACACCTCACCTAGCAGGTTCTGAGGGCTCGGCAGGACCACACTCCCAAGCAGTTCTCTGTGGGAACTCGTCCCTTGTGCTAGGCCCACTCTGCCCTGTGCCTGCCAGTGCCAGTGGAAGGGCCCAAGGACAACTGCAAAATGCATGTTGAAGGCTCTGCTTTCTGTCTTTGGCTTTCCTCTTATGATGCTGCTACAGGTCAGACCAGTTGTCTTTGTCCCTCATGGTCTCCAGCCTGTGGTCTGACTGAGCCATTGGTACCTTCAGGACCTTAAACCTCACTGTTGACTCAGCTCAGCTATGTGCACCCTACCCATCCAGCCCTTAACAGAGCTTAACTTTTGTCATTGTGAAATTTTGTGTTTTTGAGAGCATACATTGTTCAGGACAACTTTCTTCTCTAACATTGGCCTTGAAGTCCCCTTTCCTGCCTATCGCTCTCTCCCTTCCAAGATGATCCCTGTTCTGACCTGTTTCTTTTCTTCACAGTGTCACTTGATCATATGTGATCATAGTCAATATTTTCTCAGCTTGCCCCTGGACTTAGACAAAAAACCTATGCTCCATCCCGCAAGCCACCTCACTTTTCTCCCTAGTTGTCTGTACTGCCCCTTCGCTAACACAGAAGGATCTTTCACTCACTGCAGTGATCCTCTCACATGACAAGATAACTGTCACCCTCTGAGTGTAACTGGTGGCCCACACTGGGTGACTTCTCCCCTTGGCTGTGAGTTGGAAATTACTCTCCTACTCAGAGAAGTCTCCTTTCCTCATGTCCTCATCAACACCTGGGTTTCAAAACTCTGATGCCCACAAAATATTTCATTGTCTTAATATTCAGCTTTCATTTGCATTGTCCTGAAAAGAAAATCAACTTCTGAGTACACTGATGAAAAATAAGTTTATACTAAAGACTGTGAAGAACACAAAGAAGGCACTTACAGCTGACAAACAAAATTCCCCTTGAAATCCGCTACTTGCTACTTGGACTTCTCCAGGCATGTCTTCTCTGGGCCACAGCCAGACCCTTCCCCACCTACCCCACCATCCTACAACACTCCTTCCTCCTCATGCTCATCAACTCACCTGACAAAAATGCCTATCTCTGTGGGAAGGTGGGAGCATACTCAGATCAGATACTCAGAAAAGCTAAGATCTCATCCACATCCTTTCATTTCTGTAGCCCATCGACCAGGTAAAGGACAACACTTTCCTCTGTTGAGCCTGTTCTGAGGACCCCACAGGAACTTATGTTCCACCTTTGTTTGATAATATACTTCAGAATATCTCAGACGACTCTAGAAAACTTTCTGGCTTGTCCAACCCCACCTGTTGACCCGCAGATCCTGTCACTTCCCCCTTTCCATTCCTCACCTCAGTCACTGGTCTCCAACAGGGTGGGTAGTCCCTGGAGGGATGCCACCCGCCCCACCAGACAATAGCCTCATCAGAAGAAGCACCTTTCCCACCAGGCTAAGACCTATGAGTGGAGAATGTACACGCCGTGCATAGTTTTGGTCATCATGGGGCTCGATGAAAATGTGTTGACCAGCCAACCAACTACCCTAGCTGCTACGCACTGCTGAAGACACTTCTGATCAGCGTGCCCTGGCTCGCCATCAGTATTCACTTTGTTCCTGAAACAAGGGTGCATTGTTTCCCATCTTTTCTTCTTGGTGGGTGAGCAATATATTTTTTCTAAGTACTAAACTTGTGGTTTGCAAAGCAAATATTACTGTCAGTGGCAGCCAGGGCTTGTGCTAAGATATACTCTGTGTTGTCAACCTCCTGGGGCCAGATCTCACTTTAGTCTCAAATACAAGTTTAGAAAATTAGAGTCCTGTGAACCCAATGTTTACATTGAAAACATTGTTTTTCAGTTTCCAGGAGTTCCTTGAATAATAGAGTTTAAGAATTGAAAGAAAAGAAATAATCTCCCCTCTCTGACTATTTGGAGACCGCTCTTGGCTGTGCCTTGCTTTACAAGAGACCCAGCACACTCTCCACTATAGCCAGCACAGAGCTGTAGACCATGCAGGGCTCCCTACGGTGTCTGCTGCTGCATTTCTCTGCCACAGGGAGAATGAACGTGGATGGCCTTCAGACAAGATGTGTCCCTTGGTAGACCCAGGTCACACAGCCACAGCATGCCAACACCAGGAACCTTGGCCCCTATACCTTCATTTTACAGCTGAAGGGAGAGAGAGGCCCAGGAAGGGAGGCAATCTGCCAGAAGTCCCACAATTACTGTCAGCCTTTGTGGACTGAGTGGAGTCTGGGCCAGGCAGTCTGCCTCAGAAGAGAAGTGGGACTGCCCATCTTCCCACGCTTTGCCATCCTCTCCCCTGGAGTGAAAGGCCACAGGTAGCACACTGGCCATTAGTTGTACCCCCAGCACCTAGTCTAGGGTCTGACACTAGCAAGGGCTCAGAACACTTGCTGAAGCAATGGAGAAATGTTAGTAACAAAGATTCAGAAGGGGCCCAAAGTCTGAGGCAGCCAGCCCTCAGGTCAGCCCACCTAAGAGGGGTTGTTTTCCTGCTGGCACCTATAGTGACCATGAGACCTCAGCAGCAACTTGGCATTCCCTCCCCTCTCTACAAAGTAGGTCCAGCATCTCCTGGGCCCTCTGTTCTGCCACTCTGAGACAAAGCTTCCAGGCTCAAATCATCCATTTAGAGCCCATCCCAATAGCCTGCTCATCCCATCTGACCCTAATCCTAAGCCTAACCATAATCCTAACTTTGAACCTAACCAATGCATGTGGTGATTAGCTGCATTCAACCAGTCCTCAATGTTTATCTCAAAACATCACGTCGTACACCATAAGTACATCGGCACCTCCCTGTCTGTAGTTAGCAATGAGAATCTGACTCTTGCAGAGTGGCCCTCCTGGAACCTGAAGAGGACTCACCTGTGGAATTGTCTGGTTGGTCCCAGCTGACCACTCTACCTTTACCTGGCAGTAGCAGCTACTTGGCATCCTAAAGCACAGGCTCGCTGGGGTGCCCCCAAAACATGCCAGGGCACCCAGCCAGCTCCTGGCAGCCAGCTGTGGTTCAGTTCTGTGGATGAAACAGTCTGGATTCAGCAGGCAGGTGGCCGCACTCCAGCCTTGGAAAGCCTCTTTCCCTGCCCAACTTCCTTCCTCAAAGTTTATTTCAGAATTTAAATCACTGAATAAAAGATTACCCAGAGAAACCCACAACCAGACTCCTCATTCACGCACACACACACAAACACATACACATTCAATGTTTTTCTTTTTCTTTTTCTTTTTGTACTGGGGATTGAATTCAGTCCTTGCGCTTGCAAGGCAGGCCACCGAACCACTGAGCTAAATCCCCGGCCCCTTCTTTTTTTTTTTTTGAGACGGTTTCACTATGTAGTTCAGATTGGCCTTGAACTTACTAAGTAGCGCATGCTGGCCTTGCACTTATGACAATTCTGCTGCCTCAGCCTTATGTGCCACCACATTTGGCATGTTCAACATGTTTCAAGTATGCTCTCCAGGCACCATATTCCCTGCTGAAGAAGAGAGGACATCTGCCAGCATTTAGCCAGCCCTTAGGAAATTCACAGCACTATGTGCCCTCTGCTACCTGTGGGGAATTCATGCTTGTCTTGCCAAATTGCAGCAGTGGTGGCTTGGTTGGGCTAGGATGGGTTGGGGATCTGGTCACTCTTACTCTTACATTGCTGGCTACTCCATCCTCTATTCTGCTACTGGACAGAGAATGGTTCCTATGTTCGTGCTCCCTTGAACATCGCCCAAACAGCCCAAAGAGCCCTTGGCATTGGCTCTGAAGGACTATCAACTTCGTACTTCTGTGAGAGGCTTCAAATAGTTTTTATAAAATCTTAGTGTCAGAAGTTTGTCCATGGGTGCTTTTATTAAATACCAAAATGAGACAGCACACAGAAGGTGTGTATGCATGGCTGCTGTGTGAACCGCCTTGTGTGTCAGGAACCTTTCATAGCCCGGAGATCTCATTGGAGTTTCAAGGGACGCAAAGGGTTTCAGGTGGCGGCCAAAGCAAGAGACACAGGTACACAGATACGGTGTCAGGTGAGGAGGTTAAGTGGACAGGTGGCCTCATGGGATATTGTAGTCCACTGTTGTGGGGAGGGATGGGGCAGGAGCTGGACTGCACAGAAGCCAGGAGGCCTGAGCAGGAACAGTGTGGCACATAGCAAGGAGCATGACCAGGGGAAGAGCCCTGCTTGGATCAGGCTCTGACCCTCAGCGGTTTGGTCTCTTCCCTAGCAGCACTCTCTTCCTAATCCCTCTGGGATGCTGGACCCTGAGAAGGGAGGCTGAGTCGAGCAAGGACAGGGAACTGGACTCTCCTAGTGCCCAGCATGGTGGTCAGCTGGCAGCCCACAGCCACTACGCACACCCCAGCTCTTCTAGAACTAAGAGCAGACACTGTAGGCCAAGGTTATAGTCTTGGCTCTGCCTTGCCCTGTACTTGGAGCAGCACTGGCCCCTGGGGCATCCTCTGGATTCCTAGGCAAGGTAGGTCTTCTCTACCTTCACAGGCCTCCCAGGTACAGCCCACTGTTCACCTTGATTCTGAGTTTTCTTTCTTTTGTAGGAGTGATATTATTTTATATTTTGGCTTTGCTTTTGCCTGTTGCAGTCACTGGAATTCTCTGACCTTCCCCACAATAGGTCCTGTGGGGGTCTCCCCAGGAAACTTGGCAAATGGGTTCCAGTGAGCACAATTCTGGCTCCCTCAAGGCTCTCTAGGGTGGGCATTGGGGCTCAAGGACTATGGGGTACAGTGACAGAAGACAACTGTGCTCAGGTACTTCAGAGTTACCCCCCCTGTGTACCCAGCTAGCTGGTGTGAACCTAACTCCTGTGCCTCCTTCCTCCTGGCTGGAGACTCACCGCCTGCTCCCACCCACCACTGCCCAGCACTCAAAGTCTACAGCCACTAGGCCTCACCTTCCTATGTCCAACTTCCTACCACCTGCCTTCATTTCCTTCTTGTCAGCAAGACAGAAAATATTTATATTCTTCTTGCTAATGGCAAGCCTTAACTCACAATAATGCAAACTGAATACAATTTACATAGAAGATAGTCAAACATAAATTTATCCCACAGCAAGACTTCTCTTTAAAAATCCCCTTTTAATTTAAGTGAATTGCTAGAATGGCTCTACAAAATTAGGGAGACAGCACTGGCAGAGTTGGACATCTTGTTGGCTGGTCTATGAAGCTCCTGCCCTGGATATGGTGCCCACAGTTCTGCCCTAATCTGGGGCCAGTGAATTTAGAAAGGCCAGCAGGGTTTGGGGTAAGTGGCCCCTGCTCTTACACTGAGCTGTCTCCAACTGAAGGGATGAGGCAACTCTGGACTTGATGCTAGTACCGTGTAGCTTGTGAGACTGGCCTCCCACTGAACAGCATGGCCCAGCAGAGTGACTCCACTGAGATCTACAGGTTTAATGCCTCCAGTGTGCTGTGGTCTGGAGGATGTAGCCCAGCACACACAGACCTTGTGCGGACTCACTCTCCATATGTGAGCATGAGCTACATGGGACCTGCCTGGTGTAAGGCTCAGGAACTCCCTTTAGGAAAAGGCTCAGGGAGCATCCGTCCTCACTGCTAGAGTTCCCAGAGCCCAAAGTTCAGTGATCCTACACCCAAGATCCCCTTGCCTTCACTTACCTGCCCAATGGAGGGGAGGCAGTTTTACCTAGAGTGCTCAGGGCACAGCCCTGCCGATCACAAGGTTCTGAGAAGCAGAGCCCAGGACGCAGTGGGGAGGAATGTGTGTTTTGGCATTCACTTCCAGGAGCTGGGGCTGCTGTGTGTGTCTGGGAACCTGTGCCTCCCACAGGAGAAGCAGCTCTGACAGTGGAAGTCATTTGCTGAAGGCCGACAAGAGCAGGTGGGCGCTACTTTTCAAGGCTGGTAGCAAAAGAAACTTTGACAATTGACCCCACACCCCAGAGAGTGCTTAGAGATACAGGGAAATTTATGAAGAATTTTGCCAAATTAGGTTTTTGTCTTGTAAACCAAGTGCTAAGCCTAACTCCTAGGCTTGGTGGAGCTGAGTTTCAACAGGGCACACCTAGGGAGATACCTTCAGCCACCGAGACCAGCACCCGTCCAGGGGTGTGGCCCAGGTGACTCATTTGAGGCTGCCTACTGAGTCACCTTCTTGACATACCTGCCTGGTCATGAGAAAGCCAGTCCTCCTGGAGCTGACCCAACCTGACCCAGTTTTCCCAGGGAAACCTAAAGTCCAAGTGCATTGCACTGATTCTGGCTTCCTGTGTTGAGGAATAGGTGATTAAACAATCGATCAAGTACTATTGGGTGCTGAATGAATAAGTAGAGAAATAAATCAAGAGAGTACATGAATACATATTTTTTCCTCATTGATTTTTTATTGGTACATTTTAGGTATACAGTACAGTTACATTCATTACTGGGATCTAGTACCTTCACATGACAGGTCTTGGTTCTCATTTTTCCCCTTGTCCCTGCCCTCCCTTCACTCCCTCTCCCTTCTACATGAATACATATTAAGAACTACCCTGGAAAAGAAGGAAGGTAGGCAGAGGTCCTGCCCACAGTCAACAGCAAAGGGCACAGGCGTTGATGCCTGTCAGTGTGTTGCATATATCCATGCTTTGCCACGCTATCTAGAGGTAAAGAATTTATCAATATGAGTGCTTACATCCCTTAATTCTGTGGTAAGACCCTAAATTCTAAACAAGGAGACAATACCCCAAGCCATATCTGCCCCCTCCAGGGTCTGTGGCCTTGTGACCTGCTCTTAGAACGCTTTGGGTCACCCTATAGTACCAGTGGCTGCCACCTCCTAAAGCACTGTTGCTCTAAGGATAACCAAGTTCGCTGGCATGCAAGCCCTGCAAAGCACTGCCTACATGGCCCCCAGTCCCTACTTCTGCACCCATGGGTGCTTTGACTATTGATTATACCACTGTTCTCCATGGAGCCCAAGCCTCCTGAACACAGCACTTTGTGAGCCATACTGGCCAATCAGATAAAGAAATGTGAAAAATGAAGCCCTTTGACTTTGTGCTGGAAGCTCGTGGCTTGAAGATGTTGAGATGAATTTATGTTAACTGAAAGCAAGGCAGGATGCAGAGCCTGCCTAACTTGGCTGAAATCAAACATCCTCCGGCCTTGGAGGTTAGCACTACTCCAGGGGAGTCCTCAGACGCCAGCAGCACTCTGATTTGCCTGCTCAAATTGATGACTCTCCAGATTACAATTAATGTCATTGGAAGACATGGCACAAGCTGCTTCCTTGATTAATGACGAAGATGGATCTGCTGAATGTGAGAGTCTCCACTGTCATCAGTAGATGATTAAAAACAGATCGAGGCTATTTCTTCTCCAACAGTGGCTAACCAGTTTCATGTGTCTGTACTGTTTGGCTTGAGAAAGAAAGGGAGGAGTCAGCCTGGATCTAGAAGTAGTATATGGTCATATTTAGCTTTTGAATCCTTGGTGGCTGTCCAGGTGGACACTAAAGTCTTCATGATGCTTTCTGTAAGTGATTAGATTAACCTTGGCAGGGCTGCCAACATTCCCCCCATAAAAGTAGAGAGCTCTCCCCAGATTGTCCCACCATGAAATGTTATTCCTAGTGACATCTAACTTAACCTTTTGTGAAATTCCTTGAAATATACCCAGGTTACTAAAATGCTATTTAAGCCATTAAAGTGCTAAGTGGTAAATAGAAGCACATTTCAGAAGTGGACTTGGTGTCCATGCAAATATGGTTGAGTTTCCTGATTTCTTCTGTTTGAATCAAGTTCTTCTGAGGTTGCTGGGAGTGCTTGCTTTCACAGAACATATACTAAAACTGAAGTTACTGGGAGATGTACTTACATTGAGGATGCTAGAGCTCTGCTAGAGCTCTTCCTTGGTATCAGTACATCTTCAAAGGGGTGAATGACTTTGTTTTTGACACCGGGACTCCTGGGCTGGCAGAGCCACCCCCATGCCCGTCATGATCCAGCTCTGCCAAGCCTCCACCCTCCTTGCCTCTCTCCTCTTCCTTCACTGTTTTTGCTGCCAAAATAAAAGTATTATGTTTCTGATTGGTCTATGGATTGGGAGCATCCACATAGTGGGAGAGACACAAGGAGGGGCCCAGGGCCAGGGTATGGCAGGGCTGTGGAAGGCCACTGAGCTGCAAAGACCACCAGCCAGTGGATAGAGGTCAGCGGTAGGTGTCTCCTCAATGAATCCACCTCCTATTTAGGGAATGTTTCCAGAAGGTCACAGATTTGAGTCTGTGCAGGCAGTCAGGGAGTGCAGACCCAAAGGGCTGGTAGGCTCTCTAGACCCCCACCCCCCTCAATAGCTGTGCACTGAGAGGGTTTGCAAACACAGGAAATGTGCAGTGGCCTGTGCTCATCTTACGTTACCCAGCAGGAAGACAGGCTCTTGCCCTCCAGGGCTCATCACCTCAGCTGGAATGGCAGCTCAGAGAGGTGGTGACTCCTCATCGTGCAGGCTTAGATTGACCAAGTAGCTGCCAGCAGCCCTCAACTCTACAGAGCAGTTTTCTCTGGAGAACTAGAGTTGATGCCAGCAAACAGCTAATTACAAAAGGGTGCTCACTGATCCCGGAGGCAGAGGACAACCGAGGTGACATTCTGGAAGCTGTGACTAGAAAGAAGATTGATGGGGCTTCCTTGGGTCTGTTCCTCCAGGACTACCAAAGCAGAAGATAGAGTTGTGTGGCTAGCAGGCTTGGTTAGGAGAACTTTTGGAATTCAACCCATGTTTTCCTGCTGTATAGCACTTCCTGGCCACAGCTTTTCTGGATGTAGCCCCTCTGCCTCAACTGGTCTCAAGTGCTATATTCTCTCTGTCCTTAGCTTTCCTGGCTTATAAAATTTAAAGTCAGATCATGCCCAGAGTCATTTGAACTCACTGAGGGGCCAGTCCTTTTCTGTACATGGGAATCAGGGTCTTTATGTTTAGAGACTTGACTTTATATGGAAAAAATGTTTATACATCTTAAAGCTCTCTAAGAATTAGACTAAAATTATTTGGGGAATCCAACAGTGCAATAAGATGTAGAATGTAACTTTGATTCAAATGAGTGTGTACAGCCTCAAGGTGTTCAGTTTGAGCAAATTTTCTGGTTAACTCATGATTGAATGGAAAATTCTTTATTTTTAAATCTTGTTGTAAGGAATTGTTCTAAAATTACATCTATTGTTCTCCTTAGTAAATAGACAAAAGCAAAGACACAGAGAACTTACTTCTCCAGTTACAAGGTATCTTCACCTGGATCCCCCAAGAGCTGAGCATGGGACTAGAGCTTCTGAGCAGGTCAGTTATTATGCTGTGAGCCCAGCCGACCCTGTGAAAGTAGCCCCAGGAGGAACAGGAAAATTTCACTAAGGATGTCCCCATGTATCTCTGTCACTGCTACACAGTAAACTACCTAAAACTGACCTGCTTGGCACCACAGAACCTGTAGATGAGGATTAGTCAGCCAGGCTGTGCTGCTTGGGCCCAGGGTCCCCAAGTCTCAGCCAGGGCCACTGTCAACTCTGCTGGACTCCAGCCTCCCTCCAGTGAACTCGGCAGCTGCTATGATTGTGGCCACAGACCTCAGTATTTTTTCCATCTGGGCTCTTCTGAGGTCACTCACAATTTGTAGAGCCAAGGAGTGAGCACAGGCAGACTTCAATGGGAGAGCAGATGAAGGGAGCAGGTGATCTCAGCCTCTATTCCCCTAGTCCACTCCCATGACACTTTTGGATAATATGGATTTCCAGGACCTTCCCCTCTGTGGTTCAGGAAAGTCAGGCAGAGGTGGGTCTCTGGCACTGACATTCATCTGCTTCCTCCAAGGGAGAGATAGGGCCAGGGGCTGGAGTAGATCAATAGGAGGGTCTGGTCCCTTGGGACCATCAGGTTCCCACCCCTACTCTGATGCCTGGCCCTTCTCAGCAACACACCATGTGGGGAAATCCATGGTCACATCCTGGAGCTCTGGGGGTTCTGCACACAGTCCTTCTGCTGTGTTTCCATCATGATGCAAACAGTTCACAACCATACCCTCCACAGACCCCTGAACCCTTTGATATCAGGACCCCAACTCTCATTTTGGGAGACAGCCTCCTTGGCCAGCAAGAGCCACTCCCATTCCCATCTTGATCCAGCTCTGCCAAGCCTTCACTACCTTGCCTCGCACCTGTTGTGTGGTTTGGAACACTGTCCCGCTATGGATAGAGTCACACTGTTTATCGTCTTCTTCCATGCACCTTCATCCCATCCCCATGGCTAGCCTTGTCCTTGTCCCACGGCTCTTCCTTGCATGGCATTGCTGCAGCCACAGCCACAAGGCCCTGCTAATTCCAGAGCACTCACTCTCCTGGGTACTCACTGCCACTTCCCAGGAACCAGTGAGGGTGATCCTGCTGTCCATCTCAGAGAGCCCCAAAGGGCCACAGAGAAATGAGAGGGGATGACCCCAGAGATTTGTGCTGCCCACAGCATGGCCCTGGAACTTCCAAGCTACCCTTCATTGCCTATATCAAATTGTGGCAGAGTTTGTCATAAGAATAATCTATACCAGATTTGTTCCCTAAATGTTTCTCTCAAAAAAAAAATGCTTTGTTGTAGTGTTCTGGGTTGATCATGGCATTTGATTTCGGTCCTCAACTTCCAGTCTTTTTTATTTTCAAGGAAACTGGAGAACTGAATATTTATTTATCAATAAACACATATCAAATAGCTAGTGTGCCAGGCAGAGTTAAAGACTGCATCAGAAAAAGACATGAACAATCGTAGCTCCCAGCCCTGGGCTGGGCAATGAGCTACTCCACATGCAACAGTACAGACAGCTATTTTCTCTGAGAACAGGATGGATTTAACCACAGGCCCAAGGAGCATTCAGTAGGTTCACCCAGGATCCTTTTGCATGAAGGATGGAGTTATCTCATGGGAAGGACAGACCAAGGTGCATGTCGTCAAGAAGAGAGATGACCTTGAACACACCCTAACTTTGTGCCATCCATGTTGTTCTGAGACTGCCTTTCACTAGAAGACAGGGCACAGAGCTGAGATCCCAGAACATCATCTTGCTGGGGCTAGTATGCCCTGCAGCTCCACCTCTTCTCCCTGAGCAGACTGCTGGAGAGATTCCCACAGGGGAAGGAAGAGCAGATACTGAGTGAATAAAGCATATATTTCCCCTAAATTGACTTATATGGCTCATCAACCTAAAAGCCTAAATTTAAACACAGTTCTCCTTGCAGTTCCTTGTCCAGACTTGACCCTTCAACACATTAAGTTTGCCTCCAGTCAATGGCATGGTTGCTAAGTGTTATGGTGGTACTGAAAGACTCAGCCCCAGATCTTGGCCTGATTTTCTTGTCATTGCCTTCCCTGCCCACCCCCCAGCTCTGTCCTGGTCACTATGTTCAGATCCATCTCGCCCTGGGCCCCCTGCATATTGATGAAAGGAAGAGGTTGGGGTCTAGGCTTGGGTTCTCTGGATGGGAATCCTGTGGCCCAAGTCTGCAGGGAGCGGCTGGCTCCAGGTTGGCCCTTGCTGTGAAAGGGATCTTTAGGCCTGAATCCATAGCTTTCATAGTGAAGGACCCCATGGGCCTCTGCCCTAAGCCCAGCCAGCTGGGCTGAGCTGATTGGGCTCAGGGTCTGCTGAGTCTTAGCCAGGTCCAGTGTCAGCCCTACCTTCAGTTATGCATAGGGACCATCAGTTGTTACAGGCTGAGACCCAGTTGACCAGAGAATACTAGTTCACTTGGCTCCATTTGAATCCCAAGTCTATGACATCTGAGGAAGCACCATTTCAAAAACCAGGCCAAGATGATGGGGATGATCTACTGCAGATAAAGCACATGGGAATGTTGCTATAGGACGAGATTTCTGGTTGACTGATTTGTCCCCCACAGCTTTGTTACTGGAAGCCTGGTCCCCAAGTTAATGGCACTGGGAGGTGATGAGACCTTGAAGAGGTTGGGCCAAAGAGGGGCAATTAGGGATCATAATGGCCTAAGGTCATGGTGGGATGCATGCTGGTCTCTCAGAGAGGTTTGAGCCTTGCAAGGGTTCATTAGCTCCCTGAGAACTGATGAGCTTGGCCCCTTCTACACTCTGTCCTCCTCTCTTGCCATGTGATGTCCCTTTCCTTCTTAGAGCACACCCACCCTGATGCCATCACCACAAACCTTGCCCCAGCACCAATGTGGTACCATGCCCTCAGACCTCTAAATTATGAACTAAGGAAATAAACCTTTTCCTTTATGAAATACCAGCCCTAGGCATTTTGTTATAGTAGCACAAACAGACAAAGATAGTGGGAGAAGTAAGGGAGTCAGTGGGATTTAGTGGGCTTTGAAGGGGGTACCACCTGGGCTGCTCACAGGCTCAGAGTGGCATTTGCTAGGCTGTGAGAGAGCCACTTTGCAGGACTCATTCCTGTGTCACTCTGCACCATAGCCAGCAGCATCTCCAGCCTCCCAGCTGCTCAAGTTCAATTTTTTGTCACCTCTCACTCTGCAGCCTCATCTACAGCTTGTCTGTGCCACTTCTGTCACCACTTTGTCACTGTCCTCAGCAAGATACAAATGGGCTATCTCATCTCCTGGAGGACCCCACCTCGCACCTCCTGCTCAGCTCAACCTGCCTCACCCAGTGCAGACTACTGATCTTGGACCTGCTCAGAAATCCCCACCACAGTGTCCTCATGCACATGAGTAACTCCCAACGAGGGCTGACTACAGAGGCTGTTAATGATGCACAGAACATGTCCTGGGGCCTGTTGCTGGACTGAGGCATCACAGTGAGGACTGGCCTAGAATAGGGTGGGTGAGGTAAGTGGGTTCCCTTCCCCTGCTGTGCCACTATGTTCCAGCTGGACCCAGAATCCCTGTGCTCATGTCCCGTGGGAGATGCCAAACTCTCTCGGGTGTAGCCTGTGCCTGTGACACTGGGTGAGACGATTAACTGAAAGTCTCTGGGCTCCTGGGCATAGAGCACTGGGTGAGGTTTAATAGAGTTCCACAGCAAGTTCCTAATTATCTGTGAAATTGAGGATCTATTTTCAGATAAGACTCTGAGAAGTGATTCCACCGAAGGGGTTGAAAACACTCCTCCCTCCTCCATCCCAAGTTTGGGAGTGCAGAGGCCCATCCCACCACAGCAGACTGTCTGCTTCCAAGGTAGGTGGATGAGGCAGAGAGTCTGGAGACAGCTCATGAGCAAGGAACAGAGTATGCAGAAGAGAAACAAAGCCTTTGTTAGGAGCACAGCTCAGCAAGTGCATTGTTCCGGAGCCTGAGGCCACAGCAATAGGCTGGAGGCAGAAAGGTAGCATTAGGACAGATACCTACCATGGACAGGCACCTCCATGGGTCTGCTGCATGTCCCTCGCATTTGTCTTGTGAACAGGAGCTGCATACTGTCTGGTGATTCACAGTGTGTGGTTCTGGGTAGGGGACCATGATATCTTGACCTGCAGAAGCATGTTGGCTGACTGCAGGCAGCTGGACCAGGAGTCTTGGTGTGGGACCAGGATCTCTGCAAAGCCCTGTCTTCATAGGCTTACGGGCCATATCTGTGGGTGGGCTTTTAATTTAGTAGGAGACTAAAGGCAGAAAGAAGAGGTGGAGGGGCATCTTAAAACCTTTCAGGATATCAATTTGATTTTATAAGAAGTTCTAAAAGGCACTACTGGTAGTACTTGGGTGTGACCAGGGTTCGCAGCTCAGCCCTGCACCCGGGTCATCTGTGTCATATAGAGGTCTGTTCCCTTGGCTACATGGACCAGATGTCCTCTGCTGGCAGCACTGCAGCCTCAAATGTGGCTTAAGTTCTTGGGTTCCATGATTCTGGGAAGTGCCTTCCTGTCTCTGAAGACTCTGAACCTGTACCCACATTAGCCATCCCTGTGCTGGTTCAGTCACAAGGAGAAGCAAAGAGATGGGATGTATGGCTCTGGATGTGATTACAGTGAATGGTAGCAGGACTTCACAGCATGGTACTTAGTGTGCAGTGCCAAGAGTCCTCACTGCAGATGTCCAGCTGCTCCTGTTTGTGCCTTTGGCCTTTGGTGTCCGGTCAGTGCCACCATTCACTGTGATATGAGGCAGTGATGACATCCCCAGGCTCAGTATCTGTTCTGCTCAGCTCCAGGATGTGGTCGTTCAGTCGTTGGAAGATGTAGGCCAGCAGTGTTCCCAGGACCACAGTCCCAGCCAGACCACACGTGGCGGCCAGTACTTACTGGTGAGATTGTGCCTATCCTTCAGCCACCCTCAAACAGGAGGGCTGGAAACCACATCGCTCTGGGAGCAATGGAGGGCTGCAGCATGCTAACCTGAGGGGGGCGGTGGAGACGCCTATGGACTTTTGAAGGCGTGTCAGCGGGAAGTGGGGCTTGGAGTCAGGACCTGTGTGAGAAGGGATGGGGTGCAGGCTCAGGCCACACCAAAGCAGGATGCAGCTGCTGCACGCCATCCCCCAAAGTAGTGCACAGCTTCCATAAACAATTTCTGGGATGGTGTGTCACCACCCATCACACAGAGCCTTCTGGTTTGGGACAGTGAATTTTTCCTAGGTTTCTTCAGAGTAGTTGCCCTGCTATTTCCCCCAGTTCATTCCACTGCCGCCCTCTAGAATTCCCTCTCTTTCTCAGGTCCCTTGAGGTCTCCTCCCCAACCCAAATCCCCCAGCCTCCCAGCCTTCCTCCAGTGTGAGACCTGAGTGACACTGTCCCAAAGGCCTTGTTCTGCTTGTGCGCAGTTATTAGGGATAGCTCAGCACCCAGAATTGAACTCTGAAATTTGGCATCAAGAAATTACTGTTAAAGGCTGAGTCACTGAGCCACCACCGAGGACTCAGCTGCCTCCCCCTTGAGCCCTCTGCTTCCTGATGATCCATCCCCCCACCCACCTTTCACTACAGCCGCCTCCCGCAGGCCATTTCCACCAAGGAAATGGAATCGTGTCATATGTTCGCTATCAGAACCTCCACTCTTTTGACCCCTTTGCTGATGCACGTAAGAGTGATGACCTGCTTCCTGCCGGCACCGAGGATTTTATCCATGTAAGGATCCAACAGAGAAACGCAGGAAGACCCTTACCACTGTCCAAGGGATCACTGATGTTTATTATAAAAAGAAACTGGTGAGGGCCGGGAATTTAGCTCAATGGTTCTGCTGCCTGCCTCACCAGCCCAAGG
>NW_022900942.1:6496187-6550114 GCF_012274545.1 Fukomys damarensis | reverse complement strand
AAAAAAAAAAAAAAAAAAAAAAAAAAAAAAAAAAAATGGAACTGTAATTGAGCATCCAGAATATGGAGAAGTAATCCAGCTCCAGGGTGACCGGCACAAGAACATAATATCAGTTCCTGGTAGAGATTGGTAGAGATTGGGCTGGCCAAGGTGAAGATTAAGTGAGGATTTCCTTGCAATGAGTAGACTGTCCCTTCTGTCCCTTGTCACAAGTTTAAAAACCTCACGACTTGTATAATGTAACCATTTGGGCACCGCTTTTACTTGGACTGGTGTAACTCCTTCATGCAATAAACTGAAAGAGCCAAAAAAGAAATTACTGTTAAATTTGTACATGACAATAGTACTTTGATAATGTTTTCTTTAAGGATTCTTATTTTCACCATTGCCAACCTATTTATCATATTTATAGATAAAATGATATAATGACTAGTATTGACTTCAAAATAAGAGGGCAGCAGACAGACGAGACAAGATAGGCCTGAGCTGAGCACCTGCTTCTTGTTCTCTGGTCATGCTGGAGGTTAGGGCTCATTCAGAGAGTCACTTCCGGGGAAAGCATATGGCGGCATGTACCTGCATGCCAGGTGGACGGGGCCCTGATGCAGCAGTTTCTGAACGGCCTGGGGGATGGATGTGTCCAGGAGATGAGGAGAAGAGCAGAAGACAGGACATCATTCGGTGTTTTGATTCACACTGAAATTCATCCTCTATACCAGTGCCACAGCTCAGACCACCTCTGGCCTGCAAAAGCCCCGATGGTCTCTAGAGTCCTGCCACCTCCCTGCCCTGTCACTCGTCTTTTCCATCTTCTCAGCCAAGAAAACACGACCTGCTGCCACAGGCAGCTTCTGAAGTCCTCCTTCTAAGCCATGGCTTTCCAACTTTCTTAACCTAGTACAGCTGTGAAAAGTGCATTTCCAGCCTAACCAGCACCTACACGCAGAAGTGAAATAAAAGGTCATAAACAACACCCTCTGATGAGCGATTCCCTGATGGAAATCACCATTTCTGTTACGATAATAGAAATAGATAGTCTTGTGCTACTCTATTCCATTTTAAAATGCTAGTTAGGACTCATTAAATGGATTTCACAACCAGCGAATGGGTTGTGACCTGCTGTTTGCAAACTGCTCTGTCGTCCGCAGCCTGGAAGCGGCGTCTTAGTGAGGCGGCAGAACAACGTGAGGCTCTGGTTTGTTTCTGCCTCTCCCACCTTCTTTCTCATGGCACCCGATGTTCTCTGCGCCCTAATTATCCTGTCATAGGGTGCTCCTCTGCTGCGCCCGCCCCCGTGGATGTTAACACCACACTCTCACAGCCACACAGCCTGGACGCTCCTGTGCCCAGCAAGCAGCACTGAGAGTAAGCTGTGTGGGGCTGGTCTTGTCCTTTGCTACTAAGTGAGACTGGGCTGGGGGCCCTGAGTTGTCATTTCGCAGAGTAATTGATGTCCCTGAAAGTCATCCTGTGTGGTAACCAGAGAGTAGGAGATGGGATGATGCTTCCAGAGAGGGAATGGAGCAGAATCTTATGCCACATGTGTTTTATTGTACAATTCCAAGTTATCTCCAATGAATCAAAACCAGAAAGGAAGTCAGCATTAGGAAGAAAATAAAAGGCAAAACTATTTCTACAGCCTTTCTTGCCTGTCATAACCTGGGGGAGGACAGTGCTGCCGTGGCTTGTCACAGTGGGTGTGCTGCATGCTGCCTCCAGTGAGAAGCGGGAGGTGTGTGTAGCTGGCACTCGCCACTGCTGCTTGCTGCCCATGTTACGGGGCACGGCAAAGCCCTGAGCTCCGGGGAAGGGATGTCACTGCCCCTAAGGGCTCTACATAACTCTTTCTAAACACAGGTCTGAGCACATTCTTCCTCTGGGATTCTCCCTCACCCTAAAATAGCTGGAAGTGGCCAGGGTTAGCTCTGTTTCTTTTTCTGTGAGAGCTTTGTGGAGTCAGATGCCACTTAATTGAGGTCACAAGGACAAGGAAGGGAAGGATAGACCCTCTCAGCCGGTATAGGCGCCCAGGGCTGAATTGCCATGCAGAATCAGCTTGTCATGGTACCATGTCTTGGTTCAGGGACCGTAACAAAGATGTCACCCACATGCCTGAGTGAACATGCTATTTTCCAGACCTACATTTGTGCAGGGAGAACACAAGCCAGTGTGAGCCTTCCCCTAGAGAGCCAAGTCAGCCCTCAGCTTACTATGAGATGACTCTTTCCATTCAAGGCCTTTAGCACTGAGGGGATGCAAGAAGAATAAACAGGGGTAAGGTGCAGGTGGAGACTTTCTCTGACCTTTCTGCTTCATTCTTCTGTTTGGGCTTTCCATTTGTGTAAGGGGAAAAAGTACAGAGGAAGGAGGGCAACCTTTGATAGATTCTTGACCTAAATATGAAAATGAATAATAAAGTTCCTAGAAGAAAGAATAGAACATCTTCATGAACTTGGGGTAGGCAAAGATACCTTTAAAAGGACGCATAAAACTTGAACCACAAAAGAAAAGATTGATGGGATTGGACTTCATGGAAGTTATAATCGCTTGCTCACCAAAAAATAAAGTTCAAAAAGTGAAGAGGGAAGCCAGACTCAGACAAGATAGTTGTGATATATGTAGCAATAAATATCCCAAATAAAAGGAACACTTGCAAATTAATGAGAAAAAATACTGACAACTCAATTTTTTTAAATGGACAGAAAACTCAAATAGGTACTTCCCAATAGAGGATATCCAAATGATCAATTAGTGTCTGAAAGTGTCTCAGTGCCATTATTCATGGCAAAATATTCACAATGAGACACTATAAGTCTCCCTGGAATGACTGAAATTAATAGGATTGATACAGCCAAGTGTTGGTGAAGATATGGAGAAAATAGATCTCTACCACATTGCTGATGGGAGCCTACCCCAGTGAAAGTGTTCTTGGAAAACTGTTCAGTATTCTCTGCTAATGCTAATCACATATATACCCTGTGAGCCATCCACTTTACATCTGCTTTTATGCTCAACAGAAGCAAGTGCTTTTGCTCACAAAAGATGAGTTTTATAAAAGCTTTATTGGTAATATCTGAATGCTGGCAGCCAGTCAGAGATCAATCAGATAAATAAATGAACTGTAGTGTATCCATACACTGAATAAATACACAGCACTAAAGGAAATCCCATCAACACAAACATTAGGGATGAATTTCAGAGGGAATGTTGGGTGAAAAGAACCAGGCATAACACAGCACAAAATAACAATTCCAACTCTATGACTGTAAGAAACGAGCAGATGTAACACAGTGGCAAAAGTCAGAGTAATGATGATGTTCTGAGTACTGAGAACATCCTCCATCTTGCTCTTGAAAGTAGCTTCAGGGAATGTTGTACCTACGTAAAACTTCACCAAGCTGGGACTTACTGCCTCGTCACCTGACTGCATATTAATTGTACAACAATTTTAAAATTGCAGGCTCTGGAATCAGGCAGTCATGGATTTGAATCTGAAGTCAGCCATTACAATGTTTCTATTTGACTTAGTACAAACCACTCAACTTCCCTGTGCCTCAGATTCCCTGTCTGCAGCCACAACTGTCCTAGAGGCTTGGCATAAAGTTACATCAGTAAGTATCCAGGGCTTGGAATCCTGGCTGGCTCCTGGTGCCTTCAGAGAACACTGAATACTTTGATTAGTTGATTATTCATTCTCGCCAGATGATCAGACATGTCTGAGAGAGCTGGCACAACCCCGCCCTGTTTCACTACTTCCCTGTTATGGGCACTCGCACCTCCTTCAGGCATCCACACCTAGGACTCCATCTGAGAGCTATGCTTTCTGCTCTGGCTTTAGTGCCTATTATCCGTGCTGCATAAATATTGTTTAAAAACTTGGCACTTGCCCCAGTTGTACTCCACCAAAGGGTTCTGGGCAAATGTTAGAAACTGAAAATAGAGCCGAGGGGATAGAAAAGGATTTGGAATTAAGAGCTTCTGGTTATGCTGATGATTATGCCTCAACATGGAATGGAGAAGTGTCCTAAATCTAGAAAGCCAAATTGCATACATCTCCAAGGCCCTACATCCAAACAGACATCACTGCTAATCATCTGAGCAGAACGGCATGGAACAAGCAGACAGTGATCCTGTGGAGCCTTTTGGGAACCACGGGCCTCCAGGCAGGTTTCTTTGCATGCCTCCCCACCTGTGCTGCAGGAGACACCTCAGCACCCGTCTTGCTATGGGAGCCGCCACCAGCCTGATGATAAGTCTCAGTGTGCTTTCACCAAACACGGCTCTGAACATTGAATGGGAAATGGTCACGTGCTTCCCACAACAGGATTCAAGGAAGAAAATTGTGTCTTCCCAGAGAATCCTCTTATCCTGATGTCTGGGAAACTAGATGAACCTGCTGAGGGGGAATAATGTTACTATATTTCATATTTTAAAACAAAGATATTTAAGAAAGAACCCACTGTGGCACTGTGTCTGAAGCTAGGGGAGACAGTAGCCAGCAGCAGGGGTGGTGTGGAGCCACAGTAGTGGTCCATGGCCCTGAGACAGTCCTCTGAGAATAGCAAAGGAGATTTTAATCTGTGCTCTGTAAGACTCCAGGGCTGGATCTAGTCTGGCTGTTTTCTTTCCTTGCAGAGTGCTATCAAGATGAAATCAATTGAACTCAAGCACACTAGAAAGTCAGACTCTTGGAAGACAGACAAACCTAACTTGCAGAAGTGACCTAAGATGAGAAGGATGGGGCTGGACCCTTACCCCAAACTGCCTCAGTGCGCTGCTCACAGAGGCTTGTGTGAGGAACAGTGTTCATTGCTATTTCTTTGTAGTAACTTCTGGGAGCCACAGTTCACTTAGACATTTTACATTTTATTGCTTATGTTTGTAGGGTAGCAATTAAAGCTGTCAGGGTCATATAATTAAGATTGATGGAAGCAGGTGGAAGACAACTTTCACTCTCTCTTAACCTGAATGTCAGGCTCCTTCTAGTACCACCAGGGGTGAGGATAGGGAGTGGTTCCTCTCTCTGAAGGTACCTTCCTAGAGTTATTCGTGGGCACAAACCAGACGGTGCACTGGGGAGGAGCAGAGGGTCCACAGCACAGTCTTCTCGGGCAGGAGCTCTAGGCCACTAAACCCTGATGGTAGGTGTGCTGGCTGCTGGGAAGGAGTCTGGATGAACAGGGTTAGTCATCCCACAGCAAGTCATCTGGCCGCAGAGTTGGCGCTTGAGAGATGTGGTCTTCATTTCAGAAATGCCATTTGGCAGTCAGCCCAATTCTTGACTGTTCCGATTTCCTCCTGAATTATAATCAGGGAAGATCTGAACACAAAGGACATGCGGTTTTCAGGACCTCTGCATGACTGAGTTCTTTCTCCTGAGTCAACCCTGGCATTCTGGATCTACCACAGAATGCATCCTTCTGCTTTGTCTCCACCGTATCACGTTTTACTCCCGCTCTGGCTCTCACTGCCTGATGCAGACCTTACTTTCACAGGGAGCCACAGTGGCTGACAGCAGATAGTGGGCAGCACCAACTTAGCCTTAAGGGCTAAGTGTATGAAGCAAGGGAGCTGCTGGGAAAAGTACTCAAGGAGAACACTGTGTTCCAAAGCCTTTAGATATAACCAGGAGCCCAAAGGCTTTGACATGGGTTTAGGTGAAGACAGCATGATTAAGTTTTGGAAGAAACACAGAGACCTCAGAGATGATCTTGCCACCTAGCATCCTAGGATGCATTTTCTCTGTCCCAGTACAGTCTGGGGGCAGAATCAGATTAGCCTGTTTGAAGACTCAAAACTGCTAAAAGAATGCTTGAAACACAAGATGAGTGACAGCTAACACCGAGCCCCAAGGCTCATCCCAGCCCTCCTCACTGTCTCCCTCGGAGCTGGCAGCGTGGAGCTGCGAGTGATAACCAAGGGTGTGAGTCTTTTGGAGGTGATGACAGTGCCGCAGGACTCACTTCAGTAGTGGCTGCAAACTGTAGATGTGCTGCCACCGCTGTGTGCAGACTTTTTATTCCAGATCAGTGCATGGATTATACATCAACAAAGAGGGGAAAAAAAGAAGGCCTGGGCATGGCCCCTGTGCTGCAGCCTACACATTAGTGCCTCTCTCTCCCAAAGGGGTGGACAGTTGAGGCTTTCAGGACGTTCATGGGAAACCTGCAGACAACTTTGCACTGCATCTGGCTCTTCTGGCACATAAAAGATGGTCCTTAATTTGACATCCAGTTGTTGTTAGCTTGAAATCAGTCTTATTGAGAATATTTACACTATGGAAATTGGATAACACTTGAACAGCTTTTTCCTAGGGCCAGCCAATTATTAACTACACATTTACCAAAATCTCTATCATCTAGAACGTGAGAAAGAGGAAAATAAAAAGGAGCAGAGAAGAGACATAGAGGATGTAGGAAGCAGAAAAGAACTCTAAAATATATTTAGAACGATATTAAAAAGGGCATTACAGGGTCGGGGATTTAGCTCAGTGGCACCACGCCTGCCTGGTAAGAGAAAGGTACTGAGTTTGATCCCTGATACAAAAAAAAAAAAGGTGTTACAATGTTACAATGTAAAATACAATGTTACAATGTAAAAGGACTATGCAACATTTCAGAATAAATGCTTAGAAATTATAAAAATGATAGTACAAAGAAAAATTCAAAGGAAAAATTGAAGAATTTGAGCTATCTGAAAAGGTGAACAAAAACACATGAAGATGGGGGAAGGAAGAGGTGTTGTAAACTGTCAATCCAAGAGGTCCAACTTCTAACCAAAGACATCCCACAGAAAGAAGATGAAGAAGGATAGGGTGGGTGGGGCACAGCCAAAGAAACAGCATGAGACATTTCCAGGATTGGAGTAGTGGAATACAGGGAGGGCACTGCTCATGCCTGGCACTGACAGTGATAAGACCTGAGGAGAGGTTCGGAATCTGACCCTGTGAAGAGCAGCACCCAAGACCTGGAAGAGCTGGGAAGCTTCCAGGGAGAAAGAGGAGACACCCGAAACTTAGGGAGTGGGAAAGACATGGGAACAAGGGGACAATGACCAATGCATTCATGCTTCTGAGGAAAAGAATTTCCTGCCTAAAATCCAATACAACCATGTTGTCTATCAAGAACAAAGTGAAAAAACATGGTGAGATGCATGCAGAGGCTTCAAGAGGATGTGACCTAGCAAGTGAGAGCAAATCATGTAAGAGGAAGGGGGCCAGGACACGGGGTGGGGTATAGGGCCTCTGGGATCATGGGAAGGGAGTTCCTGGGATCACAGTTTTGCAGCGACCAGATTACAGTGTGGGAGTGGGGGCGTCTCCAAGAAAGAGCTGCAGCCAAGGGCCTCACCACTGAGAGATGTTCAGTGTGGATGGAGAGCTTGGGGGTGAATTGATGATGGGTATATATAGCCAGGCACCCACCTGTAATCCCAGCACTCTAGAAGGCTAAAGCAGAATGATGGCAAGTTCAAGCCCAGCCTGGGCAACTTAGAAAGACCTTGTCTCAAAAATTGAAAAAGGGACTGGGGATATAGCTCAGTGAGAAGTCCCTGGGTTTAATCCTCAGTACTATAAAACAAACAAACAAACATACATACACACATTAAGGCATCTACAAATTGTAGGAAAAATACAGTTTATATGATATGTTAGTTAGGATCTGGGTTTGGCTGTTCTCACAAAGGCCCAAATAAATGACTTAAATAATCAAGAAGTTTATTTCTCTCCAGAGCTGCCTGAGATGGTAGGAGCTCCGTGGTCTAGGGACCCAGCCTCTCCTCTCTTGTAGCTTGGCTCCCAAGGCAGGTGGTATTCATCTGGTGGTCTTGTGTGGTTGCTCTCACCCTGCCTTGGAGGCCATATCACCTAGCCGGAAGCGGGGGAGGCCCTTTCTCTTCACACATCCTGCCAGGAAGTTGCCTGCATCACACTATACATATCATATGTCCAGACCCTGTGGCCAAAACCTTGTTCCAGAGCCTCCCAGTGCAAAGCTTGGAGTTTTATCCTCATACCCAGTAGCACTTGAATGCCATAAGGAGACCCCTAGGTAAGGGGAGGAAATCAGCGTGGCATCCGGGAGTGACTGCCAGCATAGCTAAGTAGGAAAGTTATATTGCAGTCAGGCTAAAGAGCAAGTTCTTACCCTTCAGAAATACACAGGAGGACATGATGCTGAGGCTTGCCTCAGAGTATCCAGTATTACTCGTACAATTAAATAGTAAAAACTTTTAGAAGTTCATAGAGTCTTCTGTATGGAAGAGGAGGATGACAAATGCCAGGGTCTGTCAGTTGAGACACACCCCCCATGGCCTCCCATGAACAATATCTGCATAGAGATAACCACAAGACTCATTGCCTCAGAGTCACACAGACAACCTATAAAGGGGGAGGAGAGAGAGAGAGGCAGAGAGACCATGGAGACCTGTGTTTCCAAACCCCAGCCCTGACCCTCCTGAGCAGAAAGAAGGCAAGGCATGCCTCAAACTCAGAAATCACCAAGCAGCCACAAAGCATGTTTTATGAATGGAGGTAACAAATCCAAGTTGAAAGACTTGCAAATGAGCGGTGGCATGGAGGTGGTGAGCAAGGGTGCTATTTTGTGGCTGTAGTTGTTATAAGTATAAATATGTCTAAAATTTAAAACTATGTTACTTTAATGAAAATCTAAAACATAAAGTGAGAGGAAAAGCTGTCTTTCTCAAAATAATGGAGACTCTAGTGAGTGCATGATGAAGAAAATGGATAAAAACTGGAGCAAAACACGCGGAGTGACAGTCACAGCCCAACCAAGGGCCCCCTCTGTGACATCTGGTAGAGGTTTGTCATATCCTCGAGGAACTTTCCACTCAGACCCTGGGCACAGTTGGCTGAGCCCCCTGTGCTTAAGGCCCAGCGCTCCCCAAAGCTAAAGGCCTGAGCTGGGAGAATGTGAGGGTGCTCTTGGGTGGGGCAGCGGCACCTTCATAGCTCCTAGTGGGATTAGATTGTCACAACATTTACACACTGCCCATGCAGCTGGTCCTCCACAAGGATCCTGTGTTACAATGCTTTTGTTTTTCTCAGATTTGCCTCGCTGGCAGCAGATGAGTTTGGGCTCCCAGAAGCACTGCCTCTTCTGGCTCCTATGATATTTGGAGTGGAAACACAGGTTAAGAGTTTTAACCCCTAAGTGGTTGGGGCTTTAAAAATGAAATCTGGCAAATGGTTAAACTAATTGCTTTCACTTAAAACAATATTAAGGCAAACGTGATATTGTGTTTAACTTGGAGAGACAGCACCTCTGGCACACAGTTCTGTTCTGACTTTTCACAAGGGAGGCCTTGCCCTGCAGATTACTCACATAAAAATATTATAAAATGAAATTCCCCTAGCCCATGGAGCTAAAATAGTATTTAAAATGGAGCCAATGGCCACTACACAGATGCCCTCAGCCACTGAAGGGATACGGCTGCCACTGGCGGGCAGTGGGTACAGAGCTGATGTAGTGAAATCGGGGCCTCTGGTCTAAGATTGTCCCAGCAAACAGCACCTGTGTGGGGCCTGAAAGTCAGAAGGGAAAGTCTTCTGAAAGAATCCAAAGGGACACAGAGGTTCCATATGGGCCTCTGGGAGGAGCTGGGAAACTGTGCGGAATCTCAAAAGACAATTGAAGGATATGGTTTAACCATCTTCTACCACATTTTGCAATTTGCATCCACTCCCGTTGGTCTTTTTTCCCCCATTAAATTTATTGGTACACTTAAAGCAAACAATACAGTTACATTTATCAATGGGATCTTGTAGCTTTACATGACAGGTTTTGGTTCTTATTTTTTTCCCCATACCCCTGCCCTCCCTTCACCCCCTTCACCCTTCCCTATTTACAAAAACTTTGTTTCCATTTTTGATTTGTTTCCAAGTTGATCATTGCTCGCAGTTGCCAAAACAGCTGTTCACACGGTGGAGATGAGGCCCTGGGGCCTTGGGCCCCTCCCAGACCGCCCACTGCGAGGCAGCAGGCCCCAGCGAAGCACAGGGTCGTGAACAGGGCTAGGCACTGGCAGAGGGACGGGCCTGGCTAGGGGGTGGGAGGGGCAGCTTCTGGGGACCCTCAGCACAGCCCCAGTGCTCTGACCCTGGATGCTGCCACCAAGTCCTCTTTCAACAGTCCCATGCAGATTGGAAGAAAGAAAAATACAAGAGGGAGAGAGAACTGAAAAAATATGACCATAAATCTGAGATCTGCTTTTTATCGGTGCTTCTATTTCAGATTTCCAGCTTGGAAAAACACTTTTTTTTAATGCATCCCAGGCACCTTGGCAATGGCTGAGAAATGACGATAAATTCAAAAAGCTAAAGAAAAAAAAAAGTATTTTATATACAGGAGAACAAATCCTCATAAACTACAATTCACCTAAGGCCCTCTGTCACATCTCAGCTAAGTGGTTTACTTCAACTCTTCCAACTTAATTTCATTTCCGAGCTTCTTCCACTGGTGTAAAGTGCTGAGTGCCTTGGGGCTACAGGTGCTGCCAAGGTGCATGGCTGTTCTTCTTGAGTATGGGGAGGAAGGCAGGTGTGCCAGGATCCTGCAGTGAGACTTCTGTGGGGAACCCTTCCTGGGCAGGGGAGCTGCAGTGCAACACCACATTTATGAGAAACCAGAGCATGGCCTTCAGAAGGGAGAAGATGAAGCATGGGGTCTGCTCTCTGAGCGCAGGCCAGGGTCTCTGCAGGAGACATACGCAGCTCGGGTTTGCACTCGGGTGCACATTGAGTGATGGACCCTGCAGGTGGGCTTGCATCCTGAAGTGCTTTCCATCTCTGCCAAGAGTTGTAAGACTTCGTTTATGGTGAATATATGTCACACAGAAAGCCAGGCCTGAGTAGGTGGGGCTTTAATTTGCCCCAGCTGTGCTGGCTGGTCCCTCTCCACAACCATGATATGGTGAATAAAGCGACAGAGCACATCCCTCTGAAGCAGCTGCAAGCCATTCAGTCACATAACTTGAAATGAGAAGACGGTGAAAAATCCAAGCCTGCTATTCTGCTGGGTCCCACAGCTGTGCTCACAGCTCAGTGAGACGGCTGCCCAGACAAAGCCACCTCCCTGAGCCTTGGCCGGCTGACAAGAGGAAAGAAAGGAGATTACTGTAAGCCCCAGGTATTTCGGTGAGCTGGAAGCCAGCTGGGGAGGGCTTGGGCGCCAGCGACACCTCCAGCTGGCGGGCACACTTGGCAGCCCCGTCTGCAGAAGGGTGCCCCTGAGGGTGAGGTGCGTCTGTGGGCTGACAGGGTGCCAACTGCCCAAGAGGCAAACGGGGCCAGGAGGAGGCTGCATGGCCAGTGGAGGAGCCCAGCCCCCAGAGGGCCAGCACAGAGCTCCCACAGTGGGTCCTCGGGGTATCCAAACAGGAGCAGAGGAGAGTTCAGGAGGGAGCCTTGGGCTAGGAGTCTAGGTCAAGGGACCACCCTATGCAAGAAGCAAAAGATGTACACAGTCCCAGGGAGTGGCAGGAGCTAGCTCTTAGCCTGTGCCACCTTCACCTTGAGCCCATCATCCAACTGCCTCTACCCCCATTCCTTCACTCCAGCCTCCCAGGACCACGGAGAGGCCAGGGGTGCTGAGTGAACTGAGTCACTGGGGAAGAGCACACGCAGAGGGTGTGCTGGGATCACCCCTAAATGATTAGGCCTTGGTGGTGGCGGCGAAATTGTGATGGTAGTGACGATAGTGGCGTTGATGGTGATGAATGTGATGGCGGTGGTGACTGTAGTGATGGTGATAGTAAGGATGGTTGGTGAGAGTGAGGAAGGTAGTGACGGGCGTGGTGGTGATGGCGATGATCGTGATGGTGAAGGTAACTGCGGGAGGTGGCTGTGATAAGGGGTGGTGACGGTGGTCGGTAAGGGTGGTGATGGTAGTGTTGGATGACGGTTAGTGAGGTGGTGATGACAGTGAATCTTGATGATGATGTGGTGATGAAGGTGGCAGTGATGGCGATGGTGGCAGTGGTTGGTGAGGATGGTGATGGCGTTGATGGTGAAGGAAAGGGTGGTGATGACAGTAGCGGAGATGAGGAGGTGATTCCTGTGGTGATATGGTGATGGTGGCCATATAATCTGGCTTCTCTTGGTTTGATGTGGAAAAAGACAGGAGCCTCCTGTGCTCAGTGTGTCCTTCTACACTTATGGACTGCCCCATGTACCAGGGCCCTGCTGTGTGGACAGCATAGAAAGCTGGAATCCCTTCCAACCTCATTTTCAGAGGAGAGCTAAACTACACCGCTCAGCACAGGAGCCACTGGCGATATCTGAGCACCAGAAATGTGCATACCTGCAAGAGGCAAACTGTAAGTACAAAATGTATGCTGGATTTAGAGTTCATGTGAAAAGGGAATGCAAAACATCAAATTTTTACATTGATTATGGATTGAAATTATAATATTTTTGATGAGATTAAATAAAGATGTCCAAACTATATCTATATATCTATTTATTTTTAGTTTTTAAATGTGACAATAGAAGGTCTAAAATTACATGTGCGGTTCCCATTAGGCATCTGTCAGACAGTGTGTGCAGAAACTTGGCTGTAAAATGTTCTACCTCCTGCTGGTTTTGTTAAAGTCCTGTCTAATCTCTACAAATGTGGACATGTGGTCAAAGAGAGCTCTCTTTAGTGTGACATGTAGGATTTTTGAGGTAGTGGGTGTGATTTTTTTCTTATGTTTTAAAAATTTAGTAGAAAAAGACTTGGGGGCTCTATGTGGTATAGAAATTATTTTCCTGCCCAGATTCAGGACTGAATAAACCCTTCAGAGTCCACTGTGTAGCACAGGTATGAACGCACATGTACACATGAGCACACCCAGGAGGACCCCCACAGGGAGCAGAGTGAGCGTCTGCTCACTGAGTTGGACAGCTGGAGCCCAAGGCAACACTGACCTCACTGCAGGAGTTTGTGGACAACTAGCTTCTATTACCTGGATGTCTGAGTTTAAGGATGCCTTACACTTGGTGTACAAGCTTTGTGGAGGAAATGACAAAAAACAGCAAGGAAGCTGAAAGATGTCGGGTCACTGAACAAGGCAGAAATCCAGAAAGAACCAGAGTGGGTCAGGTTGAGGCCTCCCTGGGAGAAAGGCCCAGCAGTTCTGGCCAGCAGCCACCAGAGCTGTGTCCATCAGTCTACTACGGAGTCAATTGACCATGTGACAAGGAGCTACACAGAGGTTTGCTCACCAACTGACATCTCCCACACTCTGCTGCCAGGCTTGGCTGGCTCCCTTGTCAGAATCGAGGGTTCTCATGATGTCTGGGGATGCCAAGCACAGACCCACAAGTGCATAGAAAGTCCCTGTTCCCATCATCCTTTGTCCCTTGTTCTACTGGCTGCACCTCAGGTTGGGGGCCCAGTGCCCCCACTGGGGCCTCTCCTGTAGGCTGACATTTCCTGTGCTCCCAGAGCTGTGTGCCCTTCACAGCAGCAGGCAGTGTCTGTTGGATCAGTAGATTTGTGTGCTGTTTAGTGGAGCCCAATGTAGGGCTTGCTTGGGTGTCTGTGGCATAAGCCTCCTAGATAGGATGGGCTGAGCCCTTACATAGTGCCCTGGACTCTGAGATTCTGGGCCATGATCCAGAGTTTGGTTCCCTTCATTCCAGGGTCTCCTCAAAGGACATGCCAGCCTGTTTTACAGGTAGTGAGCCTGGTACCTGGGTTAGAAGTGCCCACATCTGTAGGCAAAGTTGCCTTGATAGGCTGGGCAGTTGGCAGGTCAGCTCCTTCCTCAGGGAAAAGAATCCAGCCTGTGCCCCTGAGGCTACACCCATGCTACTCCCCATGCAGCCCTTCAGAGAGGAGAGAGCCACAGACAGAACCTCCCTCACTGCCTCAGAGAGAATGAGTCTTACCCATACCTCAGTATTGTTTGGGGGCCACAGGCTAAGGTAGTTTCTTGCAGTGGTCTGAAGTTCTGTCTTCCCCCATTCAAATGTTGAAATCATAAATCACAGAGATGATGTGTTAGGAGGTGGGACTCAGGGAGGTGATGAGAGCAGGAATGGGGTTAGAGGGGATTCACAGAGCCACCAGCCCCCTTCTACCATGTGAAGATGTAACAACCAGGGAGCAGCCCTCACCAGACACCAGAACACTATGACCACACTATGACCTTGAACTTCCCACCAAAGAAATGCATTTCTTTTGTTTACATGTCACCCCATCTATGGCATTTTATAACAGCAGCATGAAGAGATAGAGACATGGGCCAAGCCAAGGTCAGATCCTGGGTACTTGTAGGTTTGAACTGTTCTGAGTTCTCAGCATCTAGAAGAACTTCCTGGGCCAGGCATGTGGCTTAAGCAACTCTGGCCATCACGCGGACGTTCCAGCCATTAGTAGGTGACATTCAGGCAGGACTGGCTGGAGGGGCCCAAGATGTTGAGCCCTAGACATCTTGCACTTAGGCAGTGGGGAGTTGGAGCAGGGTAGTGATTGAAATTTGGAGCTCTGGCTCCATACTTTCCTGAACTCTGTAGCTAAGCTCCTTCACCCAAACAGCAGGCAGAGGCTGTGGGCTCTTCACAAGCAAAAGGGAAGGGAGAGTCTGTGCCTACTATGGCAGCCAAGGGTCAGGCTAGGGGAGGAGGCCTTGGTCCTGAGTGCATTAAACAGAGCTGGTTATAAAGGGGACTGAGAACAAGCAAAGTGGTGTGAAACATCCCCCACCCCATGCTAAAGAGGTTAAAAAAAGGAGATGCAATCAGAGTCACAGGACACACAGGTCTCAATAGAAATGATCAGTCACATACAAAACAAAAAACTGAGGGGAGCAGGAGGGTCATGGTTCAGAAGGACCTGCTTAAATACACAGATAGTGGCAGCAGTCTTGTTTTCAGGATAGCTGGTTAGTGACAAGCCCAGGATTCTCTGCTCTCCTAAATTATGGATTTTTCAGTGTAATTAAATGTGGCATATAACACACACATGTCTCACCTGATATGACTCCAGGTGTCCGAGGGCACAAGTATACCAGGAGATTCCCACATTGCTATGGCCAGTGCACAAAGGAAGCAGAGACTCCTTTCCTGCAGGGTCCTTGGGAGTCCATGTGATCCTCCTGTCCCTCAAAGCCCCCCTAGAGGCATCAGGCACCAGCAGCACACTGATCAGCTTGGCCCAAGCCAACCTTCCCTGTGCATCTTGGAACTCTTCCCCCATCTCTGCGCCAACTGGTCCCACTTCTCTGCTGCTGCTCCACTTCCCTATTACAACAGGGTGCAGGCAGGTAACAGCAGCTCCATCAGCATGTCACTGCAGCTGTAGCTGAGACCTTGCAGCCACCTGAACTGTGCCACCTTGGCCCTGATACAGTGGGGGACAGAGAGGGATGTTGTTTGGAATACCTGTGCCTGAAGCCCTCAAAGCTCACAGCACCTGGCCCAGCACCTAACCCTGGCCCAGCACCTGCTCCCTTGCAGGCCAGTCTCATGGCTCTTCCTAAAGCAGGAAGCTCAGGCTAGGGGCTTTCCATGCTCTGTGGTTGAGGGGCAAATCAACTACGCACTCCTGTTCTAAGCTGAAAATGACCAACCTGAAGGACAGCCTGGCCTGCATACAGTAACAGAAGGGGTGGCAGGGCTAGAACTAGGCAGCCTGAGTTTCTCAGAGGCTCAAGACACTCTTGCCAGCAGAGTCACCCTGTCCAACATGCTGAGCTGGCCTGTGGTAATGGAGAGCGCAGGACTGAGCCTGGATTACTCTGGAAGAATCTTCAGTGGGGATCCTGGGGGGAGGGGTTTAGGCAGAACATCTGCAGACCTTCTTTGTCCCCAGCTCTGAACTCCCTACCACAGGCTATCTTCAGAGGCCCCAGATGTTCATCCTGGTCATGGAGGATTCCTATGATGGAAAGCCAGCAGGCAGAGGGCAGGTGTCACACAGGCCTGGTGAAGGCTGCCTCTCTAAGCACACAAGCCAACTCCTCTCCTCTCCCAGCTTTGTTCCTTCAAGTTCCCACTTTACTTTGTTAGATGAGATGCCACCAATTAGAGATCTAATCCTGGTCTGAAAACACAGATGTGTCTCAATATCAAAAGGCCACAGTCACTCACACAGTAGTGTGAATATATTCATCTCATGGGTTTATCCTAGCACCTGGAAAGGCAGCTTCAGTGTTGATCTGAGCTCTCAGATGGGCCCAGGGCAGGGCTGAGAGGCTGCACAAGGAGCTACAAGCTGGTGTGGGGAGTGGTACTCATCCCTGAAGGTGCAGGCCTAAACTCTGAGTTGCAAAGAAGGCCTTGGAAATAAGTCGCGTGTAACACAAAAAAAGTTTCTCCAACGCTTCGTTTTTGAAAAGCACTCTTCAGAAATTGAAAATAGCATCCACTGTGGCAGAATTTAAAAGTTCTTCCCATGTTAGTGGAAATTTCTCTCTGAAGTGAATGATTAGGGCAGCGGGTGCCGATCAGGCTCTGGCATACACATTGCACTCTCACAGCACACATTCATACTAATGACGCACATGTCCGTATGCATACGCACACCACTCACGTGCTTACACACATGCACACCATTACATGTGCACACAGGCACACAGAGACAGCATTTGGACACGCGCACACATTGCACACACATCTGCACACCAGGTGCACACACCACTCATTCATGCCCAGGCACATGCGCTTTCTGATGCTCAAATGTGGTGTTGGCTCAGCCCTCCTTATTTGAGGGCTCCTCGGCGCTGTGCATCCCAGGGTGAATTCTTTCCTATCTTCGTTTTGGTTGCAACCTGGGTGCTAGGAAAGCTGACCTGCTTTCCTTACATCTTTTCTGCCTCCTCACTTCAAGATGTTCCAGCGTTTCTCGTTATGGCCATTTGGCTCCAGTCTCTGCTCGTCTTCACAACGTGCCTCTCCTCTGACTGGGTGGATGAGAGCCATCTCTGATCACCTGAATGTCACACATCTGCAAACACACCAATTCCAAATATGATTCCATTTGCATGTACTTGGAGTTAGGGTGTCTACACAGTTTAGGGGGATGTGATCCAAATCCAACACTCTTCCGTTTGTTACGCTTTCTCACTTAGGAGTTCCAAAGGCATTTCTTTGATGTTGTATCACTTCCAGCAACATTTCTTATGCTAAGTCTGGGTCCTCAGACACTGCCCTCAAAAGTCTTGTCTACACAGCCCACTAAAGTGATTTCAATTCAGCTACATCCTGAAGCAAGAGTTGGAGTAAGATTTCTGAGGTTTCAGGACAGCAGAGAGCTGCTCAGATGAGGGCAGTGGTGCAGGCCTTCCCCTGCCTTAGGATGCAACTGTGATTCAGAGCGGAGCCCAGTTCCTGCCCCTGACTCTCCACCTTCTCACCCTGAAAGTTTCTGGCAAGGCACTGGGGCCAGCCTCAGATGACTGTGTGGTAGAAGGGCCACCATTCAGGGCTCACGACAATACTTGCTCACCTGCCTCACAAAAGGGTGCCCCAGGCTGGCCCCCAAGTACTGAGCACACATGGCCCATTTGGATGGTTGCATTCTAGGGCAACCAGTCATCCACAACCATCCATCCATCCTGGGAAAGTTGACCTTCCTCTTGCCTGCCCACCCAGAAGAGGAATGAGGATCTTTGAAAAACAAAGCAAACAAAATGGAAAAGGAGCCTACTGTATTGCTGTAGCCAAAGAAGCTGAGGGTCTTCCCACCCCACCCATCAGAAGAGGCCCAGTCCCCAGTGCCTGCCATTCTACCAGCAGCTCTTGGGTAGAGCAGCCAGTGTGGGGAGGACAGAGGAGCTGCTCTCAGCTTTGAGGGGGGATTTCAGGAAATAATTAAATGAACTTGAAGGAGGACTAAGCTTAGGAAGACCCTCTTGTTTAGTCCCCCCTCCACTTACTCTTTCAGCATTTAATGATTTTTCCAGTGAGTTTGAGGTTTTTAGAATGTTCTGGGAGGTTCTATGGAGCTGCTGTTCTCCTGGGCTCTTTGTCTGAGCTGTGAAAATTGTTCTAGTCATGAAGAGGGCAGGACCCCAAGACACTGCCAGAGACCATCTGCCTACGTCCCCTGTCCTTTGTGCTTTGTTTGGATTTAGTACCATGGAGCAGACACCAAAGCTTTGAGGGCATCAGCTTTATTTGGGATAAGTTATGAGGGAAGGGAGGAAATGGACACCTTGGGACCACTGGGGATGGGTCCTTGCACTCAGAGAGTGCATACACCTTAGGAGTCAAATATCAGGCAGATTCAGAAAAAGCCTTGACAGGCCTCCCAGAGATGCCACATCTCCTCTGGACTGGAGACACACCTCATCCCCCAGGAGCCTGTGGGAGTCAGAACAATGTCCTGGGGAAGCCCAGACCATGAACTAGTTCCAAGAACCCCACAAAGCCCCCGAGGCTCCAAAAGGACTGGCCCGAGGAAACCAGTATCCAGTGACAGTGTTAGTTTTCACTTTATCCTAGGGGCACCAGTCTGCCCTGCGAGGCTCAAGATGGTGGGCCATTTGGGGCTTTCTTTTTGAAAGTCCTGGTGGGCTGAGTCACACCAAAACACAGCTCAGGTGGGTAGGGTTGAGGGTCCTGGAAGTCTGGTAGTTGGAGGATGGGGAACCATGTGGGAGTTGCAGAGTCTAAATTTGAACAGTGATGAGAAATGCAGAGAGATGCACTGCCTTTTCTGTCACTAAGAGGCACAATATTTCCTAAAGTGCTCCCAATATTGACTGAAAACTTAACCTCAGGTCAGAAAATAGCACAAAACTTTCTCTTCTGATATTTATAAAAATCTGTACACTACCCCTAAAGGGTTCCCCGGCAATGCCTGGACACATGCTGATTACACCTGATGCCACATCCCTCCAGACTGCCCAGGCAGCCACATTGCCAAACACAGCTGAGAAGCTCTGTGTGTGGGTTTCACTCTGCACTTTGGTCCAAGAGTTAAGCCTGTCTGCTGAAAATATTCCTTCCTGGACAGATCATTTACAAGCGTGGCCACTGACCCAGGAGGAAGGCACAGGTACACTTACCCCTTCAGCAAAGCTTCCTCCTTTTGCCTGGAACAAGTTTATCTTACACCTGTTTTCCACCTGAAAGCTAGAAGTTTGTCCCAGTCATGACCACAGTGCATGCCATAGTGCATCCCAGACACCTTTAGAAAACCAACCCACAAAGGCAGGTTTGCGGCCTGCCAGCCACTATGACTCTCAGCTCCTTCCAGCAGTCTTGCTCCCTTCTGGTTGACCACCTCCCACTTTTCCTGGGTAACACAATACCCTCCCACGCACACCATGGCCCTCACTGCTTTCATATAGTATGGTCATGGGTCATCTGCACAGCAGGCCAGCTCAGACCCCAGCCTCAAGGAGTCCAACCTGGAAGTTCCCAAAACTCCAAATAGCAGGATCATGACAAAGTCAAATTGAGTGCTTATGTTTTGAGCTTATTTAGAACAAGGCATATCCCCGCCTTGTCTTCTAATCACTTTGCACAAGTGTCCTGTTGAAAAACTCAGACAGACTCAAAGGAGGGGAAGTGAGAGGAGAAATAAGCCATGGGCTGCAAGCCTGGGGCTGAACATCCTCACCAGCACAGCTGTGCATTTGTCAAGTAAAGTGGCCACACTGTGCCCCTCCACAAGCCCCTTCCAGAGGGAGAGCGTTGGCCGGGGCTAGACGTGAGTATCACTGGCTTTTATTTTGTTTTCACCAGAGCCTGTCTCCAGCCTTCCTCCTTGAATTTTATGTAAACTCTGGGGCTCTGCTGGCTAAAAGTGAGTTCTGTTTTTCGGCAGCCCCATGGCTTTTGGACTTAACAGACTTGAAGTTAGTTCATGGCGACCCAGACGCACATCACAGCTCAGAAACCACACGGGAGCCATGTCGGTAAAGGCAGCCGCGTCGTGGAGCAGCCAGACTGAAATTTATACCAGTGACCTGGGCCTTGTCAGGCCTCATGACAGCGTGTAAAGTGAATCGCAGCTTAGTCACCAATTTGCTTGGCAAGGGCCAGTGGATTAGGCAATACATCAAAGGTCAGACAGTAGGAGTTTGTCTAGACGGTCTATTTCAGATTCTAAGCTCAGTCCATGTGTTTCTGTAGCAACCACTGCAAACACTGATATTTTAGCAGTATTGTAAAAAGCTTCGCTTTCTTCTTCAGTCATGGGAAGGCCTCTGTGTCAGCCGCTGTGTCCAGTGCCTGTTTTCTGCGGTGTCTTCCACTTCCTGGATTTAGAGACTACAAGCAGCTGGTTAGGAGGGCACTCCACTGACCCCTCCTACCATGGTTCCCTGGGGAAGGTCCTCTCATCCTGTGGGGAGAAGCAGAGCTCTCTGAGGTCTAAGAAGAAGCAGGCACAAGCATCACACATGCAACCTTTAAACACCATGCTCTGTCCTGTGCTGAGAGGCAAAGAGAAGGGTGGAAAGAAGCCAGGAGAAAAGGAGGAAAGTGGCCTGGAGCCTGAGACCGGTGGAGCTGACAAGACTGTTCCCTGAGGCTCTGAGCTTCATAGGACACGGGATGAAGTCTGAGGACTTTTGTGGCTGTCACAACCGGGGAGCTCCTGGATCCCCTGGGTGGAGCCACAGAAGCTGCTCCGCAACCCACAGGGCCCATTCAGCCCCACACAGTAGTGTCCCCCAACAGCCACCATGCGGAGAATGAGAAGACCCATCTCAGAGAATCATGCCAGGTAATCCCAGGAAAATGCTCCCAAATGGTCGGTTTTAGTTCCATAATGTTTCGGTGAGTCCTACTCTTCCTACTACCAGGGCCACCTGCTCTCCTCATCCACTTAGGACGAGTGATGTCAGCCCAAGTGCAGAGGACTCTGGACTCTGGGCACTGCAGAGGTAAAGGGTCTCACAGGCTGAATACACTTGCCAACCTCCAAGCTGAAAAGGGCAGGTTTGCATCATCCTCTGAGTCAGTATTATGAGCACTCCCAGTAGTGCGAGCACCATGATCACTCTAGAAAGGCAGATCTGCAGCTGGATGTAGTGGCACCTGTAATCCTAGAACTCCAAGAGGCCAAGGCGGGAAGATCACAAGCTCAAAGCCAGACTGGGAAACTTAGCTAGTTAGCAAGACCCCCATCTCAAAACTTTAAAAAATAATAATGAAAAGATGTAACTCAGTGTGAAGGCCCTTGGTTCAGTCCCCAGTACTAGAAGAAAGAGAGAGGCCTGCACACATAGCACTGGTAGTGCTACAAGAAGGGGGTATGGGCCCAAACATTTCTATTCTCTCCCCTCTTCCCATGCAAATAGCTTGGGGGATCTGGCTATGTTAGTTATTGCTGCTCTCCACAACATTTTCCAGGTGTCAAACCTGGCTAGGAGAGAGGGGCTGTATCTTTGGAATTATGTTCTAGGCCTCCCAAGTGACAGGCTGCATTCTCTCCTTCATGGCAGTTCTGCAGATAGTTCTAGGCCACAGACTTGGGACACAAAGTCCACCTTACTTTGGAAAGTAAGGGAGCCCACAGCCTGTGGCTCATCGCTCTCCTCACTGCTGACCCAGTTTGCCAAGCATAAGTGTGCTTGGTGGGATGAGCTCACCAAGTCTTCTCAGCCTCTCTTGGCTCCCATGTGACTGGACCATCAGGGTGTGGAGTCTGAGCTAACTAGCTAATGTGCTTCTGAGTGATGTCAGCAGGGCAGGTGTCACTGGAGGCTCCCATGAGTGGAGCCCAGCCTAGTTGAGATGCCCGTGTAACCAGATTTTTGCCTCCTCTGATATTTCAATTCCTGACCCTGTGGGTCTGTGCATTTAAGAATGGGAAACATTTGTGTCTGTCTTAGCGTGGGTTCTCACACTGAGGAGATAATATTACAAGATGGGGAAGAGTGGTGAAACAAGTCCATAGGTAAGCTCCTGTCAGGGTATCCAGAACTCTGTGCACCAGGTGGGAAGTGGGGATCAGAGACCGGGCAGAGGGCAGGGCTGGTGTTGCACTCTGTGCTGGGTGAATGGCCACTTCCCATATATCACAGTGCCTGTATGCCAGGAGATCAAACTCTGGGGCAGGACCAAACCCTCAGCTGGCTTCTCAGGCAGGTGTTCCAGGACATGATAAAGTGAGAGGAATGAATAGGTTGCCACTGTACACCACAGGGCCTCCACTGTTTACCTTGTACTGGCTCAGGGATGACTTGATGAGATAAGAAAAGGAAATAGAAAAGTGAGCTGGCAGAATCTAGGGGGAAAAAAACCTTCACAGTGCAAGAAAGCATAGAAGTAACACATTGGAGCCAGACTATGCTACGGGGAGGAGCAGAGAGCTTGGGTCTGTTGCAGATAAGAGTAGTCAGGAAGATTAAAGAAAAAAAAGCAAAATCAAAAGTCAGACTCTGGAGGGAAGCAAACAAAGGAAAAGAAACTTTTACAGATGCGTTTCAAAGACATTCTAAAATCTGCTGACCAAAATTGTATGTTTGGCAGTGTGTCTGATGTATGTGTCTCTGTGTATGTGTACATGTAAGTGTGTGCCTGTATGTGTATGTGCATGTGGGTGCAATATTTGCCATGTGTATACATCCACACACATAAATTTTAATTCCTCATAAGGGAATCATACTCTTTCCCCCTTTCTGCTACACCTAGTAATTCCATCCCTACCACAGCTGTTCTGCATAGAGTTCCAGGCTGTATATGATCTTGAAAACTCCTCCTTTATGTCACTGTCACAGTTGTCTCCTGGTCTTTCTGCACAATTTAAATCCACCAAGCATTCTACTAAACTCCTCCAGAGGCCTGGACCCTGCCTATGACTTAGCTACATGCACATCAGCTTCCTGGGGGCCTGCTTTGAGGTGCCCACCTTGCACCAGGGGTGTATTTAGGAAGTAATGCTGGCTGGGCCAGGGATTTAGGTCAGTGGTTCTGCCGCCTGCCTTGAAAGTGCAAAGACCCAAGTTCTATCGCCAGTACCAAAAAGAAAAAAAATCTAGAATGCTGGTGCTAGACTGTCAAGGTGTTGCTTCATCTGGAGTATGACCTCATAGGTGTCCTCCTGCTGTCCCTAGCCAGGCTCTCTCCACTGGATGATCGATGCTTGGGGTAGTGAAACTCTGCGGGGCTGTCCTAGGCCCTATAGCATATTCAGTAGCAATCCCACTCTCTACCTACAAGATGAAGCTTCATCTCGTCTGAGTGTGCACAATATAAATGTCTCCTAGTTGTCACTCAGAGTCAACAACTCAGCTTTGGGCTCAGCCCATGATAGATCCCCACCCCAAATCCAGGGTGCAGGAATAGCACAGTGGGCCATTAGGTTTGGGAACACACACCCTCCAGCACATCCTGTGTTTCCACAGCTGACCTTAGCTGCAATGCTCACCTGTCTGCAGAGCCTGATCTACTCTGAAACCACCCCTCTAGCTTCTGACCTGGTTTAAATCAATATTCTGGCAGTAAAACATCCCCTTCACTTTTATCCCTCTGAAATGACCTGCTTTTCCTCCTCTCATTTTATGTCGAAGAAAACAATGCCTGATGAAACAAAGCTCGTCTTCCTTCCTTCCTTCCATGTGCAGAGGCCAGGTGCTTACCTCCTAAACTGCCATTTCCTGACACATACTACCTCCGCCAGCAGAGCGCAACAGGCGGAAAACGTATACTCCCGGGGCTGAGAGCGAATGGTCGCACCTCCCATCACAGACCAGAGTATGTCCGAGTCCAGATGTGGACATCTGTCCGGCCAGAAGTCACGGTCCCAAGACCTCTGAGCCTCCTGGGACTGGCTCCGACTGAAGCTCTGCTGCAGTCCGCCTCATGAGCCCTCACCAAGGTCTGCCTGCAGCTGACCGTTCTGAACCATTATGGGGCAGGAAGCACTGCAGGGAAGATGATGAGGGACAGCCTCAGCATCAGGGCACCGTCAGGTACATAGTGAAAAGGATTTTTATTTTTAAATTTTTTTGTTAGTACATTTTCACAGTACATAATGATTACATCCATCATGGGGAATTGGTACATGTACATAACACAGTCTTAATTCTTTTTACTCTCCCTTCACCTCAAGTTGAAAAGAAAAACTTCTAGCAAAGGGGACATCCCTACTAAAAGACCACCAGTCTCAAGAGCAGGTGTCAGTGTTGTCCCCACCCTGGTGGATAACAAGAAGGCTCAGCTAGTGGGAATTGCACATGATGTGGGCCTCATTGAGTTGCTTCCTGCCTGTCCTGTGTTGCAAAACAGGGGCTGGGTCTGCATCATCAAGGGGAAGGCCAGGCTAGACCACAGGAAGATGCACGCCGCTGTGGCCTTCATGCAGGTCAACTTGGAGACAAAGGCTCTGGTGAAGCTAATGGAAGCTGTCAGGACCAACTGCAATGACAGATATGATGAGATCTGCCATCAGTGGAAAGGCAAGGTCCTGGGTCCAAAACCTGTGGCTTGCTTTGCCAAGTTGGAAATGGTAAAGGCTAGAGAACTTGCCATTGAAGTGGGCAAAATATACTCTCGAGTTTTGAGTATTTTGTACATAGAATAATAAATTGTTCTTAATCCAGGAAAACAGGAGGGAGAAAGGATTTAACAGAGAGGCAAACAGACCTGCAATTACAGAGTAAGAACAGATGTGAGACAGGGATAGGTCTATGATACAGTGTAACCCTGGGGTCAGGACAGCCCCTGCTGACTGCAGCTCATGATGAACTCTAAAAGCCCAGAGCAGTTAGTGTTGCAAAACTGGAGGACAAGAACCATAAACATAGCCATTGGAAAGACGCAGGCAGCTGAGACATGGATGTGAGTGAGAAGCTTGGAAAGTCCACATGCCACAGATATGGTGGGGACCAGGAACAGGCTGTGGCCCAAAGAAGGGGGAGATGCAAGGCAAGGGGAGATAGGAAGCTGGGGACAGGAAGCTGAGGGAAGATGGACAGAACTCTGGGTAGCTATCATTTCTGATTCCTCTTGTGAGGTAGGTGTTTGCTGTTTTCTGAGCCCATCTTCATGTGTCTTTTTTTCTTGGAAACATAAGGTGAACTAGTGAGAGGCATGTCTAGCAGTGGGGCAGACCCACACCTTCTCTGAGGATTCAAGGGGCCATCAAGAAGCTGGCATCTAAAGGTGTAGGGGAAGTGGGAAGGGTAGGGGAAAGGAAAGAAGCAAAAAGAAAAAAATATGAGAAAAGGAAAACATGGAACCAAAGTCTTTGTAAATAGGGAAGGGTGGAGGGGGTAAAGGGAAGGCAGGGGAATGGGGAAACAATAAGAACCAGGCTGTCATGTAAAGGTACAAGATCCCTATGCTGAATGTAACTGTAGTGTATACCTAAAAACTATCAATAAACTTAATGAGAAAAAGAAAAAGCTGGAATCCCATCCTCAGGTTTTCCTTCTAGAACACTTGCGGGCACCTGCTGTCAGTGTGCAAGGTAGTTGGCCATGTCCCCTGGGTGTGCATACATCATTACTGTTGAGGGTAACTCGTACCTGGCCAGGAGTTGAGGAGATGCTCTGTTTCAATGCTGGAAGGGAGCATCTGCTTGTCAGGGCTGCCTCCCCCAACTGACATCCCCAGGCCAAGATAGGCCCTTCCAACTGTGAGGAGTGAGGTATTCCTGGGGTTTAAGTGAAGCCACTCCAGGTGTCACTGTCATGCTCTACTGTCACAGAAAGGTTTGTGGCCCAAGAGCAGCAATGAACAGGCCTCTTCTGAGCTCTGAGTGCCCTCAACTCTGGAGAGCAGGCATCTGTGAGACAAAGAGGAGGAATCCAAGGTTTAATGTTTTAAAACAATTTTACATCAAGGAAACTGCTCTTCAACTTTATTGGCTTGGGAACTCTAGCTTCTTTCTCTTGGTTTCACGGCAGAGTGATGCTTTTGTGTACCCTGACTTGACTCCGTTCACATTTCCCTCAGTGATTGACCATGGGACAGGGTTGGGGAAGGTCACCTCGCCTCTGGCCCTCCTTTAGCTCAAGCTCCCTGATGCTCATCTGAACCCCTTATGAGTGTCCTAAAGGCACCACATGCTCAACCCACTCCCAGGACCCACTTCTCTGCACCTGCACCTCCTCTACCTCCTCCCTCCATGCCAAATCCCAAATCCCAACTATGCTATCCCCTGGATCTCCCCGCAACCTGCTCACCACCTCTTCCAACTAGGGTGACCAACAGTCCTAGTCTGCCCAGGACCATTCTGACAAATTCCCAGAGAATCCTTCAGTCCCAGGCAAGCTGGAAGGTTGGATACTCTCCCCAGTACTTTTATTTGTAGTTGTGACCACATTGAATCAACCTTCTTTTCTGGGGCTCCTGTACCCAGCACCACCTTGGCAGGAGCAAGCCTCAAAAAATCTATAATTGGTGAACAAGAAAGGTTCAGTGTCTGTTCCTCAAACACTGAACATCTGTTGCCTTGCTGTCAAACACATCATCTCTAGGTCCCTGCCCCGCTTCTCCCCAATATGCCTTTTCATTGGCCTATAGGCCTTTATTCTAACACATGCCAGGTGACTTCCCTTCTGCAGGGACTCCAGCTAGGCCAATTGTCCACGTGGGGTCCACATCACACCAAAGGCCACAGCTTCTTCATCTGCTTGAGACCACCATGAGTTTGTCTGGGAAGTGTGATGTTTACTGGTGCCTGCCCATCCTTCGGGTGACACCACGTTGTAGAGCACTGAACGTGGCCAGCTGGCATGGAGGGTGGCAGAAGGAACAGCAGGTCTCCCCACTCTTCCGTTGCTGTCACCAACACGACCTGTTGGACAGACTTCAAGGAAGAAGTCCTCCCAAGGTTGACTCCTAGGAAAAGTTGAGCTTCTTGTAAAGAATGGATTGATTTATTTGACTTTTCCCTCTTTGTGACTGCTGCTAGGAAGCACAATGCCCAATTGGCTCAGTGTAATTGGTCCAGTTGTGGCCTTTCCAAAACACAGGTTCACCTCACTTTTCCCCACAAGGTGGAGTAAATACATGGATGGATGTATCCCATGAATCCTCATGGTTCCTATGGGAATGTGCTGCTGGGCCTGAGTTGAGGTCCCCAGTCCAGAGCCCCGGGGGTGCCACAGTTCATCCTGTGTTGGAATGGGGATGATGACTACCCGCCGCCCCAATCCTTCCCTAAGTGCACTGTAGGCCCAAGTCTCTCCCAACTCGCCCTCCTACTCCACAGGACTTGCCTCCTTCCCTGAATTCACAGCCCCATCTGTATCCCAGGTATTTCCACTAATAAATTCCCTGCATATTTAATCCGTTCAGCCAATGGACCAGGACGGACACAACTTTGAAGATTGGTATTGATCAACAATCAGGACAAGGGAAAATGGGTCCATTTGTTAAAATGCACACCTGGCCGGAGAGAGGGCTGGCACAGGCATTCCCTTGGCAGCCTCTGGACAGCTGTTCACAGAGTTTGCAGGATAGGAGGTGCTGGGGAGTGAGCTCCTGGCCCGTTGAGGACAGCTGAGGGCCAGCGGGCCTTCTTACAGCTGTCCCTCTGCTGGTCTTGACCTTGGCCTCCCAGCACCCCAGCCTCCTCAGCACCATCCTGCTCTAGGTCCTAAGTCCCCAGAGCATTTCCATCCCGTCTGAGAGGCTATGCATAGAGCTGAGCTGCAGGGGAAGGACCTGGCTCACATTTTCTAGCCTTGCATGAAGGAATGAGGGCAGGGACTGAGGGCGAGGGGCCGAGGGCCAGGAGTATATGGAGCATGCTCTGGCTCACGAGCAGTCAGTTCCTCTCTTCCTCCGGCAACCACGAGATCTTTCATCTCTGTGTCTCCCAGAACCTGAGGTTTGGGTTTCCCGTGCCTTGGCAAGCTGCCAGGGGCCTCCACCCGCAGCCCTGGGCTGGCTCAGGGCACAAAGGCAGCTCTGTTGGTGGAACTGAGGGTGGAGGCCCCAGCTGTCTCCAGAGGGGTCTGGCCCAGACTGGCTTTGGCAGGAGATCGCTGGCAGATTCAGGTGCTAGGCGGGAGCACTGAGGGTGAGCAGCCCTCACAACAGCAGAGCTGAGCAGGCCTCTTGGTGCGGCTGCTCTCCTCCTTGCTCAGCCCAATGGCTCAGCAGCCCAGGAGGGGCACCTGCCTGGCCAGGCTTAAGGCTCCCCCCAGAGCAGCACCTGACCCAAAGGTCAGGTCATGTGGAGCTCAGGGGCCCCTTAAAATAAGTAAAACACAGGCTGTTTTATTTCCTGATGGATGTGCATAAAGGCACAGGGAACCCAAACCCTGCTTGGGAGGGAGAAATTGGTGGGTGGGAGTGTAAACATCTGAGAGATATTTGATCTTCACAGAAAGCTGAGTACACGGCCCTTGGCATGTGTGTCCCAATTACTGCCTGAGTTCTGCACTTCACTCACTGTGTGGGCGCAGTGTCGTAATGGAACCTGCCCCCAATGGCTCTGCCACTAATTAGCGGGTGACCTTAGGCAACTTCACAGGCCTCAGTTTCCTTGGGAGGGGATGATTAGTGGAGATGCCAAAGGGACAGGTAGGGCCTCACCTCTGGGATACTAGGGCCTGTCGACCACCCAGAGAAGCAAAGTGAAGGCGCCGCATCAGGATATGGCTCTCTCCTGTCTCGGTCTCACCTTGCCAAAGTGCCCCCAGCCACATCAAGGCCTCACCTGGTGCAGGTGAGGAATGCAGACTTCCATCCCCAAGCCCAGCCAGACCCAAACCCCAGGCCCTCTGATGTGTGTCTTGAAGTTGATGGGATTCTAAGAGCCACTGAGCACCACAGAACCTCTGGCCTGAGGAGACAACTACTTTGGGTCACAAAGCTGTGCCCAGACCAGCATGTCAGATCATTCTTCAAGGGCCAAGAGGAAACACAAACACAAGCCCCAGAGAATAGGTGAGAGGTGCTGTGGGTGCCTCATGTCCACCCATACTTGTTTAACCAGGCCCAGAACTTTGCAGGGCCCAGCCCATCTACTATGACTATGACTTGCTTTAAGGTTCTGCCCATAAACATGGCATATAACAAGGGACTATCCTTTAAGAGCATAGAGTTCAGAGTCAGCCAGCAATCCCTGGGCTCCTGCTGGGCCTGGAGCTGAGCCCAGACCTGGGCCCTGACACCTTGTCTTTCTTTCTTTTCTTTCTTTCTTTTTTTTTTTTTTCTTTTGGTACCAGGGATGGAAATGTGCTTTCAAGGCAGGCAGCAGAACCACTGAGCTAAATCCCTGACCCTTGTCCTTCATTCTTGCACCCTGTGGATCATCTCTTTCAGCCCTCATAAGAGGCCCAAAATCACAGAGGACGTGAATGCAGAGTGGGGATGTTACCTGCCCGCACTCTCACTGTAGAGACCAATCAGCCAGGCTTCCAGACACAATGATCCCCTGACTGCTGGGGGATCGTCACTCTCTTTGTGTGCAGAAAGTTTTCAGAAGCATGTCAGATGAGGTTAACTGTTTCTAGGAAAAACTAATGTGCATCTATCTCCATAGTCCGCAGTCCATTCATGAATTATGTCCTACCCTCGCGGGCACATTTCAGGATCAACATGTTCATCCACCCTCCCTCATTCTGTTGAGTTTTTTCCGCGCCTCTCAAGCCAGCTCTGGGGATTTGAAGAAGAATTAGAAAGGCCTTGCTTTCTAAGATGGAAAAAGTTCTGCAAGCCATCATATGCACACTGATATATTAAATAATAATAACAGCATTTGCACATTGTGAACTCTCTGTCCTCTTCCCATAAAATCAAATAAGCTCATTAAGGTGTGTGCTATGGATTACCTTGTTCAACTCTGTTGCTGCCTTGGACAGGAAAGAGCTTCAGGACTTGAGCAGTGCAAGAAGGTTTTGAATCCACCACTGCTAATTTCGGACAAAGGCAGGACTTGAACCCATACCTCGTCTCCTCATGTGTTGTTTTCTCCATACCAACATAAGCCTCTTCTATATTGGCTTATGGGAGTTTGTGAAGCACAAAGGAATTACCCAGAGGAGCAAGTCCGTGTGTAGACAGAAGAGCAATCCCTACCTGAGGGCAGCTGTGTCTGCGCACCGGCCTCATAAACACTGTGTCAGGATGAGAAGCCATGGTGTAAACAGCTGAAACACTGGAACAAGTGCCCAAGTCCTGCTGCTCAGCCAGAAATTCACTCTGTTGTACACATATTCAACCCTGGGAAGAGATGTGGGAGGTGATATTGTCCTTTCTTCCTGGGGAAGTGGGCCCATTTTGCTGCTGGATTCTGTTTTTTGAAGGCAGAGGCCGGGTGAGTCAGTGTCACCTGGGACACGACTAAGGAGAAGATCTCCATAAACAGTGGTTGGGTGGTTGAGGATGAAAGTGAGTGAAGGTAGAAGCACATCAAAATTAAGCCCGGACAAGACTTCATAGATCCCATCTAGGAAGTTGAATTCTCAGGGACAAAAGGAGGCACTCCAGCCAAGGACAGCCTGCCCTCACTGGACACCCTGGCCAGTTCAAGTCAGAGTTTGCAGTCCTTGTTAGTGAGGACAGATGATTCTGACGAGCAGATACCTCAGACTGTCTTTAAGTAAGTAAATAAATAAATGCTGGTTATGACTTCTGGCTTCTGGTTCTACATGTCACACACTTGGAAACTGCCACTCCATTTTATCAACAAGTAAAAAAACTGAACAAACTGAAAAGTCAGCAACTGTTCTTCAATCCACAGAAGAGACAGAGGCACAGGCAAACTGCTGCCTTAGTAATGAAACTATAGGTATGTCACCTGATCATAAACTGCTGTAGGAACCAGGGCCCATTGAGGAACCTGAACTTGATTCACAGACTGATGGAGGCTCAGTCTGGGTGATAAAAACTCCAGGGGACCCACTTGTGGGACTTTACATTTTTGTGAGTTTCACCTCACATACTCTACCTAGTCCTCACAGTGAACACTTGAGAAAAATCCCCTGATGCTCCAGCAGTAAGAGGGGAAGATTAACATACTGAAATGTGCCACATACTGTTTGTAACAAGGCTTGACTTTGGGAGAAACTAACCACAGCCCAACCTGCTGGAGTTTTATCAGAACCAAACCTACTTGCAGAAAGGAAAACATACAACTTCAGCAACCTCTAACCATGCTGTCCCATCTACAGGAACAGAAATAACTTACCAACATTTGTGAAGTTTGAAGACCAGGTGCACAGCCTCATTGCAGACTGAGACCCAGTTACAGCACTGTAGAATACCTCACTACCATAACTAACGGCCAGTTGAAGCAATTCTTTAAGCCAGTACATAGCGTTCTTCTATATAGAAAAAGAAAATTATAAGGCATATTAGAGGAAAAAACACAGTTTGAATAAACAGGGCAATATGAACACCAGACTCCACTATGGCATGGATTCTAGGATAACCAGAGTGTATAAGCAGCTGTGAATAATGTGCTAATGGTAAGGTAAATAGCGTGCCAAACAGGTGAGCAAGGGAAGCAGAGAAATAAAAATTCGAGGAAGAATCAAAAAGAAATATGAGAGGTCAAAACTACTGTGACAGAAATGAAGACTGCCTTCTCACTAAGAGGTTTAGTGAACGAGATATGTGTGTGTGGTGGTGGGGTCTTTAAGCTTGAAGATATAGCTGTAGAAATCTCCAATTTGAAAAGCACAGAGAGCAAAACCTGAAATAAACAGAGTAGAATGTTGAATAGCTACGCACAAAATAATGCAAGAAACACAAAATGGGAATTCTAGAAGAAGAGAAAGGAAAAGTAGGAACATTTGGAACAATAATGACTGAAAATTTCCTCAAAATAATGTCAAATAATGAATCACAGATGTAAGAAGTTCGGAAAACACCACCAAACAAATGCACAATCGACAAATAAAAAAACCCTATATTTAGAGTATCATTTTCAAACTACAATAAATCAAAGGTAAAGAAAAAATCCTGAAAGAAGCCAGAGGGGGGAAAAATATTTTACCCATAGAGAAACAAAAACATGAATTGTATTTGACTTCTCTACAAAAAAAAATATAAGGAAGAAGAGAATACTTCATTATTTAAAACAATGAAAGGAAAAAAGAAAAGAAAACAACCAAACTAGAATTCTGCACCCTGTAAAATTATCCTTCAAAATAAAGGAGAAATAAAGGGTTTCTCAGAGAAAAAAAATTTTAAGCAATTAAATGATGTAGACCTGCTGTTATGGCTTGTATCTAGATGTCCCCTCAAAGCCTCATGCACTCCTAGGTGGGGCTTTTTAGAGCTGACTGGCTCTAAGGCATGTGATACTGGGATTAAGGGTGTGTGGTACTAAATTAGTCCATTGATTAGAATTAGCCTAGATCTGGATGTGTATAGTGGAAGACCCATCCTGGGAGTGGATGGTACTAATCAAAAGGCTTATAGCCTGGATGAAATATAAAAGGAAAGAGAGAGAAGGCAGGCCTGCTGCTGCTCCTGCTGCTGCTGCTTGCTACCTTCTGCCCATCATGCCATGAACTGTTTCTCCTCTGTGATGCTTCTCTACCATGTCACCCTACCTTGGAGCCAGCTGTCGATGGGACTGAAACCTCTACAAACTGTGAGCTAAAATTAACCTTTCATCCTTTAATTTGGACATTGGGTATTTTGTCTCAGCAATGAGAAAAAAGTAACTAAGACATCTGCCTTGGAGGAAATGTTAAAGGGGAAAAGATAATATGGTTCAGAAACTCAGATTTATATAAACAAAGGATGAGCATCAAAGAAGAAATAAGTGATATACAAAGAAACATTTCTTTTTCATGCTTAATTAATCTAATAGATAACAGTTTGTTCAAAATAACAATATCAGCAATGTATTTGACTATATATGCTTATGTACATATCATATGTATGATATATATATATGCAACTGTATCCTTCTACAGATGGTCCCTAACTTACAGTGGTGAAAGTGATATGCATTTAGTAGAAACCATACTGGAAATGTTGGCTTTTGTTCTTTTCCTGCAGTGTTCTCTCCTAACGTTGGGCAGTGATAGTGACCAACAGTCAGTACTCTAAAGAGTTCAGTAGAATAGATGGGGAAAATGTATTTTCAATTTAGGTTATTTTGAAAGCATGGTGGGTTTATTGGGACATAACATACTCCAGTCATGAATCAAGAAGATCTACATATAAATGAAATGAATAACAGTAGTTATATAAGGACCAAAGGTGAAAATTGGGATTATTTTCTTATTATAAGGTACTCAGAGCACACATGAAGTGGTATAGTATTTCCAAACAGGTTGTAAGTAGTTATAAATCTATGCTGCAAACTCTAGTGCAGCCACTAAAAAGTTCTTTTTAAGTATAATTGATATACTAAGAAAGGAAAGAAAAGGATGGCATACAAGATGTTCAATTAAAGCTCTAGGAGGAAGAGAGAGTGCAAGGCAGAAATAGAAAAAAGACAAAAGGCAACAAATAAAAAGCATAACAACTATGGTAAATATTAATTCAATTATATCAATAATCACTTTGAGTGTCGATCTAAATGCACTAATTAAAACACAGATTGTAAGGATTAAAAAATTGTACACTAGTTATAAGAGACCCACTTTAAATACAAAGACAGATATAGGTTAAAAGTAAATGGATGGAGACAGAGAACAGGAAACAGAAAGGTAGACTTTGTGGAGATGGGAAGGGTTCCGGGGCTGGGGGAAGAGAGGAAGGCACAGAGGGGAAAAGGAAGTAAAAATGATTAAGAAGCTATATGAAGATGCACTAATTCCCCAAGATAACTGTAATTATTACATATCATAAATATACACTTAGAAAAAGAAACTGAGAAAAAGGACAAATTAAATGAATGGAAAAGATACACTGTGCTAACACTCATAAAAAGAAAATGAAAATAGGTACGTTAACTTCAGAACATGGAAACATCAAAGATAAAGGGGCATTGCACAGCAATAAAGAGATCACTTATTGAAGAAGACATAGCAATCCTTAATGTGCATATGCTTAATGACAGGGCATCAAATAAGTGAGGCAAAACCGATAGATCTGCAAGGAGAAATAGAATTGGAGCCCGTAGAGCTCTTTAGCAGAAATGGACAGATCTTGCTGGCAGAAAAGCAGTAAGAACTTATTTGAATTCACCACTATAATCAGGCAACTTGATCTAATTGATATCTATAGAACGTTTCACCTACAACAGCAGAATGCACACTCTTCTCATGCTCACCTGAAACACTCACCAAGGTGGACCACATCCTAGGCCATAAAACACCCTAATAAATTTCGAAGTGGAAATCATGCCATGTCTGCTCTCAAACCATAATGGAATTATACTAGATATCAGTGACAGAAGGATAACTAAGAAGTAACAAAATACATGGAGACTAAATAACACCTGGTTCAAAGAAGAATTATTAAGAGAAATTTTAAAACATTTGCAACTAAAGGAAAACACACCTTATCAAAAAATTAAGGGATGAAGCCTAAGTGAAGCTTGGAAGAAAATGTCTAACATTGAATGAATCTATTAGAAAACAAGAAGCTGGGCATGGTGGCATATGTCTCTAATCCCTGTACTCTGGGAGACTCAGGCAGGAGGATCTCAAGTTTGAGATGAGCCTGGAGAATTTAGATAGATAGATCCTGTCTCAAAATAAAAATGGAAAATAAAGGAGTAGAGATGTCGCTCAGAGTGAAGATCTTGAGTTAAAAGAGGAAGGAGGAATGAGACAAGCCATCTAAAATCAATAATCTGAACTTCTGTTTCAGGAAACTAGAAAAAAAAAGGAGAGAAAATTAAATCTAAACTAAGCAGAACTGGCAAAAATTAGAGCAGAAATAATGACCTTCAAAACAAGAAATCAGTAGAGAAAAGCTAGAAACTAAAAGCTGATTATTTGAAAAGATTAATAAAACCATTAAGCTTTTAGAGAGGCTTAGATAAAAAAAGAAGATACAAATTCCTAATATCAGAAGTGAAGGAAGAGTTACCACCTCAGATCCATGGACATTAAAAGGATCTAAAGGGATACGCTGAGCAAGTCTATGCCCACAGATTTGATGACTTAAAATGGACTAGTTCCCTGGAACACATACCCTTTCAAACCTCACTCAACAAAAACTAGTTAACCTGAACAGGCCTATATCTATTAAAGAAACTGAATAAATAGTAACTTTACAAAGCATCAGGTCCAGAAGGGTTTATTGGTGAATTCTTAAGAGAGAAATTATACCAATTCTTCACAGTCTTTTTCAGAAATGGAAGCAGAGGGAATAGCTTATTCTAGGAGACCAACAACACCCTAATACTGAAACAAACAAACAAAATTATAACAATGGAAAATATAGACTGATACCTTTCATGAGTATAGATGAAAAAAATCCTAAACAAAATATTAACAAATCAGATTCTACAGTACAGAATCACATGCCACAACCTTACCCTAGGTATGCAAGTCTGGTTCCACACTCAAGACAGTTAATGTAATTCATCACCTCATCAGACCAAAGCTGAAAAAATCATATCAACAAATTAATAGATGCAGAAAAAAATTGATAAAATGCACTACTTATTCATAATTTTTAAAAATTCAGTAAACTAGGACTAGAAGAGAATTTCTTCAAGGATAAAGAATACATACAAAACAGTGTAACCATGGTTACGTAAACCATAAACTGTTGACTTGTTCCTGCCAGCTTGAACCAACCACATGGTAATGCATGATTGTCTGAGGGACAGTCACGCATGTACAGCCCCATCGTGAAAATGAAAAACTGTGGTGAAATTTCAATGGTGAAAAATTTGGAGCTTCACCACTAAACTCAGGAACAAAGCAAGGATTTCGCTTCTCATCGCTCCTTTTTTAACATCCTACTGGAAGTCCTAGCTGATGCAATAAGACAAAAGGCAGGAGCTGTGCCTTGGAGCTAAATCCCTGGCCCCCTGATGCAGTAAGACAAGAAAAGGAAATAAATTATATACTACTGATTGGGAAGTAAGAAATAAAACTCTCTTTGTTTATAAATGATTATATAGGAAATTCAAAAGAATTGTCCCCCAAACCTTCCAGAACTAACAAGAAATTATAACAAGGTTTCAGGAGGAAAGATTAATATGTAAAAGTCAATTGTTTTCTTATATAACAGCAAAGAAGTGGGATTTGCAATTAAAACACTAGACTACTTACATGAAATACTGAAGTATAAATCTAACAAAATATGCACAGTATCTTTATAAGAAAAGCTACAAGTGATGAAAGAAATGGAGGGAAAAAAGGAAGGATGGAGAAAGGAAGGAAGAGAAGGAAAAAGGAAGAAGAGAGGAAAAAGGGGACTAATAAATGTTTTTGGATGGGAAGACTCAATATTGTCAAGATATCAGTTCTTCCCAACTTGATCTACAGAATCAAAGTAATCATAGTCAAAATCCTGGTAAGTAATTTCATAGATATGAACAAACTGATTTTAAAGTGTATATGGAGATACGAAAGATCTAGAATACTCAACGGAATATTTAATGAAAAGAACAAAGAACTTTAAGAATTACTGTGAAGCAGTTCAGGGATGTAGCTCAGTGGTACCATGCCTGCCCGGGAAGTGCGAGGTCTTGAGTTTGATCTCCGGTACCAGAAAAGAAAAGAATTACTATGAAGCTCGAATAATTAAGACAGTATGAGATTGGTGAAAGAACAGACAAATGGATTAAATGAAAAGAACAGAGTCCAGGAATATTTTTAACAAAGAAAGGAAGGGAATACAAACAATATACAAGAACATTTACGTGACTGACACCAAAGGCGTGCTCCTTAAGACAGTTGATGAACTGGCCTTCATTAACATTGCAAATTTCTGGGCTGTAGAATTAGTTCAGGCATAGAGCGCTTGCTTAACATGTGCAGGACCCTGGGTTGAATCTTCAGCACTGCGAAGAAATCAAGTGCAAAACTTCTGTAAAAGACAGTCAAGAGAATTAGCAGATAAGCCATAAACTATAAGAAAATATTTACAAAAGACATATGATAAAAATAATCTTAATACAAAAAAATTACAAAAAAATCTTAAAATCAATGCTAGGAAAACAAACAACCTAATTTAAAAACCGGTCAGAAGTGGGAAGGGGAGGGGAAAGGAAATAAGTGAAAAGAAAAAATGTGAACAAAGGAAAAACTGGAAACAAGTCTTTGTAAATAGGGACGGGTGAAGGGGGTGAAGGGAGGGCAGGGGAATGGGGAAAAAATAAGAACCAAGATACATCATGTAAAGGTACAAGATCCCAATGATGAATGTAACTGTATTGCTTGCTTTAAAATGTACCAATAAACTTAAAAGGGGGGGGGACGGGCCATGGGCCAGGGATTTGGCTCAGTGGTTCCACTGCCAGCCTTGCAAGTGCAAGGGCCTGAGTTCGATCCCCAGTACCAAAAAAAAAAAAGCAGGCCAAAGATTTTAACAGATACCTCCCTTAAAAGGATTCAGATGGCAAATAAGGGCTGAAAGTGTAGTTCAGAGGTAGAGTGCTCTTCTAGTAATTGTGAGGCCATGGGTTCAATCCCCAGCACCACCAAAAGTAAAAGAGATGGTAAATAGGCACACAAAAAGATGCTACACATCATGTGCTATAAGGAAACAATGACACACCACTACTCACCTGTTAGAATGGCCAAACACCGAAGGCTGGCACAGACCTGAAGCCACAAAAACTCTCACGGCTGGTGGGAATGCAAAATGAGGCAACCCCTCTGGAAGACAGCAGTCAGGCTCTCATGGAACTAGACATGCCCTTATTTGACTCAGTGATCGCCTCCCTGGCGTTGACCTCAGGAGTTGAAGACTTATCTCCCCACAAAGGTCTGTGCACTGATGTTCATATTTTTCTTTATGAAAAAATAAATGCCAAAGCTTTGAAGCAACCAAGACATTCAGTAGGTGAATGGATAGATACATAAACTGGCATTTCCAGAGGATGGAATATTATTTAACACTAAAAAATGCAAGTGTTCAAGCAATGAAAAGATATGGAGGGAATTTAATGAATATTAGTCAATGGTGGGTAATATTCAGTTTAGGCTAGTCTGAAAAGACTATCTCCTATATGAATCAGGTATTTGAAGAGAAAAAGAGATGAACCGGTGAAAAATTGAGCAATTTTACAGCTGTGAAGGTACTCTGTACAATTGTATACTGGGGACACACATCGTGTTACATTTGTCCAAACCCACAAAATTATCACACAAGCAGTGAACCCTGATGTAAACTGTGGGTTCTGGGTGATGGTGATGTGTTGATATGGGTTTAATTACAAGATGTGCTCCATCCACTCTGGGGGAAGATGATAGTGGGAGAAGATGTGCATGTGGAGAGGGAATTATGGGAACCCCTCTGTTTGTGCTTTCTTTTCTTTCCTTTTTTCTGTGAACCTAGCACTACCCTTAAGAAACAGTCTTTTTAAAAAATATAAATGAGAGATCAGCTGTGTCTTATTGAAGATCACCCAAAATCTAAATGTCCAGACTAAGATTTGAACCTGGTCATGTATTTGGTCCAAGAGTGAAACTGATGAAGAGGTCCTGGCCCAGCTCTGGGCCTCATGACCTGCGATACCTGGAGGGCTGGAGGTGAGGCAGAGCAGGCCATTGTAACAGCCCCCAGGGGCTGGGGCAAAAGACTGGTCACAGCCTGTCTGGAGAAGCAGCAGCATCCTGGTTACCCAAGACAAATGCTTGTCCTCCTGTGATTGGATACAAGGCACTCAGGTGGACAAAAAACTAAGGACCACATTGAGTCAGAGCCCTTCTGCCTGTGTCACTTTCAAGCTGACACCAGTAAGAGTAGATGCTTGCTCTCCACTTCTGAGAGACAATGAACACTCCGGCATCACACACTTTCTGCAGCTCATGCAGCCTTTCTTTACAAAGATTCAATATTACTGAGCTATGTCTTTACATGAGGTGCATGTAGATTTTTATAACCTCGCCAAAAAAAGATTAGACTTTTCTATTAAAAAGAGAATGTCAAGTCAGTTCAGGAAGCTTGGGGGACCTCTCTTGCGTGGTGGGAGCACAGAATCCTATCAGGCAGGTAACACTGTGGCTACTATTCTGGCTGCAACTCTCTGAGGTTCTATAGGTGTAAAGCTGCTTTACTGAAAAATCTGCCAACTTGTAAATGCCAGGGTGCTGGGGACTTGGTTCATTGATGCCAAAGGCAGTCATTCTTTCTGAGGTCAGCGCCACCCTTGGTGGTGTCGGAAGCTCTTTGTCCCCTATTGGACTTGAAGGAGTGCAAGAGCCAGCTCGAAGGCCTGAGCGGAACATGGCATGCACATCCTCCGACAAGTGATCTCACAGTGAATCCAGCATCATCTCGTCCAGCCTGTCAATTCACAGTGAAAAGCCAGCTTACATCTGAGCCCTTGCTCAGCAATGTCACCCTCAGGTGCAGCTGAGTGGTTATGGTCTGACAGGTGACAGTTGTGTAGCCTGGGAAACTCCCCAGGGGTGGACCTGTCCAGGTGCCAATCATGGGGTACAGACAGCTGCGGAGAAATTCACTGTGACTGCAGAGGCAGTGTGTGAGATAACCTGGAAGGATGGCCAGGGTTCTCCAGAGCTGGAAGTGGTACTCATGTAGGGAAAACTTGCACAAGGTAGGAGAGATAGCAGCCCCTCTCTCAGCCTAGATGAGCCAAGCTTGCCAAATCACGTCTAGTATGAAACCCCACAAATGCCCCTGTCTTCAGGAAAATGCCATGGTTGTGACCATGAGTGCCTCAGCAGACAAGGCCAAGAAGCAACATCTGCCATCTCCAGCTGTGTGGTCTCAAACCCAGAATTCCTATGAGTGGTCAACCTGCTACTCTGGACAGAGTTAGATAGAAGCAGACCAGAAGCTGGACAAAACAGGGGCCAGCCTGCTCTGACTGAGCTACCCTTACCCTAGCCTCTGCCATTCCTGTACTCTCTTGACACTAATCTGTTTGCCAGAGAGCCAGAGCAGGGCCATTGTTCAGGGGACTGCACTGTGTCCCCAGAACTGGCAGCAGTGCTGAGGGCACAATGGATGAGGGCTGGCTCTGGACAGCCATTGGGGGAGTATACACCTACCGCCAAGGGGCGGCAGGACAGCAAATGTGATTCACTCTGGCAGCACAATTCTAGCTAGAGCGTGTGCATTAGAAATCCCACAGCACAGTGAATCGAGTATGTGTGGAGAGGGAGAAAGAAGAGAGGCAAACACACTGGATGCTCCCCATGCAACAGTAATGCCACCAGCCAGCTTGGCCATTGCCCAGTAGGGGCAAAACTGAGTCCCAGAAGAGCTTGAGGCCAGGAGGACAAGCCATCTCATCCTAGTGTGGAAAAACCCATTTTTTATCACCATCCAACTGTCCAACCTGCTTTTTCATTAGTTTGCCTTAAAAGCCCTCTTTATGAGAAGAGGCTTCACACACGTATGCACATACACATGTGTGCGTGAGTGTATGTATACATGCATGTGCACTATCGTCCAGCACATGTCTGGAGGGCATGGCAGCAGCTGGACCTAGTCGCTGCCAGCTTCCCCAGGGTAGGCTTCCTAGGCAGGGCAGAACTGGGATGTGTCCATGGGGGACATGGTCCTGGGGGACCTTCCTGCCTACCTCCCAACATCCTCTCTCCACCCTCAGCTAGAGCATCCCCCCAGGAATGGCCAGAGAGTTGGTGGGGTTTATTTTTTTCTGTTTTTTTTTTCTTCTTTTTCACCTTGGGAAAGTTTCTAAGGTCAACCTAGGAGAGTTCAGCAGCCCAGAAGGAGCCAGCAGGTTGTGCAGTGTCCCCTCCAATGAATTTAAGGAAAAACAATCTAATCTAATCTAAAGCTGGATACTCCATAGTCACTCTTGTAATTGGCCAGGAAAACCAACCCTCACAAAGGCAATGTTTTGTTTGAACTATGTCTTGTTCTGCAAGAATTTCATTAAAGCAATTATATTTTAATAAATATGGCTGCAATTACGGATGGCACTTCATTTCATAACAGAACCTGTGTGCTGTAGCAATTAGCAGCCAGAAAATGAGCAGCACAGAGCCCATAGCTTTGCCTGCGTAATGTTTTCATTGCAGGAGTTACAAATCATCTATTAACCTTCCTCCAAACATCCAGCAACATGCACACATTCCTCACCTCAAAGTCGGCTCTGTGGAGCTGCTTGAAGCAAACAAAGTAAAATGCCAGAAGGGAGTATATTGGCAGATGATTGATAGCATGAACTGAACGCCTTTGTGCGAGCAGAGGCACAATTAACCCTCGGGAGCTGAGGGCCTTAGACTCAGACCTTGCCACTCAGACTGGCCCATAGCTCCTGGCAATCCTGCTGCCCAAAGGGTCAGTCAGTGAGGGGATGGTCAGTCACTAGGGATGGTCGATCCAGCCAGGGGTGCTCTGTCTATTCGTGGATGGTCAGTCTGCCAGTGATGTTCAGTTCCTGCAAAGCCCTTCACTAGGCCCCAGGAAGGACTAGGTATCTCTACTTATGAGCCAGACTGGCCAGCACAGTTTAACGTATGCTCGGCACATTTCACAGGCAAAAGACCTTGGTTTCCCAGCAAGAGATGTTCTGAGCATCTGAGGCAGTCTTAAGGACCTGTGGATGGGGCTGGGAGACAAGATGTTAGCTCAGAGAAGCCAACTCTGGGCACAATGAACCTGCTGCCCTGGTCCAGAGTGCAGGACACCACCTTTGCTCTTTACAAACATCCTAGGAAAAACCATCAGGGTGGGACATGAGAGGGTGTGGAAGGGGTGGGTGCCTGACTCCAACCAGCCAGGGACACCAAGGCACATTCTGCCTCCATCCCACAGCTGAGCTCAGAAAGAACACAAGCAGGGCCAGGTGCTGTGACAGTAGGGATGCCGAACATATTCCCTGGCCTCTTGCCTCTCTCATCGATGAGGTACATACTTCCTGCACACCAGCAATATGACAAAAAGTCGTGAGACAGGGATATAGGCGTCTTGACTTCCACCTCAACCCCATATAATCAGCTTTGTTGAAGAGCAAGTCTCAGGCAATCTGAGATCTTGGGGACCCTGCTCTGGCTGACATCTGCTTCACGGTTGACCATCGACAAGTCCAGGATTCGGAGTGTGCCCACAGACGTCCTGCTGTGGGTCCCTAGACCCCGTAGGGAGGTATTTCCCTCCCCATGTTGGGTCTAGGCCAGAGGAAGGGGTGGGGCTGCAAGATGAGAGGACTGAAGAGGCCACACTGGGAAAGGAGTCCCAAGGGCTGTGCTTCTCAGCTGGAAGCTTCCAGCACTGAGTTCAGACAGCAGCCTTCACAGTGGGCATGAAAAGGACTGTTTCAGCCCATGGCCAAGGGGGCTGCAAGCCCCTCACCCCAGTGCAGAGTGAGAAAATGGCTCACAGCTTTCTGTTATCAAGGGTTTGAAATGCTTGTGGGTCCACCATGCCCTAGGTTAGCATGTGGCCTGCGGAAGCCCATGAGAAGACTAGAGGCATAGAAGACATCCACTGGGGATTCCTCTGCCCTTTCAGAGTCCCGGGGTCACCTCTACTGGCCTGTCCCCTGCGGACCCAAGCCATATTGCTGGCCCTCATCCAGCTTGGTGGACATTCGTCTCTGGACTTGGACCCTAGAGGGAACTATGAGGAGTTCACTCAGGGTCAGTACATTGTGCGCTGGAAATCAAGGGGCTGTCAGTCCAGGAACGGCCTTGCAGTGGGAGGGAGCGAAGGCCATAATCTAATGCAATTTCCCTCCTCTGGCCCCAATGATCACACGCTAAGAGCTACTCTCTCTTAATTAAGCTCAACTCCCAAATGCTTTTAACCACGCAACGTTAAAAGAAACATGTATCTTTCCAAATTAGCTTTGTATCTAAGAATGATAAGAGTCAGGGTTGTATTAATTAATTTACAGTCAGCTGTAGAACTCATTTGCCAGGTTCTTATTTGTTTCAAAGGAAGCCAGTATTTATTAGGCTTAGAGGAAGCACCAGGCCCTACTGGGTACCTTGTGGCCATCTCCCAACCTCTCCATAGCACTTAGGGCTGAGACAAGAAATCAGTGTTCTCTGGTGAAGCCACAGAGCCGAGATCTGAATCCAAGTATGTCTTGCTCCAAAGCCTATGCTGCACTGCAAGATGATGTCAGAGTTTAGTCCCGTGTGTCAGTTCCCAACATTTGCTAAAGCAATACACAGAATCTGCCCAGAAAATGTGCTTTTGAATGGAAAAACCTGGAGAAAGTCTTTCTCAAAGAATAAATTTCAAAAGACAGAAATAGGGTAAAGATCACAAGTCTGTGTGATCTATGGGGGCCCATTTAAGTGAGCCCCACTATGTCCTTAGTTCTTATGGCCAGTGATTTGTCCAGCCTCAGCCAAGAGGAGGGACAGGACAAATGGTTCTCCTGATCCTGGTTGCATGGCTACATTTCTGCACTGAGTGAAGGGACTTTTGTTTCTGGAGTTACAGCTGATGAAGGTACTCGGTCTATGATGTTCTGTGTCACCCTTCCAACAGGCCAAATCCTAGGACAGGTCTACTGTGTTATACTGTGTTCCCAGATGTCTCTAGTATCACTGATCTCCTGGAAAAAGACTTAAAAGAAGCTGCATTCCCATTTTAGGAATGCCCTTCATTCTGTACTTTTGAGCTGAGAATCTCAGCCCACAAGTTCCTCCCACCCAGGCTCTGAGCAGTACACACTCAAAAGGAGCAACTTGTGGATCAAAGCCTGGCCACCCAATGGGCAGAAGCCACTCTGGCCCTGAACTGACTTTAGTTCTGGCAGTCAGTTCACTGTCCTAAGTTTCCTTCTACAACTGAGGAGGGGAGGGAGATACAGCCCAGGAAACCAGCGTGGCTTGGGGAAGTCAATGCTCAGTAGGAACGAAGGAAGCTAGTGTCAATCACGGCAGGTAGCAGAATGGCAGGACACTGTAAAGACACTTGCTGGACTTCAGTCTCCCCAGTGCCTACAAGACAGGAAGCTCCTTGGCAGCCTGGCTCACTGAGGGCAAAGGCTTCCCATAGCTCAGGCAGGGAACGACAGCACCACACTGGAAGTGGCTCTTACAGGACACATTGTACAAACACAAAGGGAGGAAAGAGCACACAGGAAGGGAGCCAAACGTGTGGGGAACCATGGCAGCCACTGGCCTGGAAATGGTTCAGGGAGTCCTGCCTGCTTCCATGTGGGGACGAGGCACCCAGAAATGGTATCCTGACACACACAGAGAGACAAATGCAGTCACACTCTGAGCAGAGAAGTAGTGACAGTATTAGTGGTTAAAGAAGGTGATATGCAGTAAAATAGATAGGACACTTTTTACTGATGGTTTAAACATCCTAAGTCTGGTTTGGTAAATGCCTGGATCCCACCACTGGTATACCAGAAAAGGAGCTCAGTAACAAAGAAATCATGGAACTTGCACATGCTCTAGCTGATGTTGGTGGCAGCCCCAGCTCTCAGCGGCTTTTGTCACTTGCTGGGTGAGGGCTTTGACTCTTGAAATGGAAGTACATGGCCCCAAATGCCTTCCTTGTGAGGGGACAGCAGCCAGTGGAGGAGAAGCCTGATCCTTGCTGCTCTGGGTGGGGTCCATGTCAGTCTCAGTAAGGTCTGCAGCCAGGCTGGTGGCCTTGGCTGGCCAGGGTCCCTCTGATTGTCAGTGTTCCCAGATGTCTCTAATATCACTGGAAAGTAAAGTGTAACCTTGTCACCTGCCTCCCCCAGCTCAGCTTTCTGTGCTGAGCTCCATTCCTGAGCCTTCTGGAAAGAGGCTGGGCCTGGCCCCTCCATAGCACTCTGGGGCCATGGTCAGGTAGCCATCAGCTCTTGTTTTCAATCCTAACTCTAACCCAACACACATGCTAGGGGTCCATCTCTATGGGTCAAGCTTCCCCACTTAGACCCTTCCAGAGCACACCACTCCAGGTGTGGGACTGGCAGGTTGGGAAGGACACTGGCCGGGTGACAGAGGGCTAGGTCAGGTGGGGGCTGGGCTCCACCTTTCTTCACTGAATCCAGTGTGGTTTCTGGAAGAGACTGTGTCTGGCATAGCCTTTTAATGCTTTCTTTACCCACCCTGTGATTGTGCCACCTCTCCCTAAGATGATTGTCAGTGCAAATATAAAAGGGCCTAGTTAACTGTACATAAAACAGCATTTGCTCTTAGAGAGAAATGTAGAAAATCACCCAAGGAAACAAAACTAGATTCTAAGAGGCCATCATGTCAGTGTCTGGGGCTTGAGTATCCTGCTTAGCCTGCGGCTTTGTGTCTGTAGCCTTTCTGCCCAACCCAAATGGACTGTAACCCTCCTTGTCTTGCTCCCTCACTGGACATTACCATCACCCCAGGTTATGAGGATCCACATCAGCTGAGGTGATAAGGCTGTGCAGTAGAATCTGCCCAAATCGTCTCTGATTTTATGAAATACTAAGTCAGTTTCAGGGGAAATGAAAATTCTGAACAATGGGACCCATTTGGATAAATACCCACCATCACAATGCATATATCCAATGAGTCACAGCCCCTGAGAAGTCTGTGCCAGGGACCTTGGTTCATTTTTCAGGTATGGGTGCTTGTGTAACTCACACACATAGAGCACAGTACATAGAGCTTCCACCAAGATGGTCCAGTGGTCTTTCTGGCTGCTATCAACAATTTGAGCACACAGGCCTCCAGGGTCTGGAGACAGTTTGTACCAGGATTCCAGTTAGGACCTTGGGTAATGCCAGAGATAAAGACCACAGAGGGCCCATTGCCATCTGCAGCACATGATGACAGCCACCTCCATTCCCTATCCCTATAACCTCAGAGAAGTGGCACTATCTTGACCCAGGAAGTGATGGACAGCCCACAGGCCTGTGATGAGTCAGGTCCCCATCTCTCAACTCTCTTGGCAATTCCAATGGGCCACATCTGCAGATCAAGAGAAGTGGCTGAGGGATCCAGAGATGTAATAAATTACAAATGGGTACGCAGTGACTTCCCGGCCAACTCCAGTCAAGTAGCACAATGCCAGTGCCTATTCAGACAAACTGGCAAGGCAGGCATTTCTCAGAGATGGACAGGGTGAGCCTGTTACTTTAAGGAAAGTGGTTGGTGCTTGTTGCCAATAACACAACTAGAACTCTAATGTAATATTAGAATTCTGGAAAATGTGTATCTTTCACTGTGAGCTTCCCAATACTTCAAGATTTGTCCAAGGAAGTTGGTGGTAATACCAACAAATGTGACTTTTTAATGTTATATAAAGAAATTCATCAATATTTGGAAGATCTACAAACTCGGGGAACAAATTTTTTCCAAGTGATCAATGCACAGTTCTACACAGGCATGCCCAGATGAAGACCCATCCCACCTAGGAGTCAGCCAGTGGGCTCGCGTGGACAGGCATGGAAGGCTTATCAACAGGGTTTCAGAATCCACGTGACAGTCAATTGTCAGGAAACTACCACTTATCAGCTCCTATGAAATGTCAAAGAAGACTGCTCACAGTGATCTGGAAAGGCCTAGAAAATATTGTCCTCTTTTCTTACTTAGTATCTGTGTGGCCTAATTTTCTTCCATCCCAACCAGAACAGTGAGTTGCAGCAGTTTACACAGAATCTAGTGGTCCAGGTCAGATGTTAAAGTGCTTCTTAAGTGGAAAAACGAAGCCACTTTTCTCACTTAAGTGTTTGCTATGTTTCATAAAAGTATTTGTTTTTGTTGTTTTGTGGTTGTGGTTTTATTTTTTGTCTATTTGTTTTTGCAGTACTGGGGGTTTTACCCTTCACACTGAGCAACATCTCCATCTTTTTCTTTCCTTTATTTTTAAAAAATTTTTGAGGGTCTCAATAATTCACTAATTTGCCAAGGCTGGGCTTGAACTTGTGATTCTCTTGCCTCAGCCTCCCAAGAGTGCTAGGAGTACAAGCCTAGCTCTATGGTTATATTTAATTATTTAATCAATATAATCCATACTCTTCATATTTCTCAGTTTTAATCCCAATACAGAATACTTTAATAGGTGTGGCACACACAGGCAAAAGCTCCTGGGGTTCATTAATAATTTTAAAGTGTACAGGTGTCTTGAGAGTAAACAAATCAGGGACCTACTGATAGTGCAGTGAAGCACAAATTGGGTTCCTAGAGTTGATGTCAAGTCTCCTTGTCTCTCTGGTGCTCTCAGGGACAGAGAAGAAGCAGAGCTGAGGCCCAGCCTTGCAGTCCCAAAGCCCTCATTCCTCTGTGGTCCTGTGATCTGGCAGTGACCACCTGGCCCTCGTTCTTATCTTTGCAGCTGCTCCTGTGATCCCTCTTCCATGCAGTAATTCCTCTTGGTCTTCCTGTGTTGGTTCCTTGCCTTAGTTCCCCCATTATTTCAACAATCCATCTCTCTAGGCCTCTCAACATCTAAGTTTGCACTTAATAGAACACAATTCAGAAAATCTCCAATTTCTGTTCTGCTATCATATACCAGGAGAAGATGGCATATGACAACACACTTCCTGCACCAGAAGGAGCCCCTGTGGAGCAGAACAACCTCTGTCCAGTGTCTGAGCTGTCACTGAAGAGTAGGGTGGTTGAAGAAAAGTCCAGGCTGAGCGTCACTTCTAGACAGGTTCTAGGGAAGTTTGAACACAGAAGGCAACTCATGTTAATGGGGTTGAAAGGGCTGCATCTGGGACACTGCACTCTAAACCATTGTATGAATTATACAGTGACCAGCAAAACTTGACAGCACAGACTGCAATTGTCCTCTGCCCAATTACGGCCAGGAAAGGACACACCCAGTTTCATGAGACAATACAAACAGAAACCAAAGACCCAGAGCAAGCATCCCACCCTACAGGTCAAGTCATCAGGGACAGGAATGGAGCACAGGCTAATGAGAGGTGGGAGGCTACTAACTGCCATGTGTTTTGGCTTTGCCACATGTACATTGATTCATACATTTGATGCACACAAAAGTCTGTGTGTGTACTCAAAGTACACACTGAGGACCATTCAGAGAGGCCAGAGTGGCTCTTTTGCCTTGTAAAAAAGCATGAAGCAGCTCTGAAAAGGACCTTAAGAAACTGAAAAATAAAAGTACATATCAAAGGAAATGCAAAACTGAGTTTTGATTATCTAGCAGCCTCTGAAGAGGCTTCATTGTCATTCAAAATGGTCAACAATTACTTTTGAGTGTATTTCTCTTTCTGTTTGTTTGTTTAAAGCAATGGCAAAGTTTATTCAAACAAGCAAAAGTGAAGAGTGAAAGAGAAACAGGCTCTGCAGAGTAAGCTTGGACTGCGTAAAAAGAAGAGGGTTAGAGCAGAGATAAAAGTACATACTGCACCTGGGAAATACAGTGTGGGCTATCGTGGAAAGCTTCAATACCCTTGAGAATATTTCTTGACTTTAATAAACCAAAATGGTAATCTGAAAAAATAAAAAGTGGCCTGTGCTGAGAAGCAAGCCAACACTGAGAGAAACAGAAACAGATGAAAAGAATGAATGGGATCCGTTGGTAACCATTAAAGCAACACTGGTGATATTTATAACCAGCATGTCATGTATCTGCAAGTGCTTCTCACTGCAGAAGGAAATTTTCAGGGTGGTACTGTCTCTTGGTTACTCACAGTGGTGAGTATCCAAGACCATATTCAGCAGAAAATAGGCACTCAATAAATACTGCTGAAGGCACAGAATCTTATATCAAAGTGGTGCTGCATTCTAACTTTCACCTCCTTGACCCTCCCAGCAACTCTGCCAGCGGCTGTCATTATTCCCACATACAGGGGAGGAGACCTGGGCTAAGAGAGGGTGAGTTGGTGCCAGTGACCGTTTCCAGCAGAGAATGAATAGGGAAGGTCCTGAGATCGGGATTAGAAGGCACTGAGGCCAGTAGTCCTGTTGGAAGATGATGCTCTGCAGGAGGCCAGAGGGTGTGAAAAGTGCAGCAGGGGACAAGCTTCAGATATAGATGACCAATGGGAAGAGATGAGACACACAGTGATCAAAAGGCTGCACCCATAGTGACACTCTGTGCTCATTACGGGATGTGTGCAGAAACACTTTGCATGGTCTGTGGTCAAGGGGCCAGTCCACACCCAGAAAGGGCCAGGCTGTATGCAAGGTCAGCCTTGCCTAAGATGTTCTTTCTCTCCATGTGATCAGCGACTGGCTCTCTGAAGATAGTGTTTGGCATCCCTGAGCTGAGGCAGCTGAGGTGGCAGGTGGAGAGAGGTCTTCATGGAGGAAGAGGATGGAACAAACAAATGCTACCTCTGGGACCTCCAACTACTCCAAAGGGTGGCAGGAGTCAGGCTGTTAAGAGGTATGACACCCACAGCAGCCAGGTCTGCAGAAATGGCCAGACCTAGCTGAGACAGCAGGGCCTCTTGCATTCCAGGGATCATCTGGGGATTGGCAAAGATGGGACAATGCCCAAAGACAGCATCTGAACCTTGCAGACCTTTGCGAAGAAGAGAGAGGCTTCCAGGAGAGATTAATACTAGATTTCTATCCAATGGGGTAAGTCTAGGAGTTGGATTTGATTTGCTCTGAAAAGAAAAGATAATTTGGGATTTCATTGCAGCCAAGCTGCCTGTAAACTTGAAGAAGATTGAACAAATGACATCAGCTGTTGGAAGAGAGAAGAGACAAGATTTCGGAAGTCCATGCAGGGTCCCAGTTCTCCACCTGACACCAGGCCACCTTCACACCAGCCCCTGTTTCCAGCCAGAAGCCAGCTGATCACAACAGATGCCAAAGCCTCTTTTGTGTGCCCTGGCTCTGAGGGACATGATTATTTTATGCCGCTCGATCCAGCAGACATACATAGTGTGTTGCTAGCAGACATCTGGCTGTGTCCACTCGCTGCACCACCCAGGGTTCTGTGTCCCAACAGCCCTGTGACACTCTACCAGGCTGTACCCTTGGCTGAACAACCCAGGTGAAAGTTGCATCCTGGCTGGGGCCAGACTAAGAAGTGTTCTACGTCCCCTCACCCTCAAAACCTGGATTCTTGTTCAGGGAAGCCTGGTTGGCCCACGGTGTTGCATGTCTGCCACTGTGACTTCAGCAAGTAATTAAGACAGCCACCATGGGATAACCAGGGCCTGGCAGCCATGGTGATGTCAGACTAGCTCTACCCTAAGTAGCCCATGCACTGCTCTGCCTCTAGAGTGGCTTATCCCTGCCTCCAACCAGGAAGACAAGGCACTGCAGACCCAAGGCTTATTCTCACTCCAGGGCAGAGTGCTGCCAACAAAAAAGCAATGCTTCAGTCCTCGACCAACAGAGCACAGCCTCCTCACAGGACCAGCTTCAAGAGAACCACTGTCTTGACCTGACAGCCCTCACGCACCTTTCCTAGGAGCCCTTGACTCACTGCTCACTGGTGGAAACTTCAGGTGAAAGTCTAGCTCAAGTCCCAGGACTTTCTGCCAGTCTGATGGGGTGCAATGGCTTTTTTGTGACACTTCATTCAGGAGTCAAGGCACCCTTGGCTGCCCAGCCCCTTGGCCACCCCACTGGTGACTAAGTCATAGGTATGGTGGCAACCTGTCTCCATAGATATGGCTATGCATTCTATCACCCTACTGTCAATAAGCCAGAGCCAGAAATGAAACTGTTAACTGCTCTGGTTTCTGTGGTTTAAAAAAAAAAGAATTGCCTAACATAAATACATACAGAAGCCAATATGCACTGAAGTGTGCTTAAACACATGCATCTCATGTCCTAGTAGATGAAACTTATTTTATATCATTATATAAAATTATGCACATTAGGCCTGCACACATAATGTGCATAAGGAAGTGTTATACCACATATGACATTCACTGTCTCCACATAATTTCCTCTCAGTTCTTCAGTACTACAGAACCGCCACGAACACTGTGTCAAGTGAACATGGAGCTATGGCCCCCTAGGAACACCAAGGACAGATTTCTGAGAGGCTTTGGCCATATTTTCCTCAACTGGCCCATTGTTTTCCATGTTTCTGCTTAACGACACCTTGCAAGCATGTTTTGTTGATTCATTCACTTTGAATTCTCTCCTCCCCAAGCCTGAACAAAACTCATCAGCACAAGACTAGGGTACTAGTGTTGAACATAAAATCACTAACAGAAAACCCAGAAATATGAAAACTGTGGCACTCAAGAGGCTGTGAGAAGGTAACTGAAACCAGAACATGGAGCAGCTCTCCGCCCGCAGCGGGGAACCTGTGTTCACAGACAAGCTGCTCCTCATTCCTTTCCAGGCTGCCCAAGACTCTCTAGTGACTCTTCCTGGGGTTGCAACAATTCAAGGGTCCTTCATTGCCCCATGCTTAATGCTCAGAGCCGTAGAATGCTTCCTAGAGTCAGACATCATCTAGCCCCACTGGCAGGCTGGGGTCAAGGGGCAGGGGTGCAGGCTGTGGTAGAGATCCTGGGTGGAGGAGCCTCCACTGCACACTGGGGCCTCAAGGGGACAGGTGGCAGCTGGTCCATGATAATAAATGCAAAATCTCAGCCTGGGATGCATTGCTGAATCCTTCCTATTAGACCTAAAGGCCTTGCATTCCCCTATGCAATGAACTTCCCTGCAGAACAAACTCCCTTGCAATGTCACTGTCAGTTAAATTTTAACTGGATTAAAAACTCACTAGGCATATCATGCCCCAGGGCTGGTGAGGGGTTGGCAAGACTGGCCCCCATGGCCCAGAGCAGCCCCAGGACCAGACTATACTGCAGAAAGAGATGTAGCCACCTTCCAAATCCTTGCATGGACCCAGCTCCAGGAATGGCAACCTTCCCTCTCATCTTTTCTTCGGAACATAACATAGCTTCAGAAACATAAGACAGCAGCAATTGAAGGGTGGGGAGGCAGTGAGGACCTGTGAAGAGAGAAGACACCTCCCAACAGTCTCAGCAGCCCCTGTGGAAGCTCCCAGAGAGCTCATCTCAAATCTCACTGAAGGGATGACTGGAGGACACCGAGGCAAGCACTGGACACGATCTGCATGCCTTCAGCCGCAAAAAGAATGCATTGGTTTATATGTCAATGCTCTCCAAAGCATAAATGGGGCTTTGGGGAGGTGACTGAATCATAGCGATATTCATCAGTCCACTAATGAGTTTATAGCTAAATGCGATGTTGGGAAATGAAGCCTGATGGGAGGAGGTAGATCACTGTGAGGGTGACCTGGGAGGGTCTATCTCCTTCCCCTCTCCCTTAATCGCTCTCTGCTTCCTGTTGCCATGCCATGAGCTATTCTCCTCTGCCTTGTCTCAGTGCCATGCCACCCTGCCTTGGAGCCAGTGGACTGTGGACTGAAACCTCTGCAAACAGCAAGCTAAAATAAACTTCTCCTCCTTAGAGCTGTGGGTGTTGTGTATTGTATCTCAGCGACAAGAGAAGTGGCTAAGACAAAGACCAACAGGAGATTCTGGCTGTGTGTGTGTGTTTGTGTGTGCATGCACACACATGAGCGCATACACACATAAGAACATGTACATACATATTGTTAATGGCAAGCTTCTTGAATCTGCCACCAAGTATCAGACATTTCAATTTTATCTGTAATCTTGTTTCTTTAATGGCGACATGATTTGCTTTCATTTTCAAGGCAAGAGGACATCGGCATATAAAATACAAAATGCCACCATTCTTCACTCTGCTGAGGACCAGTTCTGCATGGCTACTCTGCTGCAGGTGACCAGGGGCTCTCAGTGAGTGTTCAGTGTGGTTCTCAGGCCAACATCAAGAGCCAGGATCCACACAAGTCTCATGCCCAAGAGCACCACGATGAGAGTGATGACAACCACAGATGATGCAGCAGCAGTGACACTGGCCTTGGCCTCTTGTCAGTGGGGCTTCAATACCAAGGACAATGCCAGGCAAAGTCCCAGGAAGTACCTCTTCCCAAATTTGGAGAAATCTGACCAAAGCAAATGTTATCCAGAGGGCCTGGGCTCCTGGCGCTACCAAGCTCAGTCTGATGAGGTAGCAGTCCCAGAAGATTAAAAAAAGAAACAGGAATGTATAATTTGGTTGAAGGACATTGAATATTGTGACAAATGTGCACAGCACACAGCAAAAAATGTCTCCCCCTACACCATAGGAGAGCACAGTTTGCTGGGTAAAGCAGCACTCTCCTGGGAGCAAATTGTATTTGTATTTTTATTAGTACATGTGTGCAGTAATAATAGTTACACTCATCGTGGGGTGTTAGGACACATATATAATATTGCTTCTCGGTCTTGTGGCTAAGTATATGTGCTGCCAAAGCAAGCACATCAGACTTTTGGCTAAGATCAAGGGTACATGTACGTAACACATCTTAATGCTTTTTACTGCCTTTTCTCCTTCCCTCCCCTGTTTCCGTCTCTTGGATCCCTTTCTATTTGCAAAAGATCTACCTCCCTACTTCTTATATCTTTTATATCTTAATTTATTTATACTTTTATTTCTCACATGAGAGACTGTGCATTATTTAAGCTTATGGGTCTAGTTTGTTTCACTTAACATTATGATATCAAGATGCATCCATTTTCCTACCAATGGCTCAAATTCATCCTTCTTTATGGCAGAGTAGTACTCCACTGTGTATAAATATATTTACTTTATCCATCATCTGTTAATGGACATGTAGGCCCCTTTCACCATTTAGCAATTATGAATTGTGCCACTGTAAACATAGGTATGCATTTATTACTGCAGTATGATGTCTTTAACTCTTTGTTTTGCTTTGGGGGGGGTGGTACCAGGGATCAAACTCAGGACCTTGTGCTTGCAAGGCAGGTGGTGGAACCACTGAGCTAAATCCCCAGCCCTGATATCTTTAACTCTTTTTGAAAGATACCTAGAAGGTGAGTAGCTGGGTCCAATAACATTTCTATTTTTAGTTTCTTGAGAAATCTAAACAGCTGATATCCACAGTGACTGAACTAATTCAATTCCACCAACAGTGTAGAAGTGTGCCTTTTTTCGGGCCAGGGATTTAGCTCAGTGGTGCCGCTGCCTACCTCACAAGCTCAAGGTCCCAAATTGGAGTTCTGGTACCAAAAAAAAAAAAAAAA
>NW_022900942.1:6417222-6495143 GCF_012274545.1 Fukomys damarensis | reverse complement strand
CAAAAAAAAAAAAAAAAAAGAAGAAGAAGAAGAAGAAGTGTGCCTTTTTCCCTGCAGTCTTGCCAATATTTGCTATTACTTGATGTTTTATGATAACCATTCTTTCTGGAGTGTTGCTTTAGTTTGCTTTTCTGTAATGGCCAGAGATGTTGAACATTTTTTCATGTATTTATTGGCCATTTGTACTTCTGAGAAGTGTCTATTCATTTCAGTTGACTGCTCTTTGATTGGTCTTTTATTTCGGGGGGTCAATTTTTTGGGAGTTCTTTATTTATTCTAGCTATTAGTCCTCTGTAGCTGGAAAAAAATTCCATCCTGTAGGTTGTCTCTTCACTCTACTGGTTGTTTTCTTTGCTGTACAGAGATTGTTAATTTGATATACTCTCATTTGTTGATTCTTGTTGTTATTTCTCATACAATTGAGGTTTTGTTCAAAAAGTCCTAGCCTATCCCTTATGTCTTCAAGAACTTTACCTATTTTATCTTCCAGAAGATTATTTATGTTTTAAAATTTACATCTTTTTTGTATTTTTATTGGTGCATGTTTGCAGTAAATAATGACACAGTTACATTTATTGTGGGGAGGGGCTACATGTACAGTTTAATTCCTTTTTTATCCCCTACTCTTCCCACCCCTGCCTGCTCCTTTCAACTCTTGGTCCCCTTCCCACTTGCAAGCACTTAGGTCTTTAATCCATTTTTATTTTAGTTCAGTATATGTTGAAAGATATGTCTAGATTCAGTCTTCTGCATGAGTATAGTCAGTTTTTCCAGCATCATTTATTAAAGAGGTTATCTTTTCTCCAGTGTAGATTTTTGGCTCTTTTGTCAAAGATCAGATGGCTATATGTGCCTGGCGTTGTTTCTCCATCCTCTAGTCTGTTCCATTGATCTGCAGGTCTGTTTTTATGCCAGTGCCATGTTGATTTTATCACTGTATCTTTGTAAGATAAATTGAAATTGGTATTGTGATGCCTTCTGGTTTGCTCTTGTTGCCCCAGAATTGCTTTTGCTATTCTGGGTCTCTTGTGGGTCCTTATGAATTTTAGGATTGTGTACTGGCATTTTATAAGGAATGCTGTTGGTAGTTTGATTAGGATTGCATTAAATCTGTATATTCTGACAATATTGGTTCTGTCTATCCAGGAATAGGGGATATCTTTTCCTTTTCTGATGTCCTCTTCAGTCTTCTTCTTCAGAGTGCTATAGTTTTCATTATAGAGGTCTTTCACATCCATTGTTAGGTTAAATCCTAAGTATTTTTTTTTTTGCAGCTATTATGAATGGTATTGCTTTCCTAATTTCTTTTTCTGGGTTGCTGTACAAGATCACTATTGATTTTTGTGTGTTGATATTTTTATCTTGCTACACTGCTGACTTTTTTTTATTAGTCCCAGGAGTCTTTGTGGAACTTTTCAAGCCTTATAGGAAAGGATCATGTCATCTGTCAAGGGGACAATTTGACTTCTTTCTTTAGTATACATATTCCTTATATTTCTTTTTCTTGTCTGATTACCCAAGCTAAAATTTGAGAACTATATTGAACAGGAGTGATGATAGTGGACATCCTTGTCTTGTTTCTGATTTTAGAGGAAAAGTTTTCAGTTTTCCCTGTTTTATATGATGTTAGTAGGTTTGTCATAAATTGCTTTTATCAGATTGCAAGTATCTATATCTATTTTCTTCAGAGCTCTTATAATGAATGGATGTTGGATTTTGTCAAAGGCTTTTTCTGAATTTATTGATCATATGGTTTTTGGTTCTTGCTTTTGTTCATGTGATGTATTTCATTTATTGATAGGCTTCTGTTGAACCATCCTGGGATCCCTGGGATGAAGTTTACTTGATCATAGTGTGTATTTTCTTTCTTTTTTTTCTTTTTATTGAGATTATTGGTACAATCTAGGTATCATAGTGTGTATTTTTAATGAATTGTTGCATTCTGTTTGCCACTATCTTGTTAAGGAAATTCACATCTATGTTCATTAAATGGATTGGCCTGTAGTTTTTTGTTGTTGTTTTTTAGGTGAATCCTTGTCGGCTTTTAGAGTTGTGGTAATACTATCTTCCAAGATGGAGATTGGCAATATCAACCTCTTTCAATTTCATTAAACAGTTTGAGAGATACTGGTGTTAGATCTTTCTTGAAGTTCTTGCAGAACAGAGTGGTAAATCCATCAGGTCCTGAGCTTTTCTTACTTCTTAGGATTTTCATTACTGCCTCAATTTTATTGACTGTTACTTGATTTTTACTTGGGGTTTTTATATCTTCTTGGTTTGATTTTGGTAATTCTTGGTTTAATTTTGTAGCTAGGATCTATGCATTTCTTCTGGATTCTCTAATTTATTAAAATACAGGTTTTCAAAGTACTTATAGCCTTCTGGATTTCAGCAGTATCCATCGCGATTTTGTCTTTTTAACTTCTGATTACATTAATATGGATCTTGTCTTTCCTTTTTAGTGAGATTAGCTAAGGATTTTTCTATTTCGTTTATTCTTTCAAAGAACCAGCTCCTTGATTCATTGACTGAGTATATTTTTTGAGTCTCAATTTCATTAATCTCTCCTCTGATCTTTATAATTTCCTTCCTTGTACTAACTTTGGATTTGAACTGTCCTTGTTTTTCTAAGAGATGCATCATTAGGTTATTTTGGCTTGCTCTGTTTTTCTGATTTGGGCAGCTATAAACTTCCCTCTTAAGACTACTTTCATTGTGTCCCATTGGTTCTGATATGTTGTATTGGCTTTATTTGATTATAGGAACTATCTAATTTTTTCCTTGATTTCTTCTGTGATTAATTGATTATTCAAGAGTGTAGTGTTTAATTTCCATGCATTTTCATAATTTTTGCAGGTTATTTTACTATTAATCTCTAGTTTCATTGCACTATGATATGTATGGGATAATTTTGATTCTTTTACATTATTTAAGCATTCTTTGTGGGATAGTATGTGATCTGTTTTGGAGAATGTTCCAAGTAGTGCAGAGAAGAATGTCTATTCCACTATAATTGGGTGGAACACTCTATAGACAGCTACTGAATCCATTTGTTCAAAGGTGTGGTTCAATGCTGATATTTCATTGTTAATTTTTTTGTCTAGTTCATCTACCTACTTGTGAAAGTGGGTATTGAGTTCCCCCACTATAATTGCGTTGATGCTTATCTAATATTTTATATACAGCAGTGTTTGTTTTATGAAGTTGGGTGTGCCAGTGTTCAGTGAATTAATATTTATAATTGCTATATTTTTCTGTTGAACTATTCCTCTAACAAATATATAGTGACCTTCTTTACTTCCAATCATTCTTGACTTGAAATCCACTTTGACAATAGAATATCTACTCCTGCTTATTCCTGTTGCATGGAATATTGTTTTCCATTCTTTCATTTTTTTAGTCTATGAATTTCTTTTTGGATTAAATTTGTTTTGTGTGTGTGCAGCAATCCCTTGAGTTTTGTATTTTCATCCAATCCACCAACCTGTGTCTTCCACCTGGGGTTTGAGACCATTCACATTGATAATTATTACTGAAAGACATTAATTTATTGCTGTCATTGCATTGTTTTCCTGTTGTTGATTCCTTTCTTCTTCTTCTGTTCAACTGTTCAACCTACCTGAAGCATTTATTCCACTAGACTTTTCAGCAGTTTGGGCTTTATTGTTTTTTCTATGTTATTCTTGAGAATTTTTTTGAAGTACACAATATTCACAAATATTCACAAAGGGGCCATGATTCATATTTCTCCCTTCTAGGTGGATGTGATTTGAATTTGATTGTCTGCTGGCTTGAACCACTGGTGGTACATGCACGATTAATAAAAAAATGGGTGCTACTGTGACTGCAAAAGAAGCCAAATGCATCATGACTTTTTGCACCCTGCACAAATCAGCTGCCTTTATGTATAAAATGTTTTAAAGAATACATGAATATAAGTGCCTTTTAATTATTATAATCATTTGGTAAGACTAGTATTAATTTATAATTATATTGGGGCAGTAATAATTGAAATTGAAGCAATGTTTACAGCCCATTTAGAGACTTTTTATTAATTTTATTAGTAAAATTACCAATAAAAGTGTACCACCAATTGTTCAAGCCATTCGACGGAACAGTCATGCATTTACCACCAGTGGTTTAAGCTAGTGGGACACGTTAAGGTTGATGTTGAAAAATCTGCTGTAATTTTAGTGTGCTACTTTTATAAATAAATCATGGCTTTTCTCTAACGGCTTTTATAATTCTGTGCTTGTGATGGATTTCTGTGATTTTGACTATGGTATGCTGTGGGGAAATTCTTTTCTGATCATGGCTATTTGGGGTTTTATATGCCTCGCTTATCTGTATGTTATACATTTTCCTCAAACTTGGGAATTTTTTTCTCATTGAATTTATTGATACATTTTAGGTATACAGTACATACATTCATCTACATTTTCCTCAAACTTGGGAATTTTTTTCTCATTGAATTTATTGATACATTTTAGGTATACAGTACAGTTACATTCATCATTGGGATCTTGTACCTTTACATGACAGGTCTTGGTCCTCATTTTTTCCCCTTATCCCTGCCCTCCCTTCACCCCTCCTCCCTTGCCTATTTACAAATACTTTATTTCCATTTTTTTCATTTTCTCATTTTTTTTCCTTTTCCCATATTACCTTTCCCCTACCCTTCCCATTTCCCCTACACCTTTAGCCCTTTAAACTTGAGAAGTTTTTTGCTATTATTTCTGTGAAGAGGATTTTATGCCATTTGTGCTATCTTCTGATATTTCAGTACTTCTAATTAATCCTAGTCTTCTAAGCTGTTGGACCCATTTTCTATATTCTTTTGTTTTTTTTTAGTGTTTTTAATGAGTCACCTGCATCAGCCTTATCTTCTAGTTCTGATACTCTCCCCTCACATCTGCTGCTCACATCTTCTGCCTATATTTTCAATAGATTTTTTTTTATCTCCTGTATTTGTTTGTGTCTTAGTTACTTTTCCTAATGCTGAGACAAAATACATGACACCCACAAGTAAAATGAGGAAAGGTTTACTTTGGCTCACAGGTTTTAGAGGTTCCAATCCATAGTCAGCTGACTCCAAGGCGGGGTAGCATGGCAAAAGGGCATCACAGAAGAGAAGCAGTCCATGGCATAGCAGGCAGGAGGCAGCAAGGCAGCAAAGTAGCAAGCAACCCTTTCCCCTTGTATTCCATGGAGGCTACAAGCCTTTTGGGTGGTGCCACCCACACCCAGGTTGGGCCTTCCCATTATTTAAATCCAGAAATATGCTAAACCAATCAGTGGACTAATTTCGTTGTCACACCCTTAATCCAAATTCACACACCCTTAATCTACATTCACACACCCCAGATTCAGCCTCTGAAAAGCCCCACCTATGAGCATATGAGGCTTTGAGGAGACATCTAGATACAAGCCACAACAGTTTGGTACCTTTTCATGGACTAATTCTTTGCTAAACTGGCCATTCACATTTTGTATGATTTCATTTAGCTCAGGTAGATCTATGTTAGTGTCTTCTGTAAGCTCAGTGATAATTTTGATCATTAAATACATTATCTGTTTAGTTCTACACATTTGTGCTTACTGCTCACTTTATTAATATGTTTCTCTTTTGTTGTCTACTATTTTATTATTTAAACACATCATTTGTTTGGCTGTTGATTTCCTCTTCATCAGTGTCCCATTGATCAGCTTTGAGGGAGTTTGGGGAGTCATAGAGGCATTTTGTTGCCCTGTCTTTCCATGCGTCTGTGTGTGTGTGTGTGTGTGTGCATGTGTGTGTGTGTGTGTGCATACTCCTGCACACATGCATGCACATGCATGATGAGGATTGAGGGTTGGAAATCTCTTCAGTTAGTGCCTAGTTTCCAGTGATATTCTCTGGGCATGGCCAACTATACATTTTACCTCTTTCCCAAGTTCCAATCACCTCCATTAATTTGGGACAGAGAAGGTGCAATGTAATTGGCTAGCCCCTAGTTCTCTGGAAGTGAGCTGCAGTATTTTGATGACACCAAAACAAATTAGATATTGGTACATAGTAAAATAAAATTAATATAAACAACTATGCCACCTTAGCAATAGCAATGAAATCAACAATAATGATAGAGTAAAAATCAAACTGGATATTAATATACCATACTAACCAATAAAAGCTACCACCTTTAACAGTAGAAAAGAAATCTATAATTATAAAATAAAGACAAATCAGTAAATATCTATTAAAAACATCAGATATACCACCATTAACAGTCGAAAAGAATTCAACACTAGTAAGATAAAGTTAACTAAATACCTAAAGATTAATAAAGCTTAATAGTGATATTAGCAAAGATAGATGAGGTCAGAAAAGGGAAAAAAGAAGTAAAATTTGAAAAATATAAAGATGAGAAGGGAGAGAGAAATATGACATAAGGATCCCATTAAGGAGTAAAAGAAAATTAATATAATTAGATAAAAGTAACAGAAAATATCAAACTAGAAAAGAAAAAAAGACAAAAATGAAGAAAGGGAAAATGAAAAATGAAAAACATTCAACACCCAGAAAAACTAATAAAGAAAAAGAGAAGCAAGTCCCAAAATTATCCCTACATTTTGGAATGAGTGGTTTCTTTCCAAGGTCTGCAGTACTCGAATTTACTAAATATGGGGGAAGGACAGTGAGTCACTACTAAGACCCATTTTGTTTCCACTCGTGTTTTTGTGTGTGAATGCTGAATCCTGCTCTACCTTTCCTGCTGGGTATGGCTGGTCAAATAGTATCTTCCCTAGGCCTGTATTTTTGCCATCTGTTCCGATTCCATGTCCTTCTGTGTACTCCAAGTCATAGCTTTCTTCACCTAGCTTTACAGCCTCCAGAGGACCCACAACCTAAGCCATGGCAACCATCCAAGCTGTGGCATCTCTGATCACATTGGTAGATGGGGAAAGCAAACATCTGTGTCGGGCGAAGGCAGCAGGGTGGTGGAATGGGGAGAAGGGGATCAAGCAGATTTAATGCCAGCACTCGCAGGCCTACAACTTGCCTAGCGTCTCACCACAGAAATCCTGTCCCCTGTGTCCTTCCAAGAATAATTAAACTTCTTAAGGGGTCTAGCCTGAGCTCTCTTCCCAGCTCCCCACCCCCTTCTCTCTTCTGTCTCTCTCTGCCATCTCCCACCTGGTCACTATGGCAGGGCAACTCCAGGATTTAGAAATCCTGGAGCGTAGTTGTTCTATAACTCAGTCTTAAATAATTAACACCTTCCCAAAGTGGCTCCTAATTATACACTTTCAAATATGGTAGGCATGCACTGGATTTCTTCTCCAACCTTAGCCTCACGTAAGCAGAGCAAGGTTAGCTTTCCAGACTGCTTCATTTTCGCTGCAGTTTGCTCACTTTCTCAGCTTCTCTGCAGTTTCTACTTTTCCAGTGAGAAATCTAATTCATTTTTCTTCATCCAGATTTTTTTTCAGCTGTCGCAATTCCAGGTCTGAGAGAGGGTACATTCGGCTGCTGGTCTTTACTCCATTTTTAATCTCCCTTGGCAAGTATACTTCCCTAAGGAGGTGGACAACAAAGATGCAGCAAGTGGGTGCTGAGGATGGAGTAGAGGATGCTGAGCAGAATGAGGTGCAACAGCCATGCAAACTAGCACCTTGAAGTAAAGTATTTTTTGGTACCAGGGATCAAACTCAGGACCTTGCACTTGCGAGGCAGGTGGCACCACCACTGAGCTAGACAGCCCCCGGGAGTAAACTTTAATCATGGAGCCCAGTGCTGGCTGCAAAAGATTGAGGTCCTACCTAGCCATTTATTCCCTACTGCTCTGTTCCAGTGGTCAGCATGGTGTGGTTGTTACAAAAAACACATTTTTCCTACCAAATGGGACCAAAATGAACACAGAACTAGATGAAAATTGGAAAGCACTGTCCACTGTACTATTCCTAATGTGCTGCCATCTTTACCAAAGTGCCCCAGATGAACTCTAGAATGTACTCAAGCACCAGGAGGGAAGATAGGCATCAGCAGCAACAGCCCAAGCGAATGGATGCACCTGTGGCCATACACTCCATTCAGGAGGACAGTGTCCTAGACTCTGGACACCTGGCAGGGTTTTCCAGAGCATGCCTTCTTGCAACTTTCTGGGCTTCTGTGTAGCCAACCAATGTCCACTGCAGGTACAGCCCCCTTCTCCCAAGAGTCTTTGACCCCACCTTCGCCAAAGCTCTTCCTTTGTGGTGAAGAAGGAAGTGTCCTCCGGGGGAACAGGCTCTATCTGCAGGATTCACAACCTAGTTCTTTCTGTCACATACTCAGGGCCTCCAGTGACTTCCTCAGGAAGCCTGTCCGTGCACCACCAGAGCTCCTGAGACAGAGCAAGGAGACCCTCTGATGGTAATGTGGGGCAAGCCGGGGGATAACTCAGAGAACACTGATTGGCCAGTTTGGCCGTCTGGACAGCTACACAGGCCTTGGGGTGAAATGTGCTCAGAGAGGGAGGGCAAAGTGATTCCCAGGAGCCCCACAGCTTTCCAGGGGTGCCTCCAGACACCACAGGGACCCCCTTGTCAACCCAGGCAGGGGTTTCCTACTGTGCTCTCTGCTCCTAGAATTACCATTAAAATACTAAATGCCCAGTAAGGTTTGATTTTTCAGAATAAATATTTAGTATAAACATATCTAAAATTATCATTGTTTATCTGAAAGTTAAATTTAAGTAACTATTCTATATTTTTATTTTCTAAACTTGGCAACAGCCTGGAGTGGAGAACCTGAGCTCTGTCTTAGCCTCCTGGGCTCAATTTTGAGGACTAAAATGACTAAAATAGTTAATAGGTTGACATCGTTTCAGCTTTGTTTTGTTTTGTTGTTGTTTGGTGGGTTTTTTTGTTGTTGTTTTGGGCATTTTTCTTTTCTTTTTCATTCTTTCTTTCTTTTTTTTTTCTTTTCTTCTTCTTTTTTTTTTTTTATACTGGGAATCAAACTCAGGACCTTGCATTTTCCAGGCAGGTGCAATGCCACTGAGCTAAATCCCTGGCTCAATGTCGGCCTTCTTCTATATCCTACCATTGGAATAAGTCCCGTGTCCTGGGTACTTAGCTTGAGAATAGAATATGAGGAATACTATCTTCTGGCTGCATCTTACCATGAAGACAGATGAATTTTAAACAATTTTCTAGAGAAGGATGAAGGCCACTAGTGTTGACTGGAAGGGGCTGGTTGTCTACCTTGTGCATCATGAATGCTGTAGACCTTGCTATTACCAGATCCTGTCACAGGGAGCACCTTCTCATTCAGTAGTGCCTCTGAGACTGACCTCTGGTCTTAAGGAGAAGGAGATGTGGTCTGTGAGTGTGTCCTCAAGATTTCACACTCAGGGCAAGACAGGCACATTTCCAACGAAGTCAAAACTGCTCCCAACCTGACCCCAGCCTTGTTAGCAGGGTCATCATGGGCTAATTATCTCTACTCCTCAGTTTCCTGATGTGTGAAATAAGCTCATGAGAAGATGTGAAGTAATATATATGCATCTAGTAGGAGCCAACATGAGCTCTGAGGGGTGGGGGGAACTGTATATCCTATGTCTGATCACATGAGGAGGCTCACTACCTTCACAGTGTCACTGGGTATGTCAGAGGAGGTGAAAGGGAGCCCAACATGGTAGGGTATGTCCCCATATGGGGAGGATACGACTGAAAAGTTCAGAAGAGTGGACACCCAAGACCACCTATGTCAGTCATAAATCAAGATTGACTCTTCGGCAATGCACCATGCCTGAGGTGGCAGGAGGTCAGGGACAAGGTCAGGCTGTGTTTTGCAGGTATCATGTTAGTGACACAGCACTAGTGATACATGCACATATGCTCTCAAATGTACATGTATGCAAGCACCCACACACACACACACACAAAACTTCCTTTCTGATTCAACCTTATACTGCTCAGTTAGGAGAAGGAAGATTGGTCTCTTTGACAAAAAACTATAAAGTTTCAGGGAAAAGATTTCCAGATCATAGCATTTGGAAATTCCTTCAAAGATCAGGGCATTTCCTGTCCAATAATCCAAGTGTGCTGATCTGAAAATGGGGCCTGTGCACACAGTCTCCAGCAGATTTCTGAATATACTGAATTCAATAAAGAATCACTAAGGCTTTCTTAAGAAAGTTGTTGATATCAAAGAGGGAGCAAATAATAATAACCAAAAGAACCTGGAAGAAATAAAGATGAGTCAAAGATCTAAAGAAAATCCATAAAGGAAAAAGTATGATTTTGAGGGATAACTCTAGCCAGGAGAAAAAAAATCACATCCATAAGGCAAAAACAGAATGGTACAAAAACAACACCCCCTAAAAAAAAATGAGAGCTCTAGAAATTAAAAATGTTAGAAATGGAATTTAAAGAGTTACAACCTTTCTTTTAGATGCAGATATAATTGGATGTATATACATAGATAATAATGTAGAGGAAATCTCCAAGAAACCAGAATCATCTCTTTACTGAAGAATTTGTATAAGAATACATAAGGAACTGAAACACATGAGCCACTACTTGAGGCTTCACTGAATGCAAAATAACAATAATTAATTATATTATTACATGATAATTATTACTATAATAAAAGTTTGCAACAAAAACCAAAGTATATTATTATGAAGTCGTAGAGCACCAAGGATACAAAGATCCTCAAGGCTTCCAGTGAGAAGAATGTGTTGGCTCATGGGGTGAGAACAAGAGCACCAGGCTATGTAGCTGTAGCCTTAGAAGACACACAACACACATTCAAGTTCCCTAAATTCTTCAGGAAATGGTCACCTGGAAGACCGTCCCAATCACAGCTGTCCATTATGGACAAGAATGTTTTCTAAAATCTACCTCCAGGCAATTGCAGTCATTGCTCCTGACCAAGTTAGGGAAGTGTGCGATTCAAAAAGACTGTGCACAAGAAAGAAAAGGAGGGATGAATACTCAGGACGGGAGAGGAGCAGAGCTTCAGGAGCAGAGAGTGGCCTGGACCCTCAACACATGGAAATAGTGCTTAGCACTTTTCACAGAGAAGCTGGGGTCCAGGGTCTTTATAATAGGAATGTACAAAATAAAGAAAACAGAAGATACAACCAACCTTAGAAAATGAAAAAAACTATGCAGTACAGCATATAATATGTAAACTGCAGCTCAGGTGGCAACCAGGTCTAAAGCTGCAGGTGAACCCATAGGTTAGCACAACAGTTTATTGATGCTATGCTTCATGATAAATAGAGATTTCAAACTTTGTGGACATCTGCAAATGACTTGGCCCTGCAATGAACAAAAGTGACAGAATAGTGGAAGCAGAATATTGACTCACTGACAGATGTGCCATAATTAAATTGAGGGGTGGAGAGAGGTGATGTTAGAGACACAAACCCTCATCTATCCTAACAGGATGACAACAGATCCCAGTCTACATTGATTAGGTATGGCAGAGTAGTACAGGCACACTGTTAGGAAATATGGGTGGAGATGATAGCTAAAGAGTTGTAAGGTGTTCCTGTAGAGGGAAGGGAGACAGGTGGGGAGGCAGGTTGGAAGATTGCTGCTTTTCTTAACAAACATCACAGTGATGTGTGACTTTGTGGTAAAGATTTGAAGTAGTTTTACAAAAGAAAACCTATAAATCTGAGCATGTCAATTGCCTGAGAAATCCTCCAATTATTCTCAGCTACCGAGAGGAAAAATCCAGCTTCCTATGATCAACCCTCCCCAGCACACTATTCACCTTTCACTGAGGTCTGAGGCTGGATTGGCATCTATGCTCTGCGCTCTGAAATCTCTGCAATCCTAGTATCAGGTTAGTTTTAAATGTGTACATGAATGGATGAATGAGTAGTTGGACTGAAGAGGGCATTTTGAAAAGATATAAAACCACAGCTGAAGTAACTACTTAGAAACTAGTTTGTAAGTTAGGTCAGCACTTCTGTGTCAATTTGAGAGTGGGGAGAAGTCATAAAGGGGTAATTTCTCAGATGAATCAGAATATTGACTACTGACCCCTCTGGCAGCAAAAGCAAGTCCTGCTTGCCACGTTTAACCCCCATCATTTGGTGTGAAGTCCCAGGAGAGACTTTAAGACAAAGGACCTCAAGGATGAAGAATGAGGAAACCAGAGCATCAGCATAATGTGTGCAGCCCCACCTGGAAACAAAGGCTTAGCCTCTCCAGCTCACCTCAAGCCCCTATGTAATGTGACACCTACAACCAGCCCAGCATCTGGCCATAAATGGGGGTCAGATGTTTTCCTTAGAAGTGTTGGAAATACAACACCAGACTCAATTTGTTGGTGCAGATAATAAACACTCAGACACCAAAAAACTTCAACAAGGCAAGGTTGTTCTACTTCTGCAGAAGGGCGCAGAAGTAATTTATCTCCTCCTGCGACTTGATCATTAACAAATTCAGTCAACAGCTGACATACCCAGTCCTTGTCCCATCCAGACTTTGGCCAGAAGATGAACGGGGCAAGGATGGTACTTTGTGGCCAAATGAAACAATAATATTATATCACCTGAGCTTTCTTTTTGTTTTTTGTCCATAGGTTCTTGTTCTAAGGCCTTAACTTCAGTCTGTGGGGACTACTGGTGGGTATTTTGTTCCCCAAGCCTCTCGATTCCCTCACTTGTCCTGATTTGGAGGCACATTTATTTCTCATTCTGTTTGTCCCAGAGCCAGAGGCTTAATCTCCAGCATGCACAGAGATATCCTGCTATCAGTTATTTTTGACTTGAAATGTCTTGCCTCACCGAAGACTATCCTGATCTCACCGGAGATCATCCCAACCTCACACAAGGTCATCTGGGACAGGGACAGAATAACCCAACCACCAAAGCTGCATTCAGTTGCACTTGCAATTTTTCTTACCTTCCATACTTCAAGTAGCCTGGTCACCACAGATTTTGTCTCCAGGCCCTGTCTGCATTGTTGTGAAGTCTTTATTGGGTCCTCAGGCCACAGGTGTGGGTTCTTGTCCCAAAGGCTACCACAACAATGCTGAGGAGTGTGTTTCCTCCTGGTGGGAGTCCCCATACTCTAAAGGGTTTAAGCCCCATATTATGTGCCAAAATTTTGGGGAGTACATCTCCAGACTCAGTTGTCAGTGCAGATAATAAGGCACTCAGACACCAACAAATCTTGACAAGGCAAAGTTGATTTACCTCTGCAGAAGGGCACAAGTACTTTTTAGCATGAAGTAACAAGCACACAGAGACTCAGCACCAGCTGACCTTTCAAACCACCAGCTGGTTTGAAGGTTTACATTCTATCCCAATTAGCTAGTTTAAGTGGTGTGAGGGGAGGGCCTGAAAAGTTGCTAAGGGAGTAGAGAGTGAGGTACTGGGGAACTGAAAGTCCTTGACTGTTGATAAGTTATCTTTGGTTGTCAGTTGTATTCCCAGAATCTAATCTGAGCAGCCATTTCTCATAACCCTGGTGTAAGGGGTGAGAGAGGGCAGCCTAGGTTGTGCTAAAGTTCAAAACGAAGACATTCTTTTATTTATACTTTTCTTTCTTTCTTTTTGGGAGTAGTGGGGATCAAACTTGGAAACTTGCACTTGCGGGGCAGCTGGCAGAACCACTAAGCTAAATCCCTAGCCCTCTCTTATTTATACTTTTGATAGAAAAGACCTTGTTTCTTACAGAAGGGTGGCCTTGTTTGGGATAGTGGCTATGAAAGGCTCCATGCCACTATGTGAGAGCCATTCTGAGCTCCCTTCTCCATTACCTCCCCAGCAAGATGTCAAGGTAGCATCCCCAGCATGTAACAATGGATCTATGTAAAGGGAAAACTCATCTGGATGGCCACATGGCAACTGATGCAGTCTGTCTACAACCTAAAAAATCATTTGAAGTTGATTTCTGTAGATGTAATTATATCTTAGCAGCAGAAGGTAATGCAGTGAAAGTTCCAAGCCCATCTGTAATTGTTACTAACTAGCAGAGAGGAAAATATGTGAAACCCATAAGATGCTTTACTATTTGGCTTAAGCACCTGTTAACAGTAGGTGCTGCTCTGACCACTGACTTCATGACCTAACAACACTAATGTTAATTAAACTTGCTTTGTTTTCTTTTGTTTTGCAAAACCAGGGATCAGACTCAGGTTCTTGTGTTTGCAAGGTAGGCTCAGTGCCATGGAGATAAAGCTCTGGCCCTTAAACTTGGTTGTCATGGCTTAATGAGACATAGTTTAAGAGAATCTCATATCCTAAAATTTAAGTGATCAGAGCAAAGAAATTAGAGAATTTCATGATGAAAGGAAATTATTTTACTAAGACATCCATTGCTTTGCCCAGGGATTCTCTAATATAGTTAGACTATAGAGATGCTCCTTGACTTAGGATAGATTGTGTCCCAGTAAATCTCAATCCACTGAAAAAAATTATAAGTCAAAAATTTATTTACTCCACCTAGTCTACTAAACATGCCAGCCCAGCCACACAGCACACTAGAGAGCACTAGTAGTTTTCCTTGTGATCCGATGACAGAGAGTGAGCTGCATCACTGCATTGCTGGGAGTAACAGACCACATGTGGTTCACCCAGGAAAAGATGAAGCATGAGATGTCTCTCACCAATGCATATCATTTTCATGCCATTATAGTAAAAAACCCTGCTGAAGGCCAGGGATTCAGCTCCGTGGCACCACACCTGCCTTGAAAGCACAAGGTCCTGAGTTTGTTCGGCGATACAAAAAAAACAAAATCCTGCTGAACCACTGCAAACTAGTCACTCTAAACAATGCTTAATCTAGAAAATTTCCTTTTTAAATTTTTTTCAAAGACTCCTCTACCATTTAAATCAAAAGAACTCAAAACAATCAGCCCCCTCAAATATAAAGACCCAATTCAAAAATGGGCACCTGAAATGAATAGATATTTCTCAGACAAAAAAGTAAAAGCAGCAAGTAAATATACGAAAAAATGTTCCACATCACTGGTCATTCGAGAGGTGCAGATGAAAACAACACTAAGATTCCACTTCAACCCACAAAGAATGGCTGCTATCAAGAAATCACACAATAACAAATGTTGGCGGGGTTGCGGAGAGAAAGGAATCCTTCTCCATTGTTGGTGGGAGTGCAGATTGGTACAACCACTATGGAAATCAATATGGAGATACCTCAAAGAGTGGGACTAGAGGTTCCATTTGACCCAGCCATCCCTCTGCTGGATATATTTCCAAAAGAATTAAAAGAATCATATCACAGTGACATATGCGCACCTATGTTTATAGCAGCACAGTTTGTAATAGCTAAAACTTGGAAACAGCCTATTTGCCCATCAGTTGGAAACTGGATAAAGAACATGTGGTTTTTCTATAAAATGGAATACTACTCAGCCATAAAAATGAGAAAGTAGATTCATTCATAGGAAAATGGATACATATTAAAGATATACTCCTAAGTGAAATAAATAAGTCACACATGTGTAAATACCGAATAGTTTCTCTGGTGTGAAAAACTAAAATAGTACTCAAGACCCTAACGGGATAATTAGCAATGTGAAATAGGAAGAAAAGGGCTAAAGGTGTAGGGACAGTGGGAAGAGTAGGGGAAGGGGAATAAGGGAAAGGGAAAAAATGTGAGAAAATGTAAAAATGGAATTAAAGTATTGGTAGGTAGGGAGGGGAGGAGGGGGTGAAGGGAAGGTGGGGACAAGGGTAAAAAATGAGAACCAAGACCTGTCATGTAATGGTACAAGATCCCAGTAATGAATGGAACTGTACTGTATACCTAGAATGTACCAATAAATTCAATAAAAAATTAAAAAGAAGTGTTTTTATTCATTTTAAGCAGAAGCTGATACCAAAACTTTTATTAAAATAAAAATATTTTTAATTTTACAATTTTCTATTTGGTTTTTATAATCTATACATAGTACAGTTTCAACACACTAATGTAAAATATAATAATCAAAAAATGAAGTTTGATGGCTTCCAGCATGTGTATGTTCATGGATTATGTTTGCACCAATCTTTTCTACACCCCACTCATGGCATAGGTGGATGCACAGCCCCACCCACATTGGCTCAATGTTTGCTTTGGATTTGAGTCTATCTTTTCATTTAATAAAAATCATTTCCCTCAAGAAACTGTTCCTATCACCTTAGGTTTATCAAACGAAAAGGGGGAGAGCCAGAAACCAACAGTCTGAGAACTAAGAAACTAGGATAGCCTTGGAATAAAGAGACAAAGGAAAAAGAAACAGCACAGCACAAATGCACAGGAAAATGACTCCTGTGAGGTTGTGGGGACATGATGCATGAAGTCTCTCTAGCTGTGTCACATTATGGCAGATGGTATCGTGGTAGAAGCATGTGCGAGGAGATCATAGGAGACAGGAAGCGGAGAGTCTGGAGAGGGGACAGGTTTACCCTTTTATGACAGTCCTCTCACAAACACCAGCCAGGTCCCACCAAAACTACATTAATTCCTTCTGAGGTGCCCTCCGTTGCCTCATTACTTCCCACCAGGTCCCTCCTCTTAAAGGTCCTACCATCTCCCAATACTACCACACTGACACAGCAACGCTTGGAGGACATAGCAAAAGTCATATGTTGGATGAAATATGTAATTAGGATGGCTCACAGTAAGATATTAATGTGTGGACTGCAGCCACGCTCATCTTGAGTGGCCCAGCTACATGCTCAATGGGGCAGGAAAAATATAGCAGATGACCATGTCCCTAACCACTGCCTCCATCATTCACCAAGTAGGAGAGGCAATAAGTGAGAGTTGGCTTGTCCCTGTCTGAGGGAAGGCAGCCTTTCTGTATGTGAGGCTCCTGTGGACAAGGGTGCCGTGTGGCACCCAGATACTGTCCTGTTACAGAGAGCCAAGATGCACCCTGAAGGTCCATCACTTCCTTCCCCATATCCTCCAGACACTTGGCACCTGTTCCTCCCCAGGCCAGGCAGAGCTTTGGACTTGCAGAGCTTCAATTGACATTACCTCCTCATACCTGGCCTGATTCTGCCCTTAGCATGCCTTACCTAGGCTCTTACATCATCTCCTCTCTGGGCCCTCTGTCGCCAACATCAGTGCAGAGGGATCCTCCAAGATGGAGCTATGAGGAGGCCACCACTCTGCATAAAAGCTGCTGTACTCTTGTTGCCTGTGGCATAAGCTCCCTTAGGGCCTCTGAGGCGTCCTGCTGCTCTCAGCCTCACCCTCCCCATTCTCTGCCTGACCAGGCCAACCTGCGGTGACACGATGACGATGATGATGACGATGATGATGATGATGATAATGATGATAAACTGATATTGGTTCATGCCCTTAAATTTCAACAACTGAGCCAAATAAACCTCTTTTCCTTGTACATTATTCAGTCAGGTATTTTGTTATAGCAACAACAATAAACAGACTGAAACACTGTGTTAGTTACTTTTCTCTCATTACTGAGACAGAATGCCCAACACCCAAAGTTAAAGGGGGTAAGTTTTTATTTGGCTTATAGTTCATAGATGTTTCCATCCATAATCAGCTGGCTCCAAGGCAGGGTGGCAAAAAACAACAACAACAAAAAAAAATAGTTCATGGTGGTAGAAGACAGCAAAAGCAACAAGAGAGCATAATAGCATCTTTCTGCCTCTAATATTCCATCCAGACTACCAAGATTAGGGCGGTGCCAAACCAAACACTCACATGCAGTGGTTTAGTAATCACTTGCCCTTAATCCCAGCATCACGTGTCTAGATTCAACCACCTCTGAAAAAGAAAGCCCCACTTCATTTGCATGAGGCTTTGGGGAGACATCTAAACATAACCTGTAACAGACACACTTCAAAAGAAAACATGGATTAAATTAAGGACATTGAAGATTTGTAATAAGGTCTGTGACATAATGATATAGAAGGAAGTAAACATGTTGTGTAATGCCAGAAGAAAAGCAAGCAACCATCCTGCCCAGTGAGAGAAGCTGGTCACCAAGGAGTACATTGCATGACCTTGTTCTCATAAAACAACCCCACAGCAACCCCACAGATAGGAAGCAGATCAGTGATTCTAGGGGCTAAAGATGTTGATGGAGGGGATCACAGATGACTCTTAAAGTGTACAGGGTTTCTTTTTATGGTGACAAAAGCACTCTAGAATTGACAGTGGTGATGGTTGTGCAATCCAGTGAATATAATAAAAACCATTGATTTTCAAAAAATAATTACAAAGTAAACAAGAACTGGATGGACTGTTTCTTGTGAAGAAAATGTGGTGATAGAATTAATTGCTAGAATCCTCTATTCTGGATCCTTTATTCTGCAAAAAACGTTGAATTTGGGGAAGTTGGTGATTGGCACAGTTACCAGCCTCCATGCACAGTCCTGGCAGAAGCCTAACCTCTTGCTCCACCCTTACTGTTTCTTTGTGATTGCTTAGTTACTCAGCAAGTTTTGGAAAATTTGCCGGGTAGTTTTATTCTTTATTACTTAGCTGCATTTTCGCTAAGAAAAAGCATTACATATGCCATAGACTCTGCATTGTTCTCTGTCACTAGTTCATAGCTCGGATCAGAAGCTGCACAGTTGGTTAGCACACTGAGGATTCAGAGTATTGAAAAGTGGTTGGTGCTGAAGACAGGAAGACTCTGGATGGCTGAGCCTCTGGGATGTGTTAGTCAGGTGGCCATGTGACTAATGCTCTGACTGTGTCAGGGAGGGGTACATCCAAAGCCTGGCCAGGGTCTGGTGCACCTTCCACTGATGCCTTTCTGTACAAGTATGTTTGAGCCAGCCCATGGGATGTTCGCTGTCATGTCACAGGTAAACAGGTCAACCTTCCTGGGTTGAAGGTGGGGGTAGGGGTAAGAGGAGTCATACACTGTGGCTACAGGTTTTGTATGCACTGATCAGCTATGGAAAAAAAATCCCTTCTTTTCTCTTCCTTTCCACAACCAGGAACCTGAATATGGCTGCTGAGTTCTGCCCTTGTCCCACCTCAGCTGGCCAATAAAATGTAGCTCCATCCTGCTGGTCCCTGGGGCCTGCACAGCAGGGATCTGTGGAAGATCAAGGAAGGGGCACTGAAAGCACAAGGTCACCTTACAATCTCACCTGCCTACACCCCAATATTCAAGACCCCACCTCATCTGAGTGACAAGACCTAAAGATGTGTATGCTTGTAGTTCCATGTGTGTGTTTGCAAATATGAATGTATGTGGTTGTGCTATACCTTAGATTTAGACTATCCCCCAAAAGTCTCAATGTACTCAGAGGCAGAGCTTTTGGAAGATTGCATCATGGGTGTGCTACACTTATCCATGGATAGATCTATCAATGAGTTCATAACTAAATGTACTGTTAGGAGTGTCTGGTTGGAAGAGCTATGCCGGTAGAGAGTGTGTCTTTGGAGGATATATCTCCGTCCCTAACCTCCTGTCTCCTTTCTCTCCACCACCCCTCTTCTTGGCTGCCCTCAGTTAGCACCTTTCCTCTAGCCATTCCACCATATTTCTGTCTTGGAGCCAGCTGACCATGGACTAAACCCAATGAAACTTTAAACCAAATTAAATCTCTCCTCCTTTAAGTTTTAGGCATTCGGCGTTTTGTCCCAGTGATGATAAAGTGACTAATAGAGAAGACTGGCACTGAATGTGGAGTCATTGCTGCTACTGTGCCTGACCATGTAGCTTAGAAGCCTTTGGAACTTGTTTGTGGGAGGAGTTTGGAAAAGTTTGGAGAAGCAGGCAAGAGAAGCCCTAGATTACTGTAAGCAGAACTTGAGGAATGATTCTGGTTGGAGTTCAGAAGGCCATAATGCTGATAGCAATGCAGACAGTAAAGGTCAGGCTTATGAAGTTTCAGACTGCAATGAGGATTTTACTGGAAACTAGACTAGAGGTTGTGTGTGTTACATTCTAGGAAAAAGTTTGTATACACTTTGCCCATATACTGAGACTTTGCAGGAGACTGAGTGGTGAGCTAATTAATCTGGTGGAATCAGTTTCAAGGCAGCCCAACCTACAAGCTATAGCATGGATACTGCTGGCTGCTTTCAGCCAGATCTACAGTAAGAATCATATGCAAAGAGCAGAGCTGAATGATATTAAAAATTTGTACTTTCACAAGGCCCAGGAAAGCATGGTTGCTGAAAAGATTAGCATTAAAAAGAAGCCAACTACTTTGCATCAAGACTAAGGAAAGATGGCTTGAAAGCATTTCAGTAATTGACCTTGGCTCAAGGGTGTAAAAAATAAACTCCTTTAAAGACTTTGCTTTGAGAAGAGAATCTCAAGGTATTTTGCTCATTTAGGGCCTACTGGGCCTAGGGAAACATTTCCCTAATTTCAAACATTCAGATACTCAGAGACCTTGTACTTGTGATCCAAGAGGATCATAGTACTGCTCTAGCTGCCAACAGACCTTGGCATCATCTACATGGTGCTGGTTTTTTTAAGTGTGCAGAAAGCCAGAGTTGTGGGTCATGGTAGCTTCCATGCAGATGTCAGAAGAAAGTAATGCATGTGAAGGTGGATATATCCACATGAAGGGATGTATGTGATAGTATATTTGTATGTGTGTGGATGTGGATGTATATATGTACAGTTTTTGTGTGTGTATGTATGTGCTTGCATGTGAGTGAATGTGCATATGTGTGTTGCTGTGTATCTGTTTGTAAATGCAAGGAGAGTGTTAAATCTGAAGCACTGTTTGGCAATCCAAGGCAAACTATGCTCTCCACCAAGAATAGAGAAATGTGGAAATAGGTCTGGGGACTTAGCTCAGTGGTTCTGCTGCCTGCCTCACAAGGACCTGAGTTCGATCCCCAGTACCCCCCCAAAAAAATCAGAAGAGAAATGTGGAAATAATTTTGAGCTGATGCTTATAAATAATGTGTTGTTTATCAATACTTTTTTTTTTTAGTTCTGGGGATTGAATTTGGGTCCTTGTGCTTGCAAGGCAGGAGCCAGAACCACTGAACTAAATCCCTGGCCCTCAATATTTTCTATCTAAATTAAGTTGAGTTGATTGTGTGTGTGTGTGTGTGTGTGTGTGTGTGTGTGTGTAAAATCATGTTTTAAATTCCATACACTACTTTTTTAATTCCCCAGATGTCTGGCATGTGACTCACCCTTCCCTGCAAATCCCAGAAAATCTGGTCTTAAAAATGTAGCCCCAGTAACTTAGGCCATTAACTTAGTAGTGAAATTCTCCCATCTCACTGGGACTCAGGAAGTTCCTGTCACATGTACAGAGTGGGAGATGCTCTCACACTCATCTGTGTCCTCCAAGAAGTAGAAATGGTGACACTTGGGCTCATGTTTCCTCCGAAGACCTCAACATACTTTATGCATTGTCACAAGTGATTTTGTTAAATAAAAAAAATACATAGCACTGGGCATAATATAAATTTCAAATATGTAGTTCCACTATTACATAGTACAGTCTAAACAACATTATTTCACACAACACATGTTCCGTTTAAACTTTGACTTTCTCCATATTTCCATGTTAAAAAAAAAAAGCTTTAACGTGAATAATGAAATACTTGAAAATTTCTACCTTTATAACTGATGTTTTTCCTCTCATTGGGTTGGGGCTCTTTTTGGCTCCCCTTTCAACTTTTGGTTTGCCTTTACCATTCTGCAGTTCCTGAGCCACTCAGATATGCATGAGACAATAGGATATAAGAGTCTCACACCTTAAAATGCAGGGTCCCAGTATAAAAGTAGGATCACAGCCAGAGTCACTGAACACTGCAGAATTATAAGAGAACAAGCTAATAATTCCCAGAAACCTGGTAGCTTCAGAAACACTGTGTGGCCAGGGATTTAGCTCAGCAGTTCCGTGGCCTGCCTTGCAAGCTCAAGGACCCAAGTTCAATCCGCGGTACAAAAAAAAAAAAAAAAAAAAAGAAAGAAAGAAAGAAACACTGTGTGGAGTGGAAAGACTCACATGGCAATGTGAATAAATCTCAAAAACAATGTATGGTATGGTATTGGGGGATGCTCAACCACCAGTTATTGGACATCACAGTCTCTCGCCTATCGAGATCTCAACTGTAACCATTGGCATAGGGAATGCTATCAACTTACACCAGCCAAGTCACACATCAGTCTTTAATTGAATCATAATTTTAATCAATGGCCAAATTATAAGCAATTCAATAATATTTAAAGCCTACCAAGCATGGTTTCAAGCTGGTCTTCTGCAGTGTTGGAAGATGCACAAAAAGCCTAAGTATTTATGATTCTGTCTTATGGTTCAAAATCAAGCAAAACTAATCTATATGAAAAAAGAAGGATTTTAAAAAATCAAATAGTGTCCTTGAGGCCTAGGAACAGGGACTGCCGAGCAAGATAAGAAGATCCTTCTGGGGTGATGTGTGTGCCACACCACCTACCTGCACAAGAACACCAATTTTGTTACACACTATACTTATACCACATGCACTTCGCTGTGTAAAATTTTTATTTAAAAAGACCCAAAGGAGTGTTGAACCCTAGCTAGTGATATATGTCCTAAAGTGTTTGGAAGTTCTGCTATTTGTAATTGATCTTGAAATGCAAAAAATAAGATGGGTTGATGGATGGATTGAGGATAGATGAAGGATGAGATACATAGAACAGCAGACATATTGGTTATAGAATCCAGTGGCTATCACATAAGTGTTCACTAAGGGCTCATTTCAACTTTTCTGAATGTTTAAGGTATTTTAAATATGATATTATTGTAAGTTTTGTTTATACAAATTCAGAGTAGAATATGAAAAAGAAAGGACTGAGGATTTAGCTCAGTAGTTCTGCCACCTGCCTTGCAAGCACAAGGACCTGAGTTCGATCCGCGGTACCAAAAAAAAAAGAGTAGCACCCCATAAAGCTCAATGTTCCTTTTCCCTTTTCCCAACAAATACCCAGTTTGTTGGCTGTTCACTACCTTGGTGTCTGGAGAAAAATGACCCTAGTTGCAGCCCCAGAAGTACCATCTAGCATGTGGTTAACCTGCCTTTGGGGGTCACATCAGCTAGAAATGTACCTTAAATCCAGTCCTGTCAGACTATCCTTCTGGTTCTGGCTCTGGTGCCATGCCTTCACACTCGTGGCACTGTCAGAAACTACCTAGTGTTGCCAAGTAGAACTAGTTTCAAGATGACATGGACTAAAAGACTAAAAATAAGGGCCAGAGATTTAGCTCAGTGATGCCACACCTGCCTTGCAGGTGCAAGGTCCTGAGTTTGATCTCTGGAAAAAAAAAAAAAAAAAAAGATGAAGATGATGATTAAAAATAAGAACAAGTGGGGGCCAGGCATTTAGCTCAGTGGTGCCACTACCTGCCTTGCAAGTGCAAGGTCTTGAATTCGATCAAAAAGAAAAAACAAAAACAAAAAAACAAGTGATTGCTGCTAGATGAAGACCCAAGTGATCTAATTACAATAAGTGAGTTTGAATTGGCGGCCACCTAACTGCTATAGCGAGGTATAACTTGAACGTTATAGTATAATTTTAAGTAGCCTTGAAACCTACCTAGGCCAAATGAAGCACTACATGGCATCTCTTTAGGAATATTCTCTCATGCAACTCATAAAAATCTGCTACTTCAAAGAATCTCACTGGTTGGCTGTTTAAAAATTCTTTTGTTATTAGTACATATATCAGTATATAATGATTATATTCATCGTGGGGAGTTGATACATGTACATTTACTGGTTGGCTTTTAACTGCTGCCATATCACCCACTCTTATTTTTCTATGGACAGGACTAACTTCAGGACTATCAATCCTTCCCAGGAAACTTAGTTTTATGAGAGTGCTTCCTTTTTAAAAGCCTAATTCTCTTTAAAGGGAATATTTAAACAATAGCAACAACAACAACATTATATTCCTGAGAGCAAACGGTTATTGTTCCAGCTCTAACTCAAGAGAGCAGCAACAACTTGTCTTGTAAAATTTAATACTTCCTTGTTAGGGAGCTTTTGACTGTAAGTGTAGAGCTGAATAGAGGGCCCAGAAGTGGGACTTTCCTCGTGTGAGTGTCTGTCTGCAGCCCTGACATGTCTCACCCGCATCCCACTATTTCTGGGGAAAGCAGAAACAATCAACTCACCAAAAATACCCATGATTGATCCATGCTTCCTCTTTCAAAGAAAAACCGGAAACTTGCCCTTCCGTGTTCTTGTGGAAACCCTCACAGGTGCAGGGACACAAGGCTAATGTCTGCAGTGTGTCCTCCCACCATTGGCTGAGCAGGCTGGGCCTCTGATGAATAACCCCAGAGTCACACTGCTGTGACAGCAAAGGGCCCTGACTGTCCACCTTGGAGATGATGACTAACACTGGGATGGGCTCTTTCCTTCACATGGGAGCTTGAGAAAACAATGTTTTTCTTGGATAAGTAATAAAAATAAACAAAAAGAAGAAGAACCAATTAGAGAAGGTTTGTGTTTGTGAACCCAGAAACAGATCCAAATAGCAATAAAGGACATGACACAAGTACTATTTCAAATCACTGGCAAAACAATAGACTCTCTGGGAAGTGGCACAGAGGCCTTTTTGAGTCTATAAGAATATATAAATTCCAAGTAATGGAGTAATGGAGTTTTCCTGAGCTAGTTCATCCCAGGACCCTCCAAGGCTGGCGGGTGTTGTGGCCTTTCTTTGTTCTTGATACATCTGACAAGCTCAAGCTTCATGTCCTCATTGGGTGCTCAGAGTTCCATCTGTTTCTGGAGGGAAATCACAGCTGTGTTTGCAGCTGGCTGTCTGCAGCAACCCCTTTTTTAAAAAAATGCAAAGAAAGTTCTGTTCCTGGCCCTGTGGTGCAGCATCTCAGTTTTCTGGAAAGGGTCTCACCTACTCCATGTGGGGCTTCAGGGCCACTCCCAATACAGAACTCTGGGTCCACAGGAAACAGCACCCAGAGCAGGCACATAGGCAGCACTGCACTTCCAGTCTTCTGCAGGAACACTGCCCTCCCAGATCAGCAAGGGCACCCTCATGCCTGTGTTCGACCTGCCACCGCACGTGAGCAATTTCCGCAAGAGTGTGTCCAGGCCTTTCTCCAAACAAGGTAATGGTGGGGACTCACTCTTCTACTATCAGGTTCTGACCTATATTCTCAACTTGTCCACAAATTCAATCTACCCCTGCCTGCTGTTGTCCAAGTTCCAGGTTTCTTGCCTCAATTCCATTCTCTTTCTCTCTGGTCAGGGTTTAGCATTTCACCTCCTGTGATCCACCTCTAATTTTGTCTGGAGTTCTGCCACATTTAAATCAGTTAAGCAAACTGACCACTGTAGAGACTGATGATTCTCACTAAGGTCATTTCAGGCTGATGCAGCCCTGTCTATAGAAAATTGGGAGAGAGGGTGTCAAGTTCTTCAGGAGCAATGGTTTCTCTGTTTCTGTCATTCTCAGGAGCTCAGCGCTGCAATGGAGGCATGGGCTCCAAGTCATAGCCTCACCTCAGCTAGAGCAGTTGGCCGCTGCAGCTCCCCCATTTGTGCCAATGCCAGTTGGGTGGAAGCTGCCATCTGAGAGCTAAGTATAACCACTTCATGTCCTCTGGCCACAGCCGTCAGGGAATCCAGAGTTTTCCACCCACTTCCGGAGTGTGCACTTGGGAAAAGCACTGTATTTAAAATCCCTAACAGGCAGGTGGCAGCTGGGTGTCCATGCAGTGCCTGCGACTGTTCCCAGGGAAGCAGGCCTGACAGTCACTGGGTCCGTTTGCCCAGCTGGCCCTGCAGAAGCAATAGCAGGAACTCTGGGATGCTTGATTTCTGAGGCAGTGAGCACTGTGACCATCCAGCTGAGGTGCTTATTTGTCAAGTCAAAATTAGCAGGTGTCAGTCTGCCTGCTGGATCTCAAATCAGAGCATTAGCCTCTCTCTTCTGCCTGAAATGCACCATCCGGGGTGCAACAAGAAGACAGGAGCAAGCAGAAGGAAGATCAGCTTACAGAGTCAGAGTGAACTCTCAGCAAGAGGTCCAGAATACAGGGACACAGACAAAATGCTGGAGGGGCAGGGAACACTAAGTGTGCGCTCCCCTAGGGCTTGCTGGGGTCAGCAGGACAAGCAAGGCCTCAAGCACTGCGGCCAGCATGACCTCCTAAACGCATGTGACACCAGTGTTAAAACAAGAGTGCCAGACATAGGGACAGTGTCCCTCACAGGGGTGATTTCCTCAGGTGAGCCCCAGCCTTGACTGGCTGCCAATGAAGACTCAAGAGAGGCTGTGCCTCCCTGTGTCAGGTAATGGAAAATGAAGCTGGCCAAGATCTGGAGTCAGATACTCACCTATGTGGGGTCTACGCTCTTCTACCTGTGAGGCTCAGGTGGGGGGGTCTACTGCCCAGCTGATCTTGAAGGACTGTAGGTGAGTGAAGGTACAGAAAACCCTCTTTCTAGCAGAGCTCTATTTGTTCACTGCTGCATTTGTTCCTTATTTCTAGCTCTAATGCTTCCTGTGATAAGTCGGTCATACGCCCAGACACAGAGGGCTGGTTCTGTCTCCTGACTCCATGCTTCCTAAGCCTCCATAGACACCCTGAGTGGAAGTTATCAAGACTGTCTTCACATGAGGGAGTAACCGCAACACATATTAAGTGCACTTATTTACTTTCTCCTTAAGCCCCTGGATAATGACGGTCTTAATTGATCCTAACGCCACTGGAGGTATACATAGCAAATTCACTCAGCAGTAGCTACCAACCAGTAGTGGCCAACTCCAGCATCTCCCCAGGGAAGCTAACCAGCCTAAAAGAGGTCCTAAAATCCAACTAACAACCATTCAAAACAGGAAATGTAAACAAACATGAAAAACAGGAGCTATGTAAGGATCAATCTCAACATTTTCACCCCCAGAAAGATGCTGCTGCCACAAAATGTGAGCAAACTGTTGTGCTCACATCAGTGGACACAACCCAAACCCACAGAGCCCCCCCAAAGCTGGAATAATTGCTAGAAGGGGCAGTGTATAAAGGAGCCCCAGGAAGCCCCGCTAGAAGACAACAGGATCAAAATGGGGAAAAAAGACTAGCATTCTAAGGACTAGTACCTGAAGGGCCAATATGCAGGTATCAGGCAATCCTGTGGAATGTAGGGGTCAATAAAGAAGACAAGACAAATTTCACAGAACTGAAGGTTAAGCCCAGGCTGGAAGACCTCATGGGGCCAAGCAGGATCTTATGCCCCCTGGGGAGTCCTGGCACCTCTGCAGAAGGAAGAAAGCACATCTTTTTCCAAAGACAAAGACTGGATGCACAGTGGTGTCTGAAATCTCAAGAGCAGATCTGGAGACTAGCAGACACCCATGTCACTTCAGCATCCCAGACACTGTGACCTACTCAAGCCACCAGTCAGTCTCTCTGCGGGGAAGTATGGGTCCATGTGACCATAGCACAAGGGAAGGGAAACATGAGAGAGAAAGGCATGGGGCGCCGCCAAGGGAAGCCTGAAATGAGAAGGGGCTCTCAGCCTCACTGCCTTGTGACAGGGAGAAGTAAGCTGAGAGCCTGGGAGTGGCATCTCCAGGAAGCCAAAACAGACATCTAAGATGAGACAAGGGGAGCTAAGACTTGGGACCCATGAGTACATGCATAGACAGTAAAATAAAAGGGAAAGAAATAATTATTCCAAGAGAAAAGAAAGCTACAAGTGAAGGAAGCACAGTTGGGTTCAAGCTCATCCTATTTGATCAATATTTACTGTTCACAAGGTCACTGAGGAGGATCATGTGGCAGAGACAGGGAGGATAGGAAAGGAGCTAAACTTCATCTTCCATCAGGGGGAAATGACAGATAATTCCAAGATTAGCAATGTTACCAGAAATCTGTTTATTTATTTGTTTGTTATGCTTTTAGACAGCATCTATGTTGCCCAGGCTGACCTCAAACTCCTGGACTTAAGCAATCCTCCTGCCTTAGCCTACCAAGTAATTGGAAACATGGGCACGTTCCACTGCACCTGGCTGTGTAGTTAGTGATTTCTAGGCTGTAAGGGATGCTGAGAAATCAACTTCGATACTCAGGAACAAATGCTCTGGAAGGATGTCTAGCAAGCTGGAGGTCCAGACAGCTATTTGCAGAATGTACTTTAATAAAAATGAAATATACCATCTAGATAAAAGCTGGCCCTGAAGCAGTCCAGCCCCAGGAGAGCAGGGTGTTTCCCCAGCTCCTCACAGAGCATTTGCCAGAGCCTGGCAGAGTAACAGTGAGTGTTGTCTCTCAGCCAGTTGCGGGGACCTTTCTTGGAATGGATATCCTCACTGTTGCATTTTCACATATCTCCCAGGGATGAGAGGTGCTAGTTTGCTTCTAAAAAATTAACTTATTGGCTTTGAATCTTCCTCAGACTTGGAGACTTGGCTTAGGAAAAGCAGCTTGTGGGCTCAGTGCTGTCCTGCCAGCCTTCACCTCCTATTATCATGAAAGAGTGTTAAGAAGCCCACTTGTAGCATGCAGACTCTGAGTGGTTTATAAATGAAAGCAGCATGTAATCCAGTTCAGTAGCATGCACAATGTAAGCAGGAGGATCCTTCTGTGAGACAGTGGGCCACCAACTTGAATACACCCATAGTGGAAGTGACACTGAGTCAGGTCCTGTTGCACCCTCATATCACAGCCCTCCAAGAGGCAAACCACATTTAAATTCACTTAGGGCTGGAATGCACAAAGTAGCCTGTGGAGCCAAGAGGACTTCGCACCCTGCGGGTAGCCTCTGTGCCTCAGTTTTTCCCATTAAGATATGAGAGCAGCCTGGTGTGGTGGCATAGACCTGTAATCCCAGCATTCAGAAGGCTGAAGCAGGTGGATCACAGTGAGTTCAAGGCCAGCGTGGGCTACATAGTGAGTTCAGGTTTGGCCTGAACTACAAAGCAAGACTCTGCCTCAAAAAACAGCAACAACAGCAACAACAAAGATGCAAAAGCAAATGTCTTAAGCCAACAGGAAATATAAGATAAAAGATGTAGAAATAGAAAAAGTATGGCTTTGATACCATTGAGCACGGCAAGAGTTCAAGACTCTAAGGGACTACATCCCCAAGTTCTAACTGTGATTCATACTCTCTACCATGGACAATCCTGGGACTGCTATGAGAGTTGCTATTTGCTTGTTATCTGTAATTTTTCAGGAAGAATTTCACCTACTGAACTCACCAGCACTAAGGACAGTAAGTCACTATGGTTAGCAGATATAAGTGCAAGCATGTGTGAATGTGTGTATGCCTGTGCTGAGGGCAGTGTGTTCAGTGCGAAGTGATGACTCCGTTGCGAGGTCCCTTACTAAGCCTACCCACAATCAAATCTTCCCTCTGTGATGCTCCCCAATAAAACTCTGGTTGTCACTGAGTGTTAACACTGAATTAAGGTTGCTTTAGGAAAAGGAAAAAAAAAATGTCTTCAGGATCCTCAATCTTAAATGAACACAGGACTGAGAAAGTTTCTTAGTAGTATACCCTGTGGCAGCTTTGTAATAAAGTTAACAGCAAATTACGGGAACTTGCTGCACCCTCCATGCTCTGGGCATCCCCCTTCTTCCCTGATGTCTAAGAGCAGGTGTTGAATGTGCTTTGCCAACTGCTGGTTTAGTCTGGTGGCCAAAGGCCATGGCAGGCTGTGGAGAGGCAGGCACTGGGCAGACTGGCAAGAGGAAGTCTCTCCTCTTCCCCAGTAGACCTTCTGCATCACACTCAGGAAACATGGGGTGGGTGGCCAAAATCTGACCCACAGGTAGTCAAAGCACAACAGAGCTATGCACCAGCACAGGCCTTGATAGTGGGGAAATCACCCCAAAACACCGAAAAGACTGAAAAGTCTGTCAACCCAGCCAAAGCTCTCTCACTCGAGTTCTTGTTAAAATATCTTTTGGTTTCCTCGGAAAAAGAAGGCATACTCATTATCCAAATTCTGGAAAGTATAAAAAATAAAAAAGATAAGATCCCAATAATGAGTGTAACTGTACTGTATACCTAAAATGTACTATTAAACTCAATTAAAAAAAAAAGAAAGACCCCAGAAGTCACCCACAACCTCACTACCCAGAGGTAGCTAATGGTAACATTTTTCTGTATCTCTTCTAAGTACCAGTGTGAGAGTGTGTTGTGGGGAGGGTAACATACACTGAGGACCACAATAATGGAATGCTGAAAACTACTGAAATCAGACTTACTGAGTCTGAACGCAGTCAGAGCCTGAACAGATTCAGGCCAGTGAGCCAACTTTCTTCACATCCCTCTCCATGCCAGTCATGCAGGGAAGCTAAGCGGACCTTACCCACAAGGCCCATGCATGCACCTACACCAGACACACAGCAGATGTTTAACAGCCTCATTATGACATCAATTATAGAAGCAATTATGTACCCTGTATGTACTATCACATGTCTTGCCTTTTCACTTACAGGTACATGGTATTGTCTTCTAGCATTGCAGAGAATTTAATGATTTTTAATCCACATGGCCATTGCTTTCTGGTTATTCATGTTGTTTGCAGCTATGATGCCACTGTGAAAGCCTTGCATGTGAGGCATGTGACCATGGTGACTATTTTCTTAAGATGAGCCCTGGATACAGGATCATGGGAAGGGGCTCAGGTGTAGTGGGGGTGATGATGCATGAAGGTGTGACCTTGCTCAAGTGCTGTCCACTAACACCATCATCGCCCTGCTCCCTGGTTATGCCATCTGCGGCCTCCAGAGGTGAATGGAACTGCTCTCTCACAAAGAATTCACTGTTAAACAGCAAGTCAAGGCACTGGGAATGGGGGTGGGAGAGATGGTAAATAAGAAACTTAGAGCCTAAGTAACCACTAAATCCCCCTAGGAGGCCTCTCCTCTATACCACTGCTTACTCTGCAGCAGGAGGCCCCTTTCCGGGCATCTCAGGGAATCTTCCCTGCTCAAACAGAGCACTCTGTCCTGTCTACCTGAGCAGCCCAACCTCTATGAAATGACAGAACAGCATGATACAGCTCCTCCTGCCTTGGGCTTGGGATCAGGAGCTCAAAGGTATCTTAGTACTTTTTTTTTTTTTTAAACAGGGTCTCTCTGTGTAGGTCAGGCTGGCCTCAAAGGACAATCCTCCTGCATCAGCCTTCCAAACACTGGGATAACAACCATGCCTGGCTATCTTAATATCCTAGTCAAAGGAGCAATTGATCCCTCTGTCTTTTATCATTATTGCTCAGCATTAAGTTAATTTGAATTTTATTTGTTCTTCTGCATGTGTAAATTGGTAATGCAAGCTTCTAGTTCTTTTTGGATTCAGAGGAGTTGAGAATTTTGTAATCAAATTAAAACAGCTTTGGGGGTCAATGACAGCACACCATGGCTATCTCACCCGTGCAATCCCTGTCCAGCGAGGAACAGGAGAGACCTGCAAAAACCTATGACAATGATGAGAGTCCTGACCTGGGGTGGGGGGTGATCAGCAATTTCCATCAGAGGCTGAGGGCCCCAGGGCGTGTGACTTGGGGCTGTCACTATGCTAGGTTCCTCTTTACATGGTACAGTCATCGTCCTGAGAGCTGAAGAATTGTGCCTTGTCACTACAGCATGGAGCAAGTTCCAATATCATGATGGACTATTGCAGTAGTATGTTTCTTTGGAACCTGGTCAGAACAAAGGCAGATTATGTTCAATGTTAGTTTACATTTGTATTTAAAAATATTTTAAAAATAAACAGCATGATGAAGTCTAAAGAGCTATTCTAAACTTCTAGGACACATAAAAAATAAACTGAAATCATTAATGGTACTTTTCAAATATACAGTACAGTTACATTCATCGAGATCTTGTACCTTTACACGACAGATCTTGGTTCTCATTTTTTTCCCCATACCTCTGCTCTCCCTTCTCCATTCCATCCTCCCCTATTTATAAAGACTTTGTTTCCATTTTTTCCTTTCCGTTTTTTCCTTTCCCCTACCCTCCCCACTTCCCCTACACCTTTAGCCCTTTTCTTCCTATTTCACATTATCAGTTATACAATTTGGATCTTATTTTCACTTTAAGTTTTCACACCAAAGAAACTATTCAGCATTTATACATGTGTATCTTTTTTATTTCACTTAAGAGTAAAGCCTCAATATGCTTTCATTTTCCTGTAAATGACTCTAGTTTTTCATTCTTTATGGCTAGATAGTACTTCACTTTATAGAAAAACCACATCTTCTTTATCCAGTCTCCAACTGATGGACAACTGATCTGTTTCCAAGTTTTAGCTATTACAAACTGTGTTGCTATAAACATGGATGTGCATATATCATTGTGGTTTGATTCTTTTGGAAAGATACCCAGCAGAGGGTTAGCTGGGTCAAATGGAACCTCTAATCCCAGTTCTTTGAGGTATCTCCATAGTGATTTCCACAGTGATTGCACCAGTCTGCACTTACACCAACAATGGAGAGGGTTCCTTTCTCCCCACAGTCCCGCCAACATTTGTTATTGGTGGATTTCTTAATAGCAGCCATTCTTTCTGGGATGAGGTGAAATCTCAGGATTGTTTTCATCTGAATCCCTCTAGCCATTGATGTTGAACATTTTTTCATATATTTATTTGCTGCTTTTACTTCATCTGAGAAATGTCTGTTCATTTCAGATGCCCATTTTTGCATTGGGTCTTTACATTTGGGGGCCCTGATTTTGTTTTTTGAGTTCTTTATATATTCTAGATAATAGTCCTTTATCTGAGGAGCAGCTGGTAAAAAAATTTTTTCCACATTGTAGGTTGTCCCTTAGCTCTGTTTGTAGCTTCTTTTGCAGTGCAGAAGCTTTTTAATAAGCTGAGATCCCAAGTGTTGATTCTTAGTGCTAGTTCCCATGCTACTGAGGATTTGTTCTTAAAGTCTTTTCCTATTCCAATAACTTTGAGAGTTCTGCCTAACTTATATTCCAGCAAGTTTAGTGTTTCTGTTTTAATATTTAGATCTTTAATCCACTTGGATTTTAGTTTAGTGCATGGTGAAAGATAAAGGTCTAGTTTTAATCTTTGGCAGGTTGAAATGCATTATTTCCAACACATATTATTAAAGAGGCTATCTTTCCTCCACCAAGGATGGTTGGCTCCTTTGTCAAAGATGAGGTAGCTGAGTACATCTGGAGTTGTTTCTGTATCTTCCAATCTATTCCACTAATCCTTGGGTCTTTTTCTTTGTCAGTACCATGCTGTGTTTATCACAGTGGCTTTGTAATATAGTTTCAAGTTGGAGATGTGATACCCACTGCTATGTCTCTGTTGCCTAGAATTGCTTTTGCTATTCTAGGTCTCTTCTGGTTCCAAATGAATTTTGGGTTATTTTCTCTAGTTCTGTGAAATTCTGTTGGAATTTCAACTGGGATTACATTGAATCTGTATAGCAGTTTTGTTAGTGTGGCATTTTCACTATGTTGATTCTTCCTACCCAGGAGCAGGGGATATCTTTCCATTTTCTTATATTTGCCTCAATCTTTTTTTCAGAGTGCTGTAGTTTTCAGTGTAGAGATCTTTTGCTTCTTTCATTAGATTGATTCCTAGATACTTCATTATTTTGGATGCTATTGTGAAAGGAATTTCCTTAGTTTCTCTCTCAATGAGTCTGTTATTTGTGTATAAGAAGGCTAATGGTTTTTGAGTGTTGACTTTGTATCTAGTTACTCTGCTGAAAGTATTAATTAAGTCTAGAAGTCTTTTGATGGTGTTTTTGGGTCTTCTTTGTAGAGTATTATATCATCAGCAAATAATGACATTTAAATTTCTTCCTTTCCTATCTTTATTGCTTTAATTTCTTTCTCATGTCTAATTGCTGCGGCTAATGTTTCCAGAACTATATCGAACAGGAGTGGTGGTAGTGGACATCCTTGTCTTGTTCCTGATTTTAGCAGAAAGATTTTCAGTGTTTGGCCATTTAATATGATGTTGGCTTTTGGTTTTTCATAGATAGCCTTTATCAAGTTGAGATAAAGACCATCTATTCCAGTTTTCTGCAAGATTTTATCATGAATGGGTGTTGAATTTTGTTGAATGCTTTTTCTGCATCTATTGAGATGATCATATGGTTTTTACCCTTGACTTTGTAACTATAGTGTATTACATTTATTGATTTACATATGTTGAACCACGCTTGCATCTCTGGAATAAATGCAACTTGGTCAGGTTGTATGATCTTCTTGATGACCCACTGTATTCTGTTTGCCAGTATCTTATTGAGGATTTTTGCATCTTATGTTCATTAAGGCCTATAATTTTCTTTTTTGGTTGGGTCTTTCCCTGGTTTAGGAATCAAAGTAACACTTGCTTCCAGGAATGAATTTGGAAGTATTGCTTCCCTTTCAATTTCATTAAAAAGTTTAAAGAGTAGTGGCAGTAGTTCTTCTCTAAACGTCTTGTAGAATTCAGCAGTGAAGCTATCAGGACCTGGGCTCTTCTTAGTTGGTTAATTTTTAATTATGTTTTCAATTTCACTGATTGTAATTGGGATGTTTAGAATTTTTTATTTCTTTGTTCAACTTTGGTAATTGATAAGTATCCAGAAATTTGTCCATTTCTTTTGTGTTTTCCATTTTATTAGAGTACAGGTTCTCAAAGTAGGTATTGACTATCCTCTGGATTTCTGCTGGATCTCTGGATTTCTGCTGGATCTCTGGATTTTGTTCCTAATTGCATGGGTCTGAGCCTTTTCTTTCCTTTTTTTGACAAGGTTGGCTAAGGGTTTATTTATTCTTTTAAAAAACCAACTCTTCAATTCATTGATTTTTATTTATTGTTCTCTTAGTTTCCATTGCATTGATTTCTGCTCTGATCTTTATAATTTTCTCCCTTGTATGAGCTTTGAGTTTTTATTGCTCTTCTTTTTCTAGGAACCTAAGATTCATCATTACATTGTTTATTTGAGTTCGCTCTGTTTTCCTAGTGTGGGCATTCACTGCTATGAATTTTCCACACAGCACTGCTTTCATTGTGTCCCATAGATTCCTGTATGTTGTATTGGCATTATCATTTATTTGTAAAAACTGAATAATTTCTTCTTTAATTTCCTCTGTTACCCATTGATTGTTCAGGAGGGTGTTGTTCCATTTCCACGTGTTTGTGGAGTTCTTATGGTTTCTTATGCTATTGATCTCCAGGTTAATTACACTATGGTCTGATAATATACATGGGATAACTGTGATTCCTTTGCATTTATTTAAACATATTCTATGAGCTAATATGTGGTCTATTTTGGAGAATGGCCCATGTGTAGCAAAAAAGAATATATATTCTGATTTTTTGGGGTAGAATACTCTGTAGATGTCCATTAAGTCAAGTCCATTTGTTCAAAAGTTTGGTTCAGTCCTAGTATTTCATTGTTGATTTTTTTGTCTAGATGATCCGTCTATTTGTAATACTGGGGTACTTAGGTACTTAGGTACTGGAAGTCTATATTTGTGCCTTACTTAAGTATTTTCTCCTTTTTATTTTTGTTGTTGGGCTTGGTTTAATTCCTGGGTTAGTACTTTGATCTTCCTGATATAACTGCTCTTTAGGTTTTGAGTCTCTAATGACTCAGAGACATTCTCATTTTCATAATATCAGAAAGGACAGCTCATTAAATCAATCACAATCCTTTAGCCCAATTGATACAATCATCAACACAATAGCATCAAGCACAGCTTAGAAACTGACCTTTTGTGGTAGTTATTAATCAATCACCTTTAACCATGTGAATTAAATCAAAATTGAGGATGATCCCAAAATATATTTATACTGAATAAACTCTTCAATATAGCAACTTTACCCTTCAGGATGAGGACGTAGAAGGAGTTGGGAGGAGAGGAATAGATAGATAAAAGAATAGGAGAAAGTTTCAAGTGAAGTCAGAGGACACAGGATGATCACACAAACTCTGGGAAACTGCTGAAGACAAGAGAGAAAATAGAGTGCAGGAATAAAGACAAGAATAGAACAATTTAAGAGTAATAGGGAAGCTATAAATTGTACTGCTTCCTTTGAAACTAATGACAATTGAGTGAAGGAAAAAGAGAGAAGAAAAGAAAAAGGAAGAAGAAATACTAATTAGGGCAGGAACGGGAAAAAAAAAAAAAGGTAGATGAAGAATAACATGGGGGAACCAGAGACTGAGTTGGGAAAAAGAAGAAAGAAAAAAGGAAGAATTTGCAGAATGGAAAGAGGTAAATTTTTAGAAATTAAAATTAAAAATAAGAGGAAATGAGAAAAAAATTGAAGAGCCTATTTACGGGTATATCTCTGCTGTCATAATAGACCATGTGGGCAGCAATGTGCAGAACTAAGTCAATTAGTCTCAGCTGGCCAACAGCAGATCCCTAAGATTCAGGCTGAATTCTGGCTGCAAGACCCAAGTTGAGCTCCCTGACCTCATGCAGAGTTGAACTATGCAAGTTTCTACTGCAGGTTCCAGCTGCCCTTCCCCTGAAGATAGTCCAAGTTCTGATGGAAGGTGGTGATCCCTCCAACTTACCAACTACGGAGGCCTGATGTGCCTTTATTTTGCAGTTATTCACTTCCGTTCTATCTTCTGGAGCTCAGTAAAATGGTCTTTATGACCACCTGTGCCTCTGCAATGTGGATCCAGGTACTGGCACACCCAGGAAGCCCAAGCGGTGGGAAATGAGCTGGGAAGTCCTCACTGGTCTGCTCCAATGAAGACCCCAGGCATTTTTTTCCCTCTTGATGACTTGAGCTCACTGACTTCATTCAATATATACTGGAAGCAGTGGTTTTCAAACCATTCTGATCCTTGGTCACCGGTTTCATGTTGCCCAGGCTGGACTTCAACTTACAATCCTCCTGCCTCAGCCTCTGGAGTGCGGCAAGTACAGAGTCAAGGTTGAAATAAAGCTGAGTGGCATCTCTTTCTTCTGAAACTTACTTCCCCCTATCAGAGTAAGAGAAACCAGTTAAGTCTGCACTGCTGGCGGCCAGCGCCTGAGTCTCCAGAGCGCTGCCTCCTGAGGAGCCTGCAGCATAGCATAGAAGGTGCTGCCACAGCTGCCTTTGAAGCAGTATTTGTTGTCACAAACAGTCTTCAACTGTTTGAAATCTTTAAAAAATAACAGTTAAACAATAATTTATCAATAAAAATTTTAAAGGTAATATGTGACTAATGGAAATATGGAATTTTTCACTGAGACTTTGACTACAGCCGTTCTCAGTGACACACTATGACTGCCCGCTATGACTCCACAGGAACACCAGAATGACAGTAGAGGTGGATCAATATCTACTGAGGGGAAAATGGGCAAGGCTATGGCTTAGGCCATCTATGGAACAAAGTCCTACCTTAGAGAGGGTAATTTCATACTACATCTCAATATGGTAGCCATAAAATGTTAAATAGTCATAATAAAGTGTTACACCTCTAAATGTAGTGTTTAAAAATATGCCTCCTCTCTCACCTTTATGGTAAATTTCCTTCCTACAGAAGCTTAATTACACACAGGTATTCTTCTTTCCTTTTATTTTTTCATTCATTTATTTAATTAACCAGTCATTCAATAAATATTTATTGAGGGCCAAGCATTATTTCACTTAGGCTCTGAGGTACGAAGAAAAACCAACATGTCACCTTTCCTCTAGCTGCTTGTCATTAACAGGTGGATATAGACAGCAGATAAAAGAATCAATAAAATGTTATGCTCAGATGAAAACACAGCCCAAGACCTGCAATGCCAGCAGCATTCCAGGACAGCACAGCAATTTTAACAAAGCACAAAAGCCTGAAGTCATCTCTGCTCCAACAGGAAGCCAAGGGGTTCTGTTGGGTCTGGAACCTGAGGTTCCTGGAACTGGAGATGACAGGAGGTGAAGAAGCAGAGTGTGAATCTTCTGGTGCATGGTGATGAGCAATAGCCTTGGAATAGTTTTGGGTAGAGGGGTGACTTGTGCCCACCTCTGCCTCAATGGACTGTTGAAGACACAGTCTTCAGGGTGAGCCTGGAGACCAGCAGGAGGCAGCTTTGACAGAAAATGATGATGGGATCCTTGCAGCAGAGATGCAGGTTAGGAGAAGAGGGCAGAGAGTAAAGATCCTGGTGCAGCAGCGCAGGACCTGACCTCCAGTCTTTTTAAGGTCTATAGGAGCTCAGGAAGGATGGATGAGGACAGATGAGCTGCAAGGAAAGTGGGCAACAAAGGGTTGCATGGCTCAGGGTACAGGGGTGAGCATCTGAGGATCTACAGAAACCAAGAAGGCTGGCAACCTCCATGAGCTAATGTTATAGTGGAGCACTAAAGCTGAGATGGACAACACTCTAAGAATGAAGTGCTCTGAAAACTCCCTAGAATAGCTATTCCCTTCACAAATCTGCAGGCAAGGATGCGCTGCTAGCAAGCTGTGACTAAAAACTAGAACCGTAGGCCTTTGATCATCCCACAGTAACTACTTTGATCCCCTCCACAGTGATGAACTTAAACTTCTGTGGCTTCATCAAGCTCCTTCCAAGTCCCATTGGGACCTGCCAGGTGTCCATACCTGTGTATGCTCACGTAGGCTTATCCCTATAGGCCTTTTGTGGGGTCACCCAAGGCACAGTTTAAAAACAGTCCTGTGAGAAAACCACCACCACAGCACCAAACAACAGCAAATCAAGAAAACTACTGAAATCTTTGCCTGACCAGGGAATAGGACCTAAACAGGAGCATCGTAATGAACTCATTGGTTCCCTTCCTGAAATGACATTGCTTTCTAGGATATATATTCTAGCTCAGATAACCAAAAAATGTGAAGTCACTGTAAAGTTAGAACCAGATCTTTCTCAAATTCTATCACAAAATGTTAATCCAAGACTCCTGAGACATGCAAGTGTAATTAAGCACTAATACTATTGAGGAGAGAGCCAATTGTGAGCATGTTTTACAAGACACACAATATACTTGTACAATAGAATTCATTTGTCAATAAATAAAATAAGTGCAAGTGCCCCTAGCTCTTCCACTGATGATGTACATGGTTTCAAAGGTTTGGAGAGCACCTTTGTCATCAGAGAGTAAGGGTGGTGGTATCAAGGTTCAAACGGTCCTTTAGTCAATGGCAGGCACAGCCTTAATCATCCCTAAGTAACGTCCATTCTTAGGGTACTGTGACAAAACCTAAAAGCACCCTTTTCGAGAGACTTGAGGCAATAGAACAGGAAAACTCCACATCCTGGCAGTGGGATGGAGAGCCAGATGCCAACCTTCATGAAATAGGAGCCATGCCTTACCCTAAAGGAAGGCATAGACTTTTGTTTCACTTGAAGACACTGGCTTACAGGAAGGATTCAGTGGAGCAGTGCCCATGAAAGCAAGTCCTGGTGCATGATGCCCCAGGAAATCTGTGAGTTCTCCAGCAGTTCTTAAGCTGCTGTCTGGCCCTGTTGTGGCACTTGAAGCTCTGGACACACACTGATGCTACAGCTCTCTGGGACAGCCCAGCTCTGGCAATGCCCTTTTGGTTAGAATTCCAGCAGCCTCCCTGATCCCCTGAGCTGAGCTTTCTTGCCAATAAAATTGGTGCAGGAAGGGAGAGAAGAATTATGCCCACTTGGCAGGGCCAGGGTTCAATAAGGTCGTATGTGTCTTCTGGTATGCAGCGAGTAGCCATCATGCCATAAATCATTCTCTTTTCCCTCATCTTTTTTTTTTTTTTTTGAGACAGGGTCTCACTATGTACTTGAGACTGCCCTGGAACTCACTATGTAGCCCAGGCTGGTCTCAAACTCACAGCGATCCTCCTGCCTCAGGCTCCCAAGTACTGGGATTATAGGCATGCACCACCACACCCAGCTCATCCTTTTTTAATTTTTCCAAGTTAAAATGAACATTATAATCAACAGAAGGGCTGCCAAACTAAAACACTGATTTTACCATGAAGTTTTTAAAAAGAAAACCATGAAGTTTTTAAAAAGAAAACCATCTTTGTCATGATTTCCCCACATGCAGCCAGTGGTTTTTTGTTTGAAAACATGCACAATCCGGGTCCTTGTGTGGCACCAGGAATTCCCAGAACCAGTGGAGAGGTTGTTTCTGAGATCACTCCAGCCAAGTATTCTCCTGTTTTTAAAAATACTTCACCTCATATACTTTGAGCCATGTGTGTTGGGCTACTGTCCAGCTGCAGAGATGCTGCCCCCACTCCCCAGGCTCTCACCATGGCAGCCCTGCTTGGTCTGGTCCTCTGTCCCTTAGCACTGTCCACAGACAGCTCACAGATACCAGGCCATCACGGAGCAGAGACCAGGGCAGAGGATCTTGGATCCATCTCCCCCACTCTCCCAGAGTCCCCTATCCATGCCCATTCCCCATATTGCTTCCAATATCCTCCCAATGGCCTGTTCCTGGCCCTCCATTCATGGCCATGTTCCTCCCCAAGTTCACCCCATGAAGCTGGACATTCTTGCATCTGCCCCTGACTTGTTAGGCCCACATCTGTAGCCTTCCAAGCTGCTGTCTTTTTTCCTTCATTGAGAACACAGTTCTCCTCAATGGCCCAGATTGGGATATACTGTTTTCCTGCATTGCCCTCCACAAAGGCAGCACTTAAGGGACTGAGCTTCTCATCCTCCTACCCCACTGGAATTCTACCTTCAGCTTGGGCCTTGAAAGAGGAAGGCTGGTCTCCCTTCTTGCATGCTTACTTTTGGGAGCAGTTGTTCCTCCTTTGTGGGGCGAAAAGGGTGGCCCCACATGGGAGAATGCTCAGCTATAGGAACCACTGTGACTACAAAGCTATTGCCTGTGTGATAACTTCCTCCCTGGTCAAGAGCAGAGCCACACGTGGGGCCCTGCTCGCTACAACCCTCACAGAGCCAAACCCTTTCCGGGCTGCCTGAGCCAAGAGTAACAGTTGTTCCTCCCTTCCCTGCAGAGCAGATTCAAGGGAACTTTCTGGAAGCTACAGGTGCCCCAATGCAACAGTGGACAGTGGGGAAGGAATACTCTACTAACATTCCCTTTTAACAGTGAAGGAAGCAGCTGGTCCACTGTGGTCAGGCATCTGGTCCCCACAGTCTTGAAGCATGGAGTTAGCTGGCCAAAACTGGCCCTGACAGTGCCAGGAAGCCAGCAGTGCATCAAAGCAAAGAGCAGTGTTTTCTGAGCTCAGCAGTGTACAAGCTCTGCACAGTGCACCTAGAGAATGTGGCTCATATCACAGATATAGCACCACTTGTCTCAGAAACCACTCTGCTGTCTTGCCAGGTTCAGGACAGGACCAGCCCCATCTTTGTGGCAGCATTCACAATGACCCTGTTGGCAGACCTCTGGCCAACACTGGTTATAATGAAAATGGAAGCCCAAACTCTTGACACTGGGGCTCCACAGAACCATCAGAGACTCTGAAAATGCTGTCCATTAGGCCAAACAAGCACCAAAGGGACTGTACCCTCATTTTGCTAGATGGATGTGGATATTTGGTCCTCATGAAATGCAAAAAGCCACTGGGAACTCTGCACAAAGAAACACACCACACTGGGAATAAATTGCCGCCCAGGATGTTACCATGAGTAAAAGCCATAAGGACAGAATAGAATCTGCTGCTCCTCTCAGCAAACTGGTTAGGAGGCAGCTGCCTAAGGCTTGCTTCTTCTACTCCAAACCTACAGCCTCTGAGGAAAGAGCCCCCATGTCAGCCCTGCAGCCACAGGTCCAGTCAACAGGAGCCAGTGGTGCAGGCAGGACTCCTGTCTCACAGTTTCATCAGCGCAAGATGCCAGCACTTCATTGCACCAACAGGAGGCCAGTGAGTATCTGGGAAGGACTCCTGCTCCTGGAATCAAACTTGGCCAACACAAGAGTCAAGGCTTCCCACGTGAGGTCCCTTGAGAGCAGGAAGACAGCAGGGCAGGACATCCACTGCTCCACTCTCCCAACTAACACCCAGGCCTGGAGTCCACTCTGCATGGGCCACACTTTCTTTTCTGGTGGCAGTCAGGATGGTGGAGACAAGTTGCCTCCAGAGACAACCTCAGACTTCTGTTTTCAATTTGGAAACAGCATTACTGGCTCTAATTTTCTGTGAAATTAACTGACACACTTATGCTCCTCTAGCACTTGGGCTGCCATCCTGTGGGCAAGGGTGGAACAGGAGCCCAAGAGCAGATTTCCACTTTTAGAAGACATCCTTACTCTCAGGAGAAGCTCTGAACAGGACTGCAACCAGGGAGAAGAGGTGTTCTGAGTCTCCAGGATGAGCTGCTGGGCCACTCTGGAATAGCACTCTGGGTCAGGCCTGGGCAAGGGCATCATCTTACATGGAGACAAGGAGGTGGCTTGCCCCTCCAAGGGCCTCTGCCTCTGCTAGAGGTCCAGGCAAAGGATCCAAGCTGACCTCTCAGAGTCCAAATGAAGCAAGTGGCAGCTGGAAAAAAAGCCTGGCTCCTATGGGCAGGTCAACCAGTTACCAGAAATCCAAGCCTTTTAAGCCTCCTCAATTTTGCCAGAATTGGATCTCTGGTGAGGTTTGGGGAGCCAGAGGTAGACATGAGCATGCCTGGGAGAGGGTGATGGTCCTCTATCCACAACTATTGCCCAAATGTCTCAATGGTTAGTCTGTTGTGAAATGAGGCCCTATTAAGAGATTCCTTGACTGGCATCGCATCAGGGCAAACTTTGCCAACATTCACACTATGAATAAGAGACACTGACTTCAAGGTTTTTGTAAGCTTTAAAGTTACCCAAAATACTTGGATAATCATATTTCTTAAGAAGTGTGTTTTTTTAAAAAATTTTTGTGTGTGTGTCTTTAAGGAAGGCTGGCCAGTTGCTCAACATGTCCAGGCCCTGGTCCTCATCCTTGGATTGTACAGGACATTGGAACCATGGAGTACCAGTCTTGGGGGCCATTTAAACCATGCTTCTGCCTCCCCCATCATCACTACTTGCCACTGGGAAACCTCCAGAAGGAATAAACATGGTTTAAGGACATCTTCCCTACCCTTCTCTTCCCTTGGGCTTTCCTCGCTCTAAAAGAAGCTAAGTGCCAAATGAAGGGTGAGTCCTTCCTAAAATGGTAAGCTCCTTCACTGGATTTTTCAAATTGGTAAAATATATCCTAATGGCATAATTGACACATGTAATAGGAAGAAAAGGGCTAAAGGTGTAGGGGAAGTGGGAAGGGTGGGGGAAAGAAAATAAGGGAAAAGAAAAAATATGAGACTAGGAAAAAACGGAAATAAAGTTTTTGTAAATACAGAAGGGAGGAGGGAGTGAAGGGAGGGCAGGAGTATGGGGAAAAAAGGAGAACCAAGACCTGTCATGTAAAGGTACAAGGTCCCAGTGATGAATGTAACTGTACTGTATACCTAAGATGTACCAATAAACTCAATGAGAAAAGTATATGAGAGAACATAAAACTTAGCATCTGAACCATTTCTAAGCACAGAGATCAGTGGTGTGATACACATTCGAGCTGTTGTGCAGCTGCCGCCATCATCCATCCACAGAACTCTTTCTTGCAAAAGCAGATCCGTCCCACTGACATCCTGTTCCCCTCCCCATTCCACTCTGTCTCTATGAGTCTGGCTACTCAGGGTCCTCACCTAGAAGGAATCAGGCAGTATTTGTGCTCTTGAAACTTGTTTATTTCACTTAGCATAAGGTCTTCAAGTTTCATTTGTGCTGTGGCATGTGTCAGAACTGTCTTTTCTAGGGACGAAGAACATCCTCTTTGTGTACATACCATTTTGTTTATCCATTCATCTGTCCACAGACACTTGGCTGTTTCTAACTTCTGGTCATTGTGAACAGTGCTGCGGTGAACATGAGTATTGAAATATCTCTTCAAGAGCCTGATTTCAGTTCTTTTGGGTTTATACTCAGCCTCCATAGTATTTTAATATGTCATTTTATCTTCTGTTAAGGTACTTTTTAAACTAGTTCGAAAAAACTTCATTGAGTTGAGACATATCTGTAATAAATGTTTTTCACATTTATAACCATGGTCATCCCTAAGTTTTCTGCTAATAAATACTTCTGAGAGGACACCTTTAACACTTTGACCATGTCCCAAGCCTGAGCTCTGGATTGGCTTCTAGCACAGTCCCACTGGGGCCCATTCTCTGCCTCCAATACACTACAGTCCCCCTCTGGGACCTTCCTCTACCTTGGTCCTAGCCTTTCTAAAGTCTATCCAGCTTTGGGCTCCCATATTTTCATCAGTAGAGATGGTCCACAACTTCCAAGCTCCTCTCCTTTCCTCAGGAGCCTTTAGTCATGCCACCACCAACCTGCTGATGCCTCCTGAAGTCTTTCTTGTATTTCCCATGCATTAGATTGAATCTAATGATAGACTTGCAACTACCTCAGGCCCTAGACCTTGTGTTTTATGTCTCTGTGGCAACCTTAGTGTCAGCATTAAGAGTCTTACTTGCAGGCCTTACCTTCACTATACTCTACCTTCCACTTCTTGTCATCAGGGTAGCATGTAAGTTGTCACCTAGACTAGGTACTTCTGTCATAAAGGGCCCTCAACAATGAGTACCCTGGGGCCAGACAGCTCCCTTGGCCACCCACCTGAGGGCTGAGTCCTGGCTTTGTTTGCACCTGTTATAGGACACTGGGCCTCCACACTTCCAACCACCACCGTGTATTTCAGCTCCTCTGAAATGTACACTTTCATTTCCGGGTCATCCTGGTGCACCCTCTTAAATTCTTGTCCCTTTCTCCCCAGTCACTAAAAGAGGTTTTATTTGGAGGATGCTATAAATAAGGGAAAACAAGATCTGCCTTGACCATGTAGTTTTTGAAGGTCCAATTGTGCCCCAGTGTGGTGACAGCAAAGAATGCAGACTGGAGAACCTCTCACCCAAGCACTTCTGCTGCTTGATCAAGGCCATCCACCACACCCTGACACATGGAAATAAGTAGCAGGCAGACAGTAGGGACACACCAGTTTCTCTGCAGAGCACAGGTTTGGATGATGCCTGGTAGAATATGCCACTGGCTTGATGGTTCCCTATGACCAGGTACTATGCTCATCTAATTTATCCACTCAATTAGTTCCTCAACAAATGTTCCTAAAATGCCTTTATACAGACCCCCAGCATTTTAAGCAGATGTTTAACAAGAGGACATAATACATCAGCATTATGTGATGCCACAACTTGTCCGTATAGAGATGACTAGCGAGTATGCCAATTCCCATCTTTCAGAATTTGTACCCTGTGTGCTACAGAGCAGCCTGGAGGCCCTGGGTCTTTTCAGTCTGCTTCTTGCCCAAGATAAAGCTGGCAACTGCTGTGACAGAGGCAGCCACATGCATGTGTACAAGCACATGAGGTATATTGTCTTCCTGGGTGAGGGTAATTCTGAAAAAGTGTAACAGATTGAAAGGTCGTGTTAGAAGACCCAAATTCAAATACTGTCTCTCCAGTACCCACTTGCCTTACTCGATACCTTGGAATGTCAATTTTCTCATTGAGAAATGGGGCTAATAGGGTCTCTGAAAATGGGGCTAGTAGGATTATCACTAAAGTCAAGTAGAGCCCTGAGCTTGAGCAGGCCCTGGAGCGACATGATTCTGATTGGCAGACACATGTGCATACATACATATATGTATATGCACACACTCACACCATCCACGTGGCATGCCAGAGGATCTCTGGAAAAGAAGAAGCCCTTGGGGAAAACGGAAAGGAATCCCCTCTCCTTCCAGCTCTGCAGGTATGTCTCATCAGAAAGAGGCTGGGAAATACATAGGTGCGCAGTCCACTATGAGGTCTACTTCTAAAACCTTGACTTCCAGGTTTCAAAGCTGGTAGCTAAGCCTCACAGTGGACTGTACATAGTCCAAAGATCCTACCATATGTCCTCTGTTCTTCGTGGGCTCCCACTGACACCCATAACTCTACTATGCACGCGTGGACCCCTAATTCTATAAAGAACATCTTCCTGATTGCATTATCTGCATGACAAAGTTCCATATTACCATGGGCAGTCCTTCCTCTGCACAGTTATCTGATGGTACAAAATAAATTAAAAGCCTCCTGCTTCAGAGGCCTGGGTAAAGGGCAAATAATTGAAATACTTCCCCGTGGGCAGCAGAGGGTTCCCAAACCACATTCCCCATGGAGACGAGGATTTATGCCCAGACTTCCTGCACCATTCTCCCAGCACCAGCCCTCAGGTGCTGAAGAGCCCCACAAAGCTTTGCCATCCCCTTGCACACCCATAAATGCTATGCTATTTGTTACCTGGTTTTAATTTTAAATTTAATTTTAAATGTAGTCCTTTTTTTAAAAAAAAAAAGCCTCATCCTAAGTAAAACAAGTGACATCACTTGTACTTGCTACAGACTAGATTGTTTTTTTAAAAAAATAGTCAAATACAGTCAAATAAAGCATAATCAGTTGTAACAGTAAGATGAAAACTGTTCTTCCCTGTGATGTCTAAAAACCTTGTCCTGCACCAGTGGGCTTAGACGTGTCCTGTTCGGGGGAACTTGGGAAGACAAAGCTAGTCTTGGGGAAGTGGAAGTGTCTGCCTCCTGGGCAGGGCCACCACATAATCTGCCCTGAGGCCACTGGTCTTCGGTCCACCCCTGTGTGTGCCTAATAGGGCTGTGGAGAGAGGTCTCCATCTAGTGGCCCCTGCTTTTTTTACACTGAGCAGCAAACTGCCATCCTGATGGGTCCTGGTTTCGTTGGGGTGACGCTAGAATCAGAGATAAGGGTATTGGCTGCAGGACTTTGTGCTTATGCTAAAAGCCATTGGATCAGACATTTTAAAGGAGTGAGCTATATGGAATGTTACATTTCAATTTTTTTAAATATTGTGGAAGGCTTTTATATGAACAAAAATATAATGGAATTGAATGACCCAAAGCTCAGTGACCCCAAAATCAGTGAAATGACTTTTTCTTTCACTTTACCCTGGAGACATGAAGTTTAAGATATCCAAGAACCACAGATCTGGAAGAGAAATCAGCTGTTTCAGTCACATGTTTGGGGGAACCACAGCTAAGGTTCCTATAAACACAATTCATCCAGGGCTCCTTTATCTGATATTCTAATAAATTGTTTCTTTTTAAAGCCACTCCTCCCTCCAAAGAACCTCTGGACTACAATTACACAGATCTGAGATGTGCTATACATGCCTTTGCTTCTGCTCAGCGATGGGGTTGGTGGTTGTGGTTAAATTATGATATTTTATTCTAGGGGAGTAAGAAACATCTGCTTCTTGATGGAACCCATGTGCTATTACAAGACACAGCATCAGGCATTTTAACACGATATATTCCTGACAGTTACACTTACCAAACAGAATACCATTGCAGAATTCCCACTAATGTTCTCATCACACACTAACTCAAGAATCTTCCCCTGCATCCCAAATGGGACTGATCATTGCAATTATTTTGTAAAGGTCTTTGTCAGTGGATTCAAAATAACCAGAAACAGTAATTATTATTATTTAGGATTCAAGTGTTGATTTTCCAGCTGAGTTGCAGCCTCACCACACACACCTACAGGTGTGGATAAAGAAGAGAGCAAGGCTATCTGTGCACAGCACATCCTCAGGGAGGGATCCCGGGACCTCCTCAAGCAGGCATGTTGAAAATGTTGCCCCAAGGGTTCCTGGGAATCTGGTGTGACTCTAGGGCCTGCTTTGTCACAGTGCATGTCACAGTGCTATGCCACAGTTTCCCTTGTTCTGAATAGGTCCTCCTTGACAGTTACTGTCAAATAGGAAGTACCTCCATGGAGCAAATACAGACTGTTGCCTAGAGCCATTAGCTGAGTGGAGCCAGGCAGGAGGATGATACCCCAGCAGCAATTCAGATAGCATGGAGGCCCATTCTCCTAGAGCTCCTCTAGGGCTCTGGTATTGGTCTGCTGCCTGTATGCAGTTCCACTCTGCCTCTGTCCAGCCCTACACCCTCACTTCTCCTGCTGTGGACTGTAAACGCATTCCACCATGAAATCCATTTGCAAGGTAGGCTTAGTTTGCAACGTGCAAGATGTTGTAGACCCCTGCAGTCAGGTTTCAGTACTCACCTGTCCAATGTGTGATGCAGGCCCGAGAAAAAGAATACACTAAGAGACAGAACTAAGAGAGATAAATCAGGGTGCTAGGATGACCATTGCCCTTGCAACCAACAAAGGCCCTGGACAGTCCCAGGCATTGACTTTTACTGGCAATCAATTGGAGTAAAGGCTACATGTAGTTTCTATGGAAATTAATGTAAACAAGGCTCATAACGGACAAGACAAAGCATTCTCAAATCAGGAACAAAATAGACAAAATATATGATCGTAATTAGAACATTGTCCTTCAGTCTGAAGGTTTTAGTTATGGGAATGGAATTTGGGTGTGAGTTACTCTGACCTCGGCATGCAGGCTTTGGCTAGGCTCACATCTATAAACAAGCCAATTGTATGGTTAACTCTTTACAGCCTGCTTTGGGCAGAGTCAGTATTACAGTCCTCTACACAAGACCATCAAAGGCAAAGAATTATCCATCCCAAATATTAATAGTGCTGTGGTTAAGAGATGCTAGATAATTGACCAAGAAAAAAAGGTAGGAGGCAAAGTAGGCAGAATTAGTGATGAAAGGAGGTATCACTGCCAACTGTACTGAAAATAAAAAAATTATAAAGGAATATTTTGAGCAACCTAATACAAATTAAAATAGAAAAATAACTAGAAATACATAAATAATCAAAACTGACTCAAGAAGAAATAGAAATAAGCCTACAGTATAACAAGTAAAAATGTTAATTTTAAATTTAATTTAAAATCTTCCCACAAAGAAAAATCAAGGCCTAGATAGCTTCATTGGTGAGTTCTGTCAAATACTTTTTAAAAATGTAACACTATCCCACTATAAAATTCTTTCATGAAAAAGATGATGTAACAGATCTGAGCTCATTCTATGAGGCCAGTATCACCCTAATCCCAAAGCATCAATCTCTGTTTTGAGCATAGACACAAAACCCCTTAGTATTGGCAAGCAAAATACAACAGCATGTGAAAAGGATTACAAACCATGACCAATTGGAAATCATCCCAGAAATGAAAGTTGGTTTAACATTTAAAGCTCAGTCATATGGCAAAACAACTGACAAAAATCAATTCAATGATTGGGCGGGGGGGGACTTCATGCAGATATTCTGAAATGAGAAGGTAAAAAACACTCAGAGAATGGAGAATCAACCTGAAAGAGAAATCCACTAGATCAAATCAAATACAGTGTGGTTGAGAAAAGAAAATGGGGCTGCTGTTGATCCACAGCACCCCCTACACCCTTCTGCCACCTTGGGAGCCATTCTAACATCCTGAGGGAAAGAGACAAGGCTGTAGAGATGAGATTCCTGAGGTAGATTTCCTGCCTACTCTCCTTCCCACCTGGAAGAGAAGACCCAGCGAGGGAGATAACAGCTGTTAGAGCCCCAGGAAAGTAATGGATTACAACTGGCAAAACGCTGGTGAAGAGAAAAGAAGAGCTGGCAGCACTAAAACAGTAAACCTGCTCCCCCCATTATCCTCCCAAATGGCAGAGAGCTGTCCCCATGGTACCCGGCCCATTGCCTACCATTCAGCCTTGGCAAACACCCTAAGCCAAGAGCAGCTGACTACCAGGAGCTGTAGGCAATGCAGATTTCACTGGCAAGGAGCCTGGACTGTATCCAGGGGAGATGGAGGGAAAAGGCAGACACAGCAGAGCCAGACCACAGCAGGTACTCTTCCTTTGTGTTCCCCAAAACCAGGGTGATCTGAGACAACGTGACACCTGGACCACCACCCACCATCAAGGGTGGAGGAGAATTAAGGCCTAATTGGCTTCTTCTACGAGCACAAAGGAGAAAGGCTCCACTCAAGGGTGACTGCTTATTAGGGGAAAGTTAAGACAACTGAGATTAAGCTGTTTACCAGAGAATGTACTAATGAATATTGGAAACCAGGTGAATCTTGTGTTACTTTGTTTGTGCCCATGTCTGGGTGAATAAAAGTGAGGTAAGCCAAAGGTTTGGGGCTCCTCTGCCTGCTAGAGCTAGGAGCACGCCCCCACCCCCAGGTTAAACTGACTCAGTGTCTCTTTGTCATTCATCCTCATTTGCCCCCTGGTCAGGAGAAACAAAGTAGCAGGTCCTGTGCCTGGAGACAGGTGGCACCCCAGCGTGGGGCTCAGGCTGGGCTCACCTACAGTTGGCACTGAGGGACAGGGACCTGAGACTGGGGTCAGCTACAGTTTGCACCCCAACAGAGTCCTGAGACCAAGGTAGTCTACAAGCCACCATCCTGAGCTGGGAAGCCCACTTTCCCCAGTGGAGGGCTGTTGAGTACCTGGAACACTAGCCAGTTGAAGCCCTAGGAGCCATAGAACTCACTGGCAGGGAACCACAAACTGCATCCTGGGAGATACAAGGGAGAAAGTAAGATTCAGCAAAGCCAGACTAGAGCAGGTACTCTCCTATTTTCCCAAAGAGTGGAGAGATCTAACACAATGTGAAACTGCCCACTGCTCACCATCTTGTGCTGCCAAAAGAGGTCCTCTGCCAAGCATAGGGGCTGTGCCAAGTTCCACAGCTAGAAGAGTGGAACTCTTAAGAAAGTGGCTGAGTGGAGAGACAAAGAGTAGTGCCCAAGTCAGCGGGATTCTGGCAATGCAGTAGGCAAAAGGTTTGTGGAAGAATGACACAGAAATGACCATGGGATTTGCCCTGCAGTGAAGGGAGCAGAAGTGGGAGGTTCCTGGAGGAGTCAATAGAGAACCAGGTGTTGGACAAAATACACATCTCCCTCTTCCAAATTAACTGGGGTGGTCCGATCTTGGGACAGAGACAAGAGGCTGTAGTTGGCTGTGTTCAAAGTATAGCTTGCACGCAAGAAGTGGGCCCAGAGAGCCATCCAGACCAGTAAGCCTATAAGGCTCCCAGGCAGGCAACTAAGACCATAAGTGGGGAACCAGCTTGGATGCTTACAGTCAGATTCTGACTGCAATGTAAAAAGATTTGTGTGGATACTTTGGTCTTAGGCTAGAGAAACTGCATAAGGACTTTTTGTTTGTTTCCTTGTTTGTTTGGGTTGGGTTTTTTTTTTTTTTGCATTTGTTTATTTTTTCATTTTATGGGGTTTTTTTGTTGTTGTTGTTGTTTTTTCTTTGTTCTCTTCATTTTTTTTCTATTTTTAACTTTTTCCTTCTCAACTTCCTCACTTTATTATCCTCTTATCTGCCCTGTCCCTCTTTACCTTTTATATAGCATATGTATAGGAGGTGCCTATATATGTGCAAAAGAGAATAAGAATTAACCAGTGCATTCATTTAAATAGTATCATGCATGGGCATGTCAAGGTAACTCTAATCCAAAGTGTGCATATAGGATCCAAACAAAACTAACTATAAACATATTAACAAGTTTTGACTATCTTACATCTTCCCTCAGTTGTTATTTACACTTCCCTCCCTCTACATCCCTCCTTCTACCTCCTCAAAACCCTTCAATACTAACTCTTCACTCTAGATATAAAAATAATTCCAACAGAGTACAACCTCCTATTGTTTTTACATATTGTCATTTCTCTTCTCTCTCTCCCTTCTTACTGATTTACCTTCTACCATTTCCACTTTCTTTTTCCTCCACTTCTCCCTCTACATCCCAGATTAACTGGTAGTAGCAGTATTATAGTCAGTAAGGGGAACTGACAAAGGTGAAATTGTTAAACAAGTTTTAACATCCATAATTCATATGTAGTTGGATCTGTTGATGCTGGTATAACCAGGAGGAATTTGCTCCCTGTAACACAGAAAACAAGTCCAATCCCATTAAACAGAGTAAGCCAAAGTGGTAGATAATACCCCTTGGCAAATAAAGCCAAGATTACAAACTGGAAAGCAGAATCTAACTAAAGATATCTTTCTCGTAGTTACTTTTCTCATTGCAGAGACACCTTTTCTCATTGCCCAGACATCCACAAGTTGAAGGAGGAAAGGTTTATTTCAGCTCACAGTTTGCACAGGCTTATAGCTGGATGGCTCCAAGGCAGGGTAGCATGGCAGAGGAGAGACAGTCCATGACAAAGTAGGAAGCAGCAGACAACCAGCAGCAAGCCCACCTTCTTTTAGTCCCTTTATTTTCCATCCAGGCTCTAAGTCTATTGACGGGTGCCACCCACACTCAAGGTGGGGCTTCCATTATCCACACCCAGATGCTAATTTCAACAAGTGAACTAATTTAGAATCACACACCCTTCATCCTAGTATTAAGCCCTAGATCCAGCCAGCTCCAAAATGCTCCACCTATGAGCATTTAATCCTTTGGGGGAGACATCTAGATACAAGTCATAACAATCTTCATGCCAACAATAACAAAAAGCCTTTTCATTTTATTTTATCTCAACCCTCAGCACACACACGCACAAATAGAAGCGTGGGAAAAAAAAGCAACAAAACACCCCCAAAGCAGAACCAAGGGGCACCAAGAGAGGAAATCAAACATCAAGTGGATGAATCATGAGAAGTGATTTAAAAAACAACAAAGAGCTGGGCATGGTGGCACATTCCTGTAATCCCAGCACTTGGGAGGCTGAGGCAGGAGGATCGCTGTGAGTTTGATACCACCCTGGGCTACATAGTGAGTTACAGGTCAGTCTCAACTACATAGTGAGACCCTGTCTCAAAAAAAAAAAGACCTGTCATGTAAAGGTACAAGATCCCAATAATGAATGTAACTGTACTGTATACCTAAAATGTACCAATAAACTCAATGAGAAAAAAAAACAGCAAAGAAACTTAATAAGCTCAAGAATTATATAATCAAACAGTGGAATTAATAAAAAATTGATCAATGAGTCTTAATAAGAGTCAAAATTTAGAAGGGTCAACCAAAACCATTCAAAATATAAATGACAAATTTATCAAAGAAAGAGAGTCCATGAAAAGGTGCCAAACATTAGTGCATATATAAGATCAAATGAACATCAACACAAACATAGTGGGGGGAGTGAATACTCCACTTTCACAAATAGGCAGATGAATTAGACAGAAAAAACCCTCAGAAATATCAGTTTACCAGGTGTGATGGTGCACACCTGTAATCTCAACACTCAAGAGGTAGAGGCAGGAGGATCACTGTGAATTTGAGGCCAGCCTGGGCTACATAGTGAGTTCAAGTCCAGCCTGAACTGCATAGTGAGATCCCATCTCAAAAACAACAACAACAAAAGATATCCAGCAGGCAGCAATGTGGACTAGAGAGGCGTGGATTTAGACAGGTCTAGGTATGACTGTGCGCTGACCCAAGCTGCTTGGGCACACAGGCCCAAACCAAAGGCCCACCTGGAAAGGAGATGCACAGGAGCACAAGCAACAGGCAGAGGCCTGCCCTGATACCATCAGTAAGTGTGCAGAGACCCTGGCCAGAAGCCTGCTCAGACACCACAGGCTAGGGTGCACAGCCCCCAGCAAAAGGCCTTCCCAGGCAACAGCTACATAGGATGGCAGACCCTAGCCAGAGGCATGCCTAGATACCATCCCCAAGTGTGCATGGGCCCCAGCCAGAAGTCTGCCCAGCAGCAGGTCAGCTCAGGGATCCAGAAGGCCACCATTCTGAATCCAGAAATTGGTGCACTGGTGAGCAGCAAAGAAAAGACCACTGGGTGGCTTGCTGAGAATTGGAGACCACTGGGTGATCAAAAAGTTGTCTCAACAAAGGCACAGCAGGCTGCATCTGTTGAAAGGAGATGACATGTAAATAAATCTCAAAACCAGACTTCCAGATCACCTAACACAACCCCAAAGGGAAATGAGATGAACAATCTGATACTCAACCACCTGGACTCCCCGAACTGGCAAGGAAAGAGGATCTTGAAAAAATAAAATCAGAAATAATTTCTCAGATAACAACAGGGATTGTGCCCATAGTGCAAGACATGATTAATAAATTTAGAGCAGACATAGACATTTAAAAATAGAGGAGCTATGACGGAACATGATGAAATACCAACATAGGAAACAAATGGAATCCATAAAACAATACAGATTTCCAGGAGATTTAAAAACTCCATTGAAAGTTTATGCAGTAGAATGAGCCAATGTGAGGACAGAATATCATATATAGAAGATAGGATTTCAATTTCTTAAAAATAGTAAGGGACCGGGCTGGGGATTTAGCTCAGTGGTTCGGTGGGCTGCCTTGCAAGCACAAGGACCCGAGTTCAATCCCCGGTACAAAAAAACAAAACAAAACAAAAAATAGTAAGGGACCACAAAAATCAATCCAGCAGCTGCTAGATGATGCATAGAAGAATAATATAAGACTGATTGGAGTCAATGAAGAAATAGGAGAGAGTGCAGACAATATTTTTTAAAAGTCCACAGAAGTAATGACAGAAGGACACACCTGTAATCCCATCACTCAGGAGGCTGAGGCAGGAGAATCACCATGAGTTTAAAAGTAGCCTGGGCTACATAGTGAGTTCAGGGACAGCCTGAATTACAAAGGGAGATGCTGCCAAAAGAAAGAAGGAGGAGGAGGAAGAAATGAAGTAAAGATAGAAAACTTCCCGAGTAGGGTAAGGAACTTGACATACAGATAAATGAGGCATATAGGAATCCAACTAGCCATGATCAAAAAAATCTACACATAGACATTTAACAGTTAAGATTTCAGAAACCCAACATAAGAACAAAATTCTACAAGCAGTTGGAGAAAAGAAACAAATCACAAACAAAGAAAAGCCTATCAGAATCACAGCAGACTTCTCAACACAAACTCTCAAGGCAAGAAGAGCTTGGAATGACAATTTCAAGCCCTAGAGGAAAATAACCTCAAAGCCAGACTGATGTACACTGCAAAACTTATCTTTCAAAATTGTTGGAGAAATAAGATACTTTCATGACAAAGAGCACTTGAGGAACTTCATGAAGACAAAACCAGCACTCAAAAAATGTAATCAATAGCCTAGGAAAAAACAATGAGGATCACAACCCCAGGAAGCCCAGCAGAATGAATCCATCAGGCATGACAAGAAATTAAAAACAAAAAGAAAAAGTCATGACAAGGATAAGTCAATACATACTAGTTATAACCATCAATGTTAATGCTCTCAATCAAAAGAAATAGACTGACAGAATGCATCAAGAAATAAGGTCCAACAACATGCCACATAATAGAAACACACTTAATTAAAAAAGAAACTCAGAGACTTAAAGGTGGAAAACAATACTCCATGGGACAGGAACCAAAGAAACAAACAAAAAATAGAGGATATGCTATCCTCTTTGCAGATCAAGTGGATTTCAAATCAACACTGATTAGGAGAGACAAAGGACACTATATCCTTGAAAAGGGAACAATCCAAGAGGAAGAGATGACAACCATAAATATATACACACCAAAACACTAGTGCACCCAACTATATAAAACAAATACTGAGACATGAAAAATCAAATAAGTACTAATACAATAGTAGTGGGGGACTCTAATACCCCACTTTCACAAATAGATAGATCAACTAGACAAAAATAACAAAATACTAGAACTCAATCAAATTCTTGAACAAATGAACTTAACAGATGTTTACAGAGTGTTCCACAACATCAGAATACATATTCTTTTCAGCTGTACATGGGTAGTTCTCCAAAATAGACCACATACTTACTCATAGAACATTTTTAAATAAGTGCAAAGGAATTGAAGCTATCCCCTGTATATTATCAGACCACAGTGCAATGAAATTGGAGCTCAAAAGCAAAAGAAACTACAAGAACTTCATAAACATATAGAAATTAAACAACACACTTCTGAACAAGCAATAGGTCACAGAGGATGTTAAAGAAGAAATCAGACAGTTTCTACAATTAAATGACAATCCATAGGACACAATGAAAGCAGTCTTACAGGGAAATTCATAGCAGTGAATACTCACATTAGGAAAACAGAGTGAGCTCAATTAAACAAACTGATGCTGAACCTCAAGCTTCTAGAAAAAGAAAAGCAGTACAAACCTAAAGCTCATATAAAGGAGGGATCAGAGCAGATTTTGGAAGTACTGTGACATTTAAATAGTAAGTATGACACTGAATATTAGTAAAGTCAGATTCATTAGAAAAAAGATTAGAGCAGAAAACAATGCAATGGAGACTAAGAGAATGATACAAAAAAAATCAATGAAGCAAAGAAATGGTCCTTTTTAAAAATTGACAAACCCTTAGCCAACCTTATCCAAAAAAGGAAAGAAGAGGCCCAAATTGATGCATTAAGGAATGAAAAGGGTGAAATTACAGTGGACCCAGCAGAAATCCAGAGGATCATCAATAACTACTTCAAGAATGTATACTCCAGTAAGATGGAAAACACAGAAGAAACAGACAGATTCCTAAATATGTATGAATTACCAAAGTTGAATGAAGAAAACCTAAAAATTCTAAGTGACCCAATATAAATCAAGAAAATTTAAAAAATAATTCAAAACTTAACCAAATAAGAAGATCCCGGACCCTGATGAGTTCACTGCTGAATTCTACAAGACATTTAGAAAGGAACTATTGTCACTCCTGTTTAAACTCTTCAATGAAATTGAAAAGGAAGAAATAATCCTGAATTCACTCCTGGAAGCAAACATCACCTTGATCCCCAAAGTGGAGAAAGACCCAACTGAAACAGAGAACTATAGGCCAATCTCTTTTTTTTTTTTTCTGTACCAGGGATTGGACTCTGGTCTTTGTGCTTGCAAGGCAGGCCACCAAACCACCGAGCTAAATCCCCAGCCGTAGGCCAATCTCACTAATGAACATAGATGCAAAAATCCTTAATAAGATACTGGCAAATAGAATACAAAAGATCATCAAGAAGGTCATACATCCTGACCAAGTGGATTCATCCCAGGGATGCTGGGATGGTCCAACACACGCAAATCAATAAATGTAATACACTATATTAAGAGAACCAAGGACAAAAACTATATGATCAACTCAATAGACGCAGAAAAAGCATTTGACAAAATCCAATATGCATTCATGATAGAAACCCCACAAAAAATAGGAATAGATGGTCTCTGCCACAATCTGATAAAAGCTATCTATGAAAAACCAACAGCCAATATCATACTAAGTGGTCAAAAACCGAAATCCTTCACCCTAAAATCAGGAGCAAGACAAGGATGTCCACTATCACCACTCCTGTTCAATATAGTTTTGGAAACATGGACCACAGCAATTAGACAAGAGAAAGAAATAAAAGGAATAAAGATAGGAAACAAAGAAGTCAAATTATCATTATTTGCAAATGACATGATACTCTATATAGAAGAGCTCCACCAAAAGTCCTCTAGACTTAATAAACAAATTCAGTAAAGTAGCTGAATACAAGGTCAATACACAATACCAATAGCTTTCCTGTACAGGAACAACAGACTTACTGAGAGACAAGTGGGGCAAACAATTACTTTCACAGTAGCATCCAAAAACAACTGAAATACTTAGGAATCAACCTAACAAAAGAAATCAAAGACCTGTACTCTGAAAACTACAGCACTCTGAAAAAAAGAGGTTGAAGAGAATATCAGAAAATGGAAAGACACCCCTTGCTCCTGGGTAGGAAGAATCAACATAGTGAAAATGGACATACTTCCAAAAGTGCTAGATAGATTCAATGCAATCTCAATTGAAATTCCAGCAGCATACTTCTTGGACCTTGAAAAAGTAATACAAAAATTCATTTGGGACAAGAAGAGACCTAGAATAGCAAAAGCAATTCTAGGCAATGAAGACAAGGTAGGGGATATCACAGTACCCAACTTGAAACTATACTACAAAGCTACTGTGACAAAAACAGCATAGTACTCGCAAAGAAACAGATTTGAGGACCAGTGGAACAGATTAGAAGTTGCGAAAAACAACTCGAGACACACTCAGTCACTTCATCTTTGACAAAGGGACCAAACACCCTCACTGGAGGAAATATAGCCTCTTTAATAAACTAGGTTTCAACTTGCCAAAGATTAAAGCTAGACCTATGTCTCTCACCATCCACTAAACTATAATAGAAATGGATTAAATATCTAAATATTAAAACACAAACGATAAACTGTCTGGAAGAGAGGTTAGGTAAAACTCTTGAAGACATTGGTGTAGGAAAAGATTTTATGAACCAAACCTCAGTTGCCCATGAACTAGCACAATCAACAAGTGGGATGTCTTCTTATTAAAAAGCTTCAGCACAGCAAGCAAACTGACCAACAGTGTGAAGAGACCACCTGCAATGTGGGAAAAAATTTCACCAGCTTTTTATTGGATAAAGGTCTACTATCTAGAACATATAAAGAACTTTAAAAATCAGACCTCCCAAATTTAAAGACCCAATCTAGAAATGGGCATCTGAGATGAACAGACAAAGAAACTTCTCAAAGAAGTGGAAATAGCAAATAAACACCTGAAAAAATGTTCAATATCACTGGTCATTCAAAAGATGAAAATAAAAACAACACTGAGATTCCATCTCACCCCAGAAAGAATGGCTGCTCTCATGAAATTAACCAATAATAAATGCTGGCAGGGTTGCGGGGAAAGGGAACCCTGCTCTACTGCTGGTGGGAGTATAGACTGGTGCAACCACTGTGGAAATCAGTAAGAAATACCTTACAGAGCTAGGACTAGAAGTCCCATTTGACCCAGGTATTCCTCATCTGAGTATCTTCCCAAAAGAATTAAAAGAATCATACAACAGTGATATATGTGCACCCATGTTCATAGCAGCACAGTTTGTAACAGCTAACAGTTGTGAAACAGCCCAACTGCCCATCAACTGGAGAGTGGATAATGAAAATGTAGTTTTTTAAAAAATAAAATGGAGTACTGCTCGCCCACAAAGAATGATAAATTAGAGACATTTATTGCTAAATGGATCCACATTGAGGCGATACTCAAGTGAAATAAATAATACACATATGTTAAATACTGAAGAGTTTCTCTGGTGTGGGAAACTGAAAGTGTAAATAAGGACTAAAGGGTATAACAGATAATATGAAATAGGAAGAGGAGGGGCAAAGGGGAAGGGAAAGAAGGGAATGCAATTAACATGAGAAAATGAAAAAATGGAAACAAAGTATTTGTAAATAGGGAGGGGCAAAGGGATTGAAGGGAGGGTAGGGTAATGGGAAAAAATAAGAACCAAGATAGATTATGTAAAGGTACAAATTTCCAATGGTGAATGTCTGTATATCACACACCTAAAATGTACCAATAAAATTAATAAAGAAATAACAACAAAAAAGAAATATCAGAGTTGAGTCACACCTTCTAACAAATGGATTTAATAGATATCTACAGAGTGTTTTATCCTACCACAAGAGAATATACATTCTCCTCAGCAGCCACTGGAAATGTCTCCAGAACAGACTACATGCTAGCCCATAAATCATTCTTAAATAAATGCAAAAGAATCTAACTAAACCCATGCATATTATCAGACTATAGTGCAATGAAATCAGAAATCAATGGCAAAAGAAACCAAACATTTTTTTTCCAAACACTGGATCATTAAATATCATACTCTGGAAAAATCAATCACAGAAGAAATCAAGGAAGAAATTAAACAATTTTTAGAATCACGTGATAAAGCCCGTATAACATGCCAGAACCTATGGGACACACAAAAGCAGTCCTTACAGGGAAGTTTATTGCTGTGAATGCTCACATTAGAAAAATAGAGCAAGCACAAATATATGACCTCATAATGTACTAGTACTAGTTCCCAAGGCACTAATAAAACAAGGACAGTCTAAATCTAAAGCTAGTAAAAGGAAGGAAATTATAAAGATAAGAGCAGAAATTAATGAAATTGCCTTTAAAATAAACAGTAAAATGACTCAATGTATCAACGGGCTGGTTCTTTGAATAAATGAACAAAATAGACAAAACTTTAGCCAGATTTGTCAAAGGAAAGATAGAAAAGATCTATATCAATGCAATTAGAAATAAAAAAGATAAAATCACATTGAACATGACTGGTACCCAGAATATTATAATCAAAACTACTATGAAAACTTATTCTCCAAAAAACTGGAGAAGCTAGAAGAAATGGACAGATTCTGAGACATATGAATTACAAAATATGAACTAAGAAGATACAAAAATACTGTATAACCCAAAAAGAATTAAGTTGAGGCAGTAATTTAAAAAATGTCAACTTAGGAACACCCAGGACCCAGTGTATTCACCACCAAATTCTACAAGAACTTCAAGAATGCTATAACACTAGTATTCTTCAAACTCTTCAATAAAATTGAAAGGGATGCAGTCCCATCAAACTCATTCCTAGAAAATAACATTATCTTAATTCCTAAACCAGACAAGACCCAACTTGAGGAAAAGTACAGGCCAATCTCTTTAATAAACATTTATGCGAAGATCCTCAATAAGTTCTGGCAAACAAGGTGCAACAAATCATTAAAAATATCATACATATGCTGTGACCAATTAAGCTTAATCCCAAGGATTCAAAGACGGTTCACATACACAACTCAATAAGTAATCCATCATGTAAACAGAAGCAAGGACCCAAAAAAATAAAATAAAATCACATGATCATCTCAATAGATGCAGAAAAGCCTTTAACAAAAATCTAAGATCTATTCATGATTTTTAAAAAGCCTAAAGACAATAGATAGAGAAGGATCTGATCTCAATCTTTAAAAGAGCCATTAAGAAAAACCTTCTGAAGTGGGAAGGTAGGGGAAAGGAAATAGGAAAAAGAAAAAAATATGAGAAAAGGAAAACATGGAAACAAAGTCTAGGGGGTGAAGGGGTCAGGGGTATGGGAGAAAAATGAGAACAAGATCTGTCATGTAAAGGTACAAGATCCCAATGATGAATTTAACTGTACTGAATACCTAAAAAGTACCAATAAATTCAATGGAAAAAAAAAAACCTTCTGGTAACATCAGAATAACCAAGGAAAATCTATAAAGCTTTCCTTCTAAAATCAGGAACAAGACAAAGATGTCTGCTATCACTAGTCCAGTTCAAGTTAGCACTCAAAACATTAGCCAGAGCAATTAGGCAAGAGAAAAAAATAAAAGGAATACATATGAGAAAGGAAGAAGTCAAACTAGCATCATTCACAAATGACGTGATCCTTTAAAGACTCAAAAAATCCCACAAAAAATTCTAAAACTAATAACCAAATAAGAAATGTAGCAGGACACAAAATCAACACAGAAAAACGAAGCTCATTCCTTTACACTAATAAATTCACTGAGAAGAATTAAGGAAAATAATGCAATTCACAGTAGCTTCAAGAGAAAAAATTAATCTTGGAATTAACCTAACCAATGAAATAAAAGATGTTTATAATGAAAATTATAGTATTCTAAAAAAGGAGATCAAAGAGGACATCAAACAATGGAAAGTTTTCTCCTGTTCCTGGATAGGCAGAACCAATATGTAAAAATAGCCATACTACTAAAACTGCTTTATGAATTTAATGTAATCTCAATCAAAAATAACAATATTCCTCAAAAACTACCCTAAGATTCATATGGAACCAGAAGAAACCCAGAATAGCAAGAGCAATATTGGATATCAAAAGCAAAGCAGGAGGCATCACAATCCCAGATGTGAAGTTATATTACAAAGCTAGTGATAAAAACAGCATGGTACTGACACAGAAATAGACATGTGGATCAATGAAACAGAACAGAGGAAGAAGAAAACAACCCAGACAACTCAGCTATCCGATCCTTGACAAAGGGGCCAAAAATAGACACTGGAGGAAAGATAGCCTCTTTAATCAATGGTGCTTGGAACATTAGTTATCTATTTGCAGAAGATTGAGTCTACATGCATATATCTCCCTATGTACTAAACTAAAATCAAAATGAATCAAATATCTAAATGTTAAAAGAGAAACAATCTCCTAGAAGATAAAATAAGTAAAACTCTGGATGACTAGGCATAGGCAAGGACTTTCTGAACAAAACCCCAATGGTTCAAGAAATAGTACCAAGAATCAACAAATGAGAGCATGTCAAATTTAAAAACCTTCTGCAAGCTGAGGATTTAGTTCAGTAGTGCTGTGCCTGCCTGGCAATCGTAAGGTTGAAAATTTGATCCATGGTACCATCATGGAAAAAAAAAACTATTTTAAGCAAAGGAAACAACCAAAGAGTAAAGAGACAAAGTACAGATTAGAAAAAAAATTGTTTCCAGCTCTTCCACACTCAGAGCACTAACATCTGATCTGGATTCTATAAATAACTCAAAATAAGGAACCAAATAAAAAAAGAAATAACTGAAACAAATAGATACTTCTTTGAAGAAGTACAAATCACCAATATATACATAAAAAAGATAAACATCTCTGGCCATTAAAGAAATGTAAGTTAAAACAACACTGAAATTCCATCTTATTCCAGAAAAAATGGTTATCATCAAGAAATCAAATAATAACAAATGCTGGTGAGTCCCTGGGGAAAAGGAACCCTTCTACATTGTTGGTGGAAATGTAAACTAGTACCATCACTCTATGCAAATAAGTATAGAGATTCTTTTAAAACCAAAAATAGAAATTCCATCTGACCCAGCTATTCCCTTCTAGGTATCTTCCTGAAAGAGTTCAAGACATCATATTGCAGTTATACATGCATATCCATATTTATAGAAGCATGTTTTTAACAGCTAAATCTCAGAAATGACCTATTAACCTAGCAAAAGATCAATGGATAAAGAAAATGTATATACACACAATGGAGTACTATTCTGCGATAAAGAAGGTTAAACTTGAGTAATTCATAGGTAAATGGATGCACCTTGAAACCATAATATTAAGTGAAATCAGACAAACGTGCTTAAATATCACATGCTTTCTCTTGGGTAAGAAACCCAAAATAGAAAGAGCAAGATCAAACCTAGATAACAGGTAGTAGGAAGATCTTTTTGAAAGAGGAAGGAGAAGAAGAAATGGAAGGAACGGGTAGGAGGGCAGTGAAAGGGGTTGAAAATTTTTGGAAAAAAAATGGAGACAGAGTTTTTGCAAATGAGAAGGGGACCAAGAGGTGGAAAGAGTAGGGAGGGAAAGGAGGGGTAGGTGATATGGAAAGAATAAGATGTGTTATGTGCCAACTTCTCATAATAAATCTAATCCTTATGTACTGCAAACATATACAAATACATTAAAAATAGTTTTAAAAAGAACCTGTCAATTCATCACTGAAAATGGGCAGGTTTTCAGATAGGAATAGGTAATGAGGGAACATCAGAAAAAGAGAATGGAAGAAAAACAGAAAGGATGGTAGGATGGCACAGGGTAACTCAGGAAGAAGGGAAAGCCGCCCCAGTGAGAAATAATGGGAGAAAGGCTGGAAACATACGCTGTTGTTTCTTAACTAATAAAAAGTATCTATAATTTATCATAAATGACCAATTTAGTATAAAAAGCTTAAGGTTGAGAAAAAGCTGGAAAAATCCATGCTGGACCAGTGCCTCACTGTCTCACAATCATTCAGCAATATTGCTATTTAAGAAAATGACTAACATTGTATCTCAGTTTAGCATTTTTGTCTAGCACCCTCTTGGGGTCAGGAGGGGAGGCAGTATTAGACACAAAATCGAGGAGGCACTGAAAAGTATGTCCTGCTCAAATTACATTCTCTGAGCACCACCTCTCGGAGTGGAGGCTGAAGTCCATCATATAGCACAATGACCCATGAGCCTCCAGAATTCTGGCTCCCTGTGGGTACTCTCCAGGCCAGGGCTCAGAGGAGAAGGGAAGGAGATATGTAAGCCGTGAAAGATATGTACAAAGCAAACTCAGCTACTCCTAAACTGCTCCTCATTGTCCTGAAGCAGGAACCTCCGTCCCTAGAAACAACCACACCTACAATTTGTGGATCAACTGATAGTCAAAATAAGTTTTTATACCTCCAGAAAAACACCACATTTTTATTGTGGTACCATAGAATCTATAAACTTAGGAAAACTGACATTTATGTAAAGTTGTAGTCCCTTCTCTAATGATATTTCTTCTTTCAAGAGTATTTCATCATTTTCCTTGTGTATATTCTGATTATGTCTTTTAAAATATCTTTTGTTTTCATATATAGAATCTTTTACTCAATAGATTCATTACATCTTCTAACTGGTTTTTATCTATTCATATGATGGCAATTGATGTTTTTATATTAATACTATAGCCAGCCACTTGATTGAATTTCTTGTTATTTATAATTGTTTTTCTGTTGATTCTTGTAGGGATCCTATTTCTATACTTAATATAACCTGCAAGTAGCAATGACCATATCTCTGTCTTTCCTATTCCTATACTTTAACGCTTCCTCTTGTCTTACAGCTTTAACAGACTCTTCAACCTAAACTTAAATGTTGCACACAGAGTGGACATTTTTACCTTGTTTCTAGCTTTAAGAAGTATACCTGTAGCATTTTTCTATTAAATAAAGTTATGTCTTTTGCCCTGAAGAAAAAAAGAACAGAAACAATCCACTAGAAAATAAAATAGATTAAATTCCTGAAGACATAGGCCCAGTCAAGGACTTTCTAAACAGAACTCCAATTGCACAAGAAATAACATCAAGCATCAACATATGGAACCATATCAAATTAAAAGGCTTCTGTACAGCAAATGAAACAACTAATAGAGTGAAGAGATAATCTACAGAATGTGAAAAGCGTGTTGCCAACTACTCCCCTGACAGAGAACTATTATTGTCAATATATTTTTTTAAAAAATCAGACCCCGCAAATAAAAGACCAGTTTAAAAAATGGGGTCTGAGTATTTAGCTCAGTAGCACCTTGCCTGCCTCACATGCGCAAGGTCCTAACTTCAATCCCTAGTACACACACACAAAAAAAGGGCAACTGAAATGAATAGACACTTCTTAGAAGAAAGAAGTGCAAATGGCCAATAAATACGTGAAAAAATGTTCAATGTTTCTGGCCATCAGAGAAATACATTGATGTTTCATCTTGCTCTAGAAAGTATTGCTATCAAGGCCATCAAGAAATCAAATAAAAACAAATATTAGTAAGTCTTCAGGAAAAAAGGCAGACTTCCACACTGTTGGTGGGAATGAAAACTAGTACAACTACTAGGGAAATCAGTATGAATAGTCCTTAAAATATTAAAACTAGAAATTTCATTTGAGTCAGCTTTTCCTCTTCTAGATACCTTTCTAAAAGAGTTAAGGACATCATGCTACCATGATAGATGCATATTAATGTTTATAACAGCACAAATCATAATATCTTAATCTTAGAAGCGGCCTCTGTATCCATCAACAGGCAAATTGATAAAGAAAATGTGCTTGTACACAGGGGAGTTCCACTCTGCATTAAGAAGACTGTGAGTCACTGTAGAAAAACGAATGCAAATTTAGATCATAATGGCAAGTGAAATAAATCAGACATACAAGCGTAAACGTCACATGGTCTTTTATATGAGAAACTCAAAGCATAAGTAATTTATAGAGAAAAATCACCACAGACAATAGGAAATGAGAAGAGTGACCATCTGCAAATAGAAGAGGATCTAGAGAGAGACAGAGGGAGAAAGGAGGGGAGAAGAGGAAATAAAAATTAAGATGCATTATGTACATGTACCATATCCCCATGATAAATGTAACCTTTTTGTACAGCATTCTAATTAAAACACTCAAAAAACAAATAGAAGTTTTCTCAACCTGCTAATAGATTTGTATAAAAGCTTAAACCTAATATCATAGTTATTGCTGAGAGACTAAAATATACCTACACACATACACCTTAGATTTTAAACAATGTAAAGATATCTGTTCTTAAACTGTGCGGGGAATTCTAGTCAGTGCTAATAACTATCCTTCTTTCTGAAAACATGGAAAGAAAGAAGGGAAGATTAAGTCAGGAAGAAGGGAGGGAAGGTAGAAGAAAGGAGGAAAGCAAGAGGCAAGAAATGAAGAAAAGAGGAGAAAGTAAATGGGTGGGGAAGGAGGAAAGGAAGAAGAGGAGGAACAAAAATATCAAAGTCACAAATACTGAAGAGGGAAAAAAATAAAACTGCCTGTTAGAGGCTACCCGATAGCCCATGTAGAAAAATCCTAAGAATCTATACAAAGACTACTAAAATAAATGAACTTACCAAGATTGCAGGATACAAGATCACTATGCAAAAAATCAGTTATTTTATATACTATCGACAAGTAACCTGAAAATTGAATTGACAATTATATTTACAATAGCATTGAAGAGAATAAAATATTTAGTGTCACATGTAACAAAAGTATGCAACATATGTTCACCAAAAACTATACAACACCCTACAAGTGTTATAGATGTAAATGGAGTTAGTATGCTCACACAATGAAATATTTAATATTCTTTACATTTAATATTCTTTACCAACAAGTTGCTATAGATTCAATGCAATCACTACTAAAATCTGAGTGTGTTTTTGTGGAAATAGGAGAATTCTTTTATTTGGACATGCAAGAGAGCTAGAGTATCCAAAAGGATTCTGATAAAGAACAAAGTCAGAAAACTTACACTGCTGGATTTCAAACTCAGTATAAAGCTATACTGTTAAGGTCATTGGGTGACTGCATAATGACAGGCCTAAGAATCCATAGAACAGATCTTGAAATGCTAGATGCTGGTATGTCCTGTACAATACAGAACAAGCTAGATTTTAAGGAATGGCTAATGAGATTTTTCTTTCTCTTAAAGACACTCCCAACCCTGAAGTTTATTCCTTGTGTGCCCTGTACTGCTTGTCTAGGACACTGCCACTCTCTTTTTTGAATTACACTAAGTTGGTTGTCTTATAACCTGCTCTTTATAAAGCCTCTAAAGTGAAGGGGAAACTCAACAGTCATAAGATGAGAAGCAAATTAGAAGGTAATTGTACATAAATTACAAGTAGAATTTATCAGAGAGATTATTTCCTGTAACTCAACTTTTAAAATTGTTTATTATGAAAACCTTCAAATACATGCTGAAGTTCTAACATTCCTATTAACCTCCAACAGCAAAGAACTTGTCTTCAATCACATTCACCATTCCTTAAACAAAATTCTTTTGAACTAAATCCCAAGTAGTACATTATTTTATCTGTAAATATTTCAGCATATATCTCTAATGATTAGGTTTCTTCTTAAATTGATATTCAGATAAATCATCATTAATCTCCTATAGGATTTCTAAAACATAAACAAAGATCCTTAAGCTGCATGGATGATCTGCATTCTGCCTAGGAAGCCTGGAGTTCATCCTTAGATTTTGTAAACTCATCTGAGGATAGAAAATCCAAAACTTACTCTCATTTTTCCAAAAAATATACTTTTTCTAACTGCAAAGAATGCTATATTATGCACTGCTAGGTAACCTGTTGCTGTTATTGCCCAGAATAAACATGTTAGAAAAATGAACTTTAGAATTCTTTTACTTAATACCCCATACATGTCATGGTGGACAGCAACAGGGCTAGAAAAGCAGCGAGGTGCCTGTAAAACCCTTCCTCTAATATAAAGGCTAGGCCTCTACCTCTATACTGACACAGTAAATTTTCAAATGAAAAACTTGCAGCTTACGTGAATTAGATTCACTCTGAAATGTGTTCTTTTATTAACACTTGAATTGTAATAAGAATGAGAAATAAACCCAAGCCATATGGAAATGCCCAAAGCCTAAAACATTTCGATGCCATCTCTGCCCTGCTAGCATCAGAATGTACTTGGCGACATTTCCAAGACAAAATAGAATCCTTCTATCTCAGTGTACCGTGACTAGAATCACAGATTTAAAAAACACATACCAGAGGGTTTGGCAGCGTGTGTGTGTGGTTTTAAATATGCCCTTTCTTCTGGTCCACTGTGGGATGATTTCAAGGGCACGTTTATACTAAATAATTAGAAAGCAGCATGTTCTACCCTTACTCAAATCAGCTTTGCACAGTGCACCAGTTTCTCTCACAGGTAGCAAAATCACAGCTGCTATTTATCTTATCTCTGCCTTCTCCTGTAAAGCAGATGAGCCACTTTAGCTTTTCCAGCTGTATCTTCCTTTCCAAAGTTCACAGTGTGTACTACTGTTTTCTCTAAAAACAAAGCAAGAAAAGTAACATGTTCCTTTTGGCCAAAATACATGTGTTTCTTCACTGCTAAAAACCATTTACTGAATGTAGAGTGCTGTAGAGCCCAGCCCACGGAGCAAAGAATAGTTCACCAGGCCAGAACAGAAAGATCTACTTGGTTTGTGTGTTGCATTGCACAACACAACTATCCTGTGGTATAGCCATATGACAACACTTTAGATATGGTATACGTTTGTAGAGGCTTTTTGTCTGGAGCTCTCTCCACCAAAAGAATGGAAGCCCATTTCAGAAGTATCTCTTCCAGGTGTGGCAGCAGTGCCCTCCACTACCAAAAACTTTCCCTGTCACCTCTCCCCTATCCCATTCATCAGAATAAGGGGATTGTGAGCACGCACTGCCTGACACTGGGACTGCATCCTGAAAACTAGGCCAAAAAGAGAAAGAAGAAAAAAAGACCCAAAGAAAATAGCGAAGAGGAGGAGGAATATGGGGGGAAAATGTGTAAGGAGAAGAAGTTAGATGTGCCTTGAGCCTATCTGACCCAGCCAAAAACAGAGAAGGAAGACCAAAGGGAATGTCTATTTCTAACAACGTCTAGATGCTCTGAAGGTTTCTCATGTGACAACCAGGAGATCCTGTCTAGGCCTTCATTTTCCATGCCCATATTGGGCTTGAAGGAAGAAAGGAACATCGTCAACGTTCTCAACCCAAGAAGATTCTTTTATGACCTGAATTTTGAGGAGAAAAAATCAGTAATAAAATATAAAAGGTGAGGCTGCCTTAAGAGAACGTGTCTTGCCAGAACCACCAGGAGACTGCTGGATTGCAAGAGTTTGCTGACGCTCCCAGCTCAGCAGAGACATAAATTCTAGACTCCTACTTGGAAGGATGCAAAAGTGCTCCCACTGTCGGTACTTGGCTCTTGCCAGCAGCAAATACAATCATATTCTCACAGATTAACATCAATAAAATATGAACTCTCAGTCAAAGAGCACTAGACACCTAGACACAAGAGAAAATACACTCCTTAGAATAAGAGTCAGTGAAAAAAAACATAAAACAGATTGGGATCACAGAGGCATGAATTTATTCAAGGGGTCAGATACAGAACCATACAAATTAGGTGTAAAAAATTATAGAAAAAGATAAAATTACCAAAGTGAACAGCTAAAAGGAGACTACAAGTGAACAGGCATATTTGAAAAATATCCAGGAGAACTTTCATATGTGAAAAATATAATTATTGAAGTGAAACTTTAAAAGATGATGTAATCCAAGATATATGAACTAATCCCATAATGAACATATGCTTGACATTTACATGGAACATGTTATATAATATATATCATCTATATACATTATATAAATATTTTAAATACATATTAAGTACTTGTTGTCTTAGTAGAACCAGTTTCGTTTCATGGGCCATATGTCCCTCCTAATAAAGCATATGTTACTTTAAAAAAGAATGAAATGTTAAGAGGGAATGAATAAATACATGATGTGAAAATATATATAAAATCTAAGCAAACAATATAGAATAATAATAATATCAAATCTGGGGGGCATAAAGTTGCAGAACGAAAATACTGAATAAATACAGTAGTATGTCAGTCTGGAGACAAGCATAAGAATGGTGCTCCAAGATTTATGTGGTTGTGCACCACATCAGGGCAGGGATGTGGCCTGGGGAATATATCTTAAGTCATTTCATTGCTGTACAAATACTACAGGATGTACATACACAAACTAGGAACTATGATGTCCTTAAGTAACACATTCTTATGGGGCCACCACTGCATATGAAGTCAGTCATTGACCAAAATGTAGTTAATCAGCAGTTAACTGTATATGGCTCAGAAGAAAACTGATATATTTAAATGTGTTAAGATAGGAATTCATGGTAAGTATAACGATGATTGCCAAAATAATAACAATGGAATATAAGAAAATAAACAAAAAGTAAGATCTCAATATATCACCAAAAGAAGAAAATATATAATAAGGGAGATAAATGGAGAGTTGGAGAGAGAAGAACACACACAGAGTCAGAGAGAAAGAGAACACAAAAAAAATTGATCAAACACAGGAAGAAATTAGCAAATACATTACCATAGAGATTTCAACATATATCTCTAGATGATTACTTGGTCAATCAGGTAAAAAAGTAAACATAAAGGAAATTTGAATAACAAATTCAATAGGATTGAATTCTTGGATAGGTACAGAATCCTAAACCAAATAAGGAAAGAATGCATATCTTTTTTGACACACATATTACCCATTCACTGCATTAAATTTAAAAGCCATACAGTTTTAACTCAGAAATCAACAATAAAAAGATGAAGGTTCTCATGTATTCCTTTCCTTTATGAAATAAAAGGATCACAATTGGGAATAAAATAATAATTGAATAGTTAATAATTAAGGCTACATATCAGAACTTGTGGGATGAAACAAATGTAATGCTTAGTAGGACATTTACAAAACTGAAGTTTCACTTAAATGAAGACAGACTAAAATTAGAGCTAAGCATTCCATTTAAAGCAATAAAAAAGAGCAATAATGAACCAAAAGATGGTGACAAATTTCTAAGAAAATATAATTTCCAGAAATGATTCAAGATGAAAGAGATCTGAATAGACCTGTAATTATGAAAGAAATCTATCTACCAAAACTAAAATGGTGTCAAAGGCTAATAATTATACCAAACTTTCAAAGAATAGATCACTACACACTTTTTTAAAAAAAAAACTTCAAAATAGAGCTAGAAACAGAAGAGGAAAAGCATCCCAATTTATACCATGTTCCCAGTGTAGCTTTAATGAAAATTAAAATAGTATAATGCGAGACAGGAAATGTGTGGACTATTCACCCATAAACATGAATGTAAAAGTATCAGGTAAAATATTAGCTAACATCTAGTAACTGAATGGGACTGAATGGGATTATCTTAGAAATGGGTAAAAAAAATGTATGGAACCAACTTCTTTGCATTGGGATGTATCTCCTTCCTAATAAAGAATTACTTTAAAAAGGAAGATATGAAATATAAGAAAAATGTTGAGTAAATATGTTAAATCTAAGCAAACAATGTCTATAAGATAATAACATTAAACCTTGGGTTTTAAAAATTGCAGGACTAAAATATTGGACAGTAACTGTGTGTCGTTCTGGAGAAGAGCATAGAAATAGTGCTCCGCATGCATATGGCCTTCTATCACATGTATATTCATGTATTCACATATGCTACTATTTTAACAACAGGAAAGAAGAAAGGATCATCTTAGTAGGTCGTAACAATCTACCAGGAGATGAGGAATGGACTGAAGTTTCTTTAACCCAATAAAGGACATCCACAATCCCTGTGCAAACATCTTACCTGACAGGGGCATATTAGAAGCCTCCCTTCAAAGTCTGGAAATAAGACAAGGGCTCCCACCATGAATAATCCTGCTTGTGGGAAGGGTAGAGGAAAGCTAATAAGGGAAAAGAAAAAATATGAGAAAATGAAAAAATGGAAATGAAGTGTTTGTAAAGGGGGAAGGGAGGAGGGGTGAAGGGAGGGCAGGGACAAGGGGAACAAATGAGAACCAAGACCTGTCATGTAAAGGTATAAGGTCCCAACAATGAATGTAACTGTACTGTATACCTAAAATGTACCAATAAACTCAATGAGGAAAAAAATAATAATCCTGCTTGCCTTTGTGCAGAGAGGTAGACTAGCAAAGCAGGTCACGAGTTATAAAACCTGGCAAGGAAGTAATAGGAGTCATTATTTGTAAGTTACGTGACTTTTACATAGAAAATTCCAAAGAGTCTACTGTTAGAAATAAAAGATCTTATTAAGGTGAATTCATGCAAGATCAGTTCATAAAACTTTATCACAATTTTATATACCACATACAATACCATCAGAAAAAAAAACAAGTTAACTAGAATTAAATACAAAACAAAAACGTACAAGTTCTTTGTGGAAAACACCATAAAATTATTTAGGGACTTCTTTGGGGACTCCTAATGAATAGGGTGATGTGATCATTTAAATCACCATTAATGTTCCACAGATAGACTTATGCATTTCACTGGGTTCTGATCAAAACCATATTAAATTGGCACATTAATTCTAAAATTCATGCAACAAAAAGGCCAAGAACAGATACTGGACTCCTAGAGAAACTTGTTCCACACAGAAATCAAGACTTACTGTGAAGATACATCAGGGAAGCCAGTGTGTCATAACCTAGAAGAGAGACCCCCATGCGACTGCTCACACTCATGGAATCATGTACTACATGCATCATAGATGGTATATCAGAGTGTTTCAATATACCTACAGTAATTTGGGGACAATCGGTTACCCATGCGGATGTAGGGTTTTTTCAAATTTCATAAGCATAGAAAAAGGAACCTCTATGATCTCACATTTTAAGGTATTCTTAAAGTTGAGAACTTTTGTTCATCAAAATATCCTACAAAGAAAATGAAAAAGACAAACCAATAATTGGCAATGGAATGAGTAAAATAAACAATTAAAATTTTGTTTGGAACCATAGAAAACTGCAACAACAAATGCATCTTAAAAAGGCAAACAACCCAACAGGAAAATGAGCGACAAAAATTTGTGTTTTCACAGAAAACACAAATGAATAAAAAGCAGGACAATATGCTAAACCAAATAATATTGGAAGAAGGTAAGCTAAAGTTTTCATTTTACAGTCTTTTACCCAACTTGGCAGGGATAGAGGGCGATAACCACTAAGTTCCTGAAGGTGTGAATGGGAAAGCAGAGTAAGTGGACACAACCATTTTGAAAAATAACCTAGCATTGTCTGATAAACCTTAATATTTCCACACTCATGTATAGAGACTGTAACTCTCATGCACTACAAAATATGCAAAGTGTTCATCGCAGCAATTTTCATAATGCAAATAATGAGAAAAACCTAAACGTCCTCCTACAAAACAAACACATTCTGTCACTCTCACTTGATGTTATATTACATAGAAGTCACAATACTAGACTAGAACCATACAAAATAATATGGTGTTTTAATAGACCATATAAAAGGAAATGATAAAAAGGAAAATGATGAACAGGTAAGTGGGGGGTGCTGTCATAGGGAACCCATGGGACATGTGGTGCTTGAGGAGTTGGGCAGTTGGAATGACATTGGTAATGTATTCAGCTCTACGTCTAGTGAGTGCACTTTAAGATGCCGATGTACAATATAATTTATCCATGTGTCACACATATTCTGCGATATATTAAAATGTTTAAGGGCTGGGGATTTAGCTCAGTGGTTCTGTCACCTGCCTTCCAAGCACAAGAACCTGAGTTCAATCCCCGGTACCAAAAACAAAACAAAAAATATTTTTTAATGAGGAATCTTGGAACTAGAGATATGGAGCTAAGAGTGGACTCTTTTGGCATTTGGCCTAGCTTGAGGACTCAAAACCTAGAAGATGCATTTATGGAAGAATCCTGTGTCCGAGTTGGAGATACAGGCTGAGCAAATGAGGGAACAAGAAAAATGCAGAAGTTTAACATCCCTCTTTGAAAGGACTGGAGTCCATGAGGCCTTTGAAACTTGTAGAAAGTGAGATGAACCCCAGTCCTCTAACCGGTACTGCTTTGTTAAACCTACCTGATTCTGAATCAAAGGACATTGTTATCTAGAGTGAGCTGGGTCCAAAAAGCTTGTCAAAGTGGTAACTGGCTTAGTTGGATAACTGTCTGTCTTGGTGGATGGGAGGGCTGTCTGAGAAGCACCTGAATACACAGCTCCCCAAATAACAGAAGCACCTTATGAGACAGTTCAAGGGGCCAAAGAATTAAAGGACAATGTGATACTCCTTGCTTCAATTTTCATAGTCCAAGCAGCTGCTAATACCAAGGGTGAAGTGCTGGCCTCTGTTCAAGGCAGGGAAGCAAAGAAGCACGGGCACTCCTCAGCACTAACCCTCACCTTACCCAGCTTTACCCTACTCCACTGGCACTTCAAGAAGAAATTAAGGTACCTGCTACCTCTAAAAGAGAGCAAATCATTATTTTCAACTGTCTTGGAAATTGGACCAGTGTGGGGATTTTGTCCCAGCCCAGACATCTTGTAAAAAGAACAAAAATAAAGAATGCAATACAAATAAACTGCATCCTGTGTCATATGTGTCATCAGTAATATATACATTGAGATAGTACTTATTGGAAAAACTATTGGATTTGTTTTGGTGATCTTTGGAGTATGGCCCCTTACTAGATAAGAAAGTAGTGGTCTAGGAGAGGTTAGGAAAGCAGGTCTGCAACCAGTATCACCCCTCTGGATTTTCATCCTGCCCTGTTCTAGCTGTGCATCTGGCCAACTCGTTTGGAATGAGGCCATCCACTGCCTTAGGTTATGGTGTGGATAAAATGAAATCACACTCAGCATTTGCAGAATACTGCACCCTACATGTCAAGCACCATCAATATCACCTGCAGAAAGCCTAGGTAACATAGATCTTTCAATATTAGGATTCACCAGTATAACCAGAATCTGAAACTATTATGGTTTTTTTTTTTAAAAAAAAAACTTATGATTTTGGATAGATTAAGAAGAAATGACAAAGGAATTCAAGAAAGGTATCAAGGAGAATGAAAACTGATTAATTTTCTTAATTTGTTTCCTAGAAATCAGTGGATTTTAGAAAAGAAGTCACAGGTAGTGTTTTTTTTTTTTGTTGTTGTTGTTTTTTGTTGTTTTTTTTTTTTTTTTTGTTGTTGTTTTTTTTTTTTTTTTTGTTGTTGTTTTTTTTTTTTTTTTTGTTGTTGTTTTTTTTTTTTTTTTTGTTGTTGTTTTTTTTTTTTTTTTTGTTGTTGTTTTTTTTTTTTTTTTTGTTGTTGTTGTTTTTTGTTGTTTTTTTTTTTGTATTGGGTATAGAGCTCAGGCCACTGAGCTAACTCCTGGACCTCATTAGGTGGTGATCTTTAAAAGATTTAAGCATGCCCAGTCTTTGCTTTGTATGTAACTATTTTGCTTATCAGCCTCTATGCTTTTTGAGCAATTCTAGTTTATATTATAAAAATGAGCACTTCCTTAGATTATTTGATTCAGAAACATGTTTATTTCACTACATCCATTCAGCAGGACACTAAAAGTGATTTTTTTAAAAAGTCAGAAAAACAATGCAAAAAAAAAGTCAGAAAAAGTCATCTAATTTCATTCCAGTAAGCACCTCACACACTTTTAATTTTTTAATTGTGGTAAACACATTCAATTTACCATATTATCCATGGAGCACAGCTCAGTAGTGTTGTCTGTTCACAAATTTTGTGCAACACATCTCTAGAACTCTGTACCTACTGAAGGACCAGTTTCCTTTCCTGTAGTCCCAGAACCATTCTGTTTCTATAAATTTAACTATTCTAGGTACCTTGTGGTGTAATCATAAAGTGTATTCCTTCCACAACTAGTTTCCTTCAGTCAGCATGCTGTCAACTTTCATCCATGTTTTAGTACACCTTAGAAGTTCGCTGCTTTTTAAGGCTAAATATTCCATGGTATGTATATACCACTTTTGCTTATCATCCACCCAGCCATGGGTGATGTGAGCTATTTCCACCTTTTGGCTATTGTGAAAAATGCCATAGTCATGGGAAAACTGATCTCTTCTAAGTCTTTTCAACTCTTTTGAATACTCAGAAGTGGAACTGCCATATTACATAATTCTGAAGAACTTGCACACCATTCTCATAGTGGTGGCAAAATTTTACATTCCCACCAACAGCGCACAATATTCCAATGTCTGACAATTTTGCCAACACATACTTTGGTCTTTTGACTATAATCAACCTCATGGGTAAAAAGTGATATGCACTATAATGGGGTTTGCATTTCTCCAACGATTAGTAAATGTGAGCATATTTCTTATGTGCTTGTCATTTTTATATATAATGTCTTAGGGAAAATACCTTCTCAGGTCCTTTGCCCATTTTTAAATTAGATTGTTTTAGTGCCCTTGAGTGTTCTTTACATATTCTAGATATAAATCCCTGATCACATATACAACTTGAAATTTTTTTTTGTAGACTGAATTTTCATCCTATTGTGTTCTTCTAAATGTGTAGTTTCTAAATTTGACACAATCTCATCTGCCTACTTTTATTGTTGTCTGTATTTGGTGTCATAATCAATAAATCACTGTCAATTCCAAAGTCATAAAACCTTTTCCGATTTCTTCCAGAAATTTTACTTTTTGTTTGATCTTCATTCATTGTGAGCTAATTTTCACATACATATTGTATAAAAATCCACACAACTTTTCTTCAATCCACCTGTTGGTCTACAAAACAGGTTTTTGTTTTGTTCTGTTTTGTTTTCCCAGCACTGTCACACAAATATGCAGATAAAGCTCAAAGGCCCAGGAAATCTGGCTTTCCCAGAGGTAATATTCCCACTCTAATAATTGCTTTCTCCTTAAAATGTTTCCACCAGCTTAAACCACTGGTGATACAAGGAAATTTTTGTATCACTCCTTGGAGAAAAAAAATTTACTTGAACAGGGTATTTGTGGTCTTTTTTCATTCCACTTATATTTTGCTGCAAAAATTTTGATGTTTCATGAAGGTGTTGCCCCCAGCTCCATATAACTGAACACCTCATTCTCCTAAAAATTTGAAATATTCTGAATTCAGAAACTCATCCATCCCTGAGATTTTAAGAAGGCAAGTTTCCTGATTATAGTATTACTTTCTGAAAAACAGTTCTTTTATTTCCCAGTAACATAAAAGTCTCTATTTCAACCTGATATTTTGTCTCAAATGAAAATAAAAGGGAGTCTGTAAATTTCTAATAAAGCTTGGTGGATGTGGGTTGTGGGACAGCAGGCAGGTCTTGTGGATAAAGTCTCGTGAGTGCTTATTTAACCTTAACTACTTCAGCTCAATCTTGTAGATTTACTGATGGCATCACAGTAGTAAGCAGCTTGGAAAGCACCTTGTTCCAGTTTTCTGTAGCTCTTACCTAGACCATATAATGTAACTAAAGGAGGTCCAGTCAAGACTCGTTAGTATCAATGTCCAGTGAAACAATAACTTTTTTGGTAACTTCCTTGTTTTTTGTTTAGATCTGCGGTTTTTATTTTTAAATCTATACAACCAGATCCCTAGGAAGTACTCTGAGGCACTTTTAGGGGACGAGTTGGCAGAGCGCCTTGGGGAAACAAATGCACGCTGGCCTTGCGCAAAGCTATTTGGTAACAGGAGTTGGCGTCCTTTAGACAAACCCGCTGCCGCCACCCCCATTCTTTTTGGGATGCACCCCCCCTGGGGTTCACAGCCAGTGCTTGTGTGGGTAACACCTTCTTCTCCAGTCGTCCTGTAATCTCGTCCACGCGTTCGGTTTTGTTTGAAGAGATTAAGTGCCCGCGAAGCCGACCTTGTTCCGACTTCCCCACGACATGTATGTCCAATGGATCTCCTGACAGGCAGGCGGAGCGCCCGCGCAGTCCCAGGCTGGAGGTTGTCAAATGCCCGCAGACTCTAAGGAAAGAACGAGCGAGGTAGGTACACCGCAAAGAACAGCACCACTGCCCCAATTGCGGCAAAACGCAGCCCGCGTTGCCCGAAGTCTCGCGAAGCCGGTATTGGCGTGTGCGACACGCGTCCAGGAATAACTGCCCCGTTGCTTGTCGGGACTCGTAGTCTCACGTCGTTGAAATACTCAATACTCGAAGGGATCTGACAGTAACTACTGTTGCATAACGGGACCCGTAGTTTCACGACGTCGGAAGTCGCGGGGCGCTACAAGAATCCTCACAGTGAGCTGCATTGCATGTCGGGACTCGTAGTCTCACACCCTGGGCTCGTAGGGCACGACGAATTCCTGTGATTGTAGCATGCGTCACAGGCTCAGACTCACAATAAAGCTGTTCCACGTCCTGCCCTACAGGTGTGGCCCAGCGCCTACGTACACGCGTGGAACTCGGTGTTT